>NW_022631007.1:16763142-17319458 GCF_010015895.1 Lontra canadensis
CAACCCTCAGTTTGTTTTGTGAGATTAAGAGTCACTTATGGTTTGTCTCCCTCCCAATCCCAACTTGTTTCATTTACTCTTCTCCTACCCCATTAACCCCCCATGTTGCATCTCCTCTCCCTCATATCAGGGAGATCATATGATAGTTGTCTTTCTCTGATTGACTTATTTCGCTAAGCATGATACCCTCTAGTTCCATCCACGTTGTCGCAAATGGCAAGATTTCATTTCTTTTGATGGCTGCATAGTATTCCATTGTGTATATATACCACATCTTCTTTATCCATTCGTCTGTTGATGGACATCTAGGTTCTTTCCATAGTTTGGCTATTGTAGACATTGCTGCTATAAACATTTGGGTGCACGTGCCCCTTCGGATCACTACGTTTGTATCTTTAGGGTAAATACCCAGCAGTGCAATTGCTGGGTCATAGGGTAGTTCTATTTTCAACATTTTGAGGAACCTCCATGCTGTTTTCCAGAGTGGTTGCACCAGCTTGCATTCCCACCAACAGTGTAGGAGGGTTCCCTTTTCTCCGCATCCTCGCCAGCATCTGTCATTTCCGGACTTGTTAATTTTAGCCATTCTGACTGGTGTGAGGTGGTATCTCATTGTGGTTTTGATTTGTATTTCCCTGATGCCGAGTGATATGGAGCACTTTTTCATGTGTCTGTTGGCCATCTGGATGTCTTCTTTGCAGAAATGTCTGTTCATATCTTCTGCCCATTTCTTGATTGGATTATTTGTTCTTTGGGTGTTGAGTTTGCTAAGTTCTTTATAGATTCTGGACACTAGCCCTTTATCTGATATGTCGTTTGCAAATATCTTCTCCCATTCTAAGGACAGAATTTTTTAACCTTCCTTCTAACCCATTTGAAAATATTCCAAATGACACAATCTAGTGAGCTTTAAGTACATTGGTTAAAAAACTTTGGAATACAACTCCTCCCACTTTGCAGGGGAAAATGGTTAACATCAGGGAAGATGGACATTGACTAGGCAAAAATTGTAAACAAAACTTTTGCATAATTAGTGGATGGGATTGAAACTGAATTCATGATTCCCTAAGTGCAGCCCATTAGTGCATCCTTCCATGTGTACCTCCGCGGCTTTGTAAGCAATAAATGGAGTTAGAAATGGATCTCTGTCTCACTGTGTCACAAACTCTTAAGCCAGGCATAGTCAAGAGCCCAGCTCACACTGAAGATACCGTTTTGGGGTTTGTGTGTTCCTAAGGCACATTACACAACAGGGCAGCAGTCTATGCACAGAATAAAGCAGCAGAGGAGGACACGTACTGACTGAGTGGCCATGAATCCCTACAAGCACCACACTGGGAAAACCTGTACCCCTGAAGGCCCCATGCCTGGGCTGGTCCAGGGCCTCCCTCCCTCCTACCTGAGGAAAAGAGTAGAAATGTATAGACCAGTTACCACTGGCCAACTAACCATGGGGAGCTGGGTGCTTCTGAGTGCGGCTGGATAATGCTAGGTACTGCTAGGTGTGGCCAGGAACTTCTGGGTGGTGCTGGTTACTGTTGGGTGTTCCTGGGTACTGCTGGGTACTGCCATGTGCAGCTAGGAGCTTCTGGGTGCTATGGGTGTTGCTGGGTACTGCTGGGTGTTGCTGGGTACTGCCAGGTGTGGGCAGGAACTTCTAGGTGTTTCTGGGTGGTGCTGGGTGCTGCTGGATACTGCTGGGTACTGCCAGGTGTGGCCAGGAACTTCTGGGTGCTGCTGGGTACTGTTGGGTGCTCCTGGGTCCTGCTGAGTACTGCCAGGAGTGGCCAGGAACTTTTGGGTGCTGCTAGGTACTGCTGGTTTCTACTGGGTGCTACTGGGTACTCCTGGGTATTGCCAGGTGCAGCCAGGAACTTCTGGGTGCTACTGGATACTGTTGGGAGCTGTTGGGTGCTTCTAGGTGTTGCTGGGTACTGCTGGTTGCTGCTTCATGCTGCTGGGTGCTGCTGGCTATTGTTGGGTGGTGCTGGGTGCTACTGGTTTCTGCTGAGTGCTGCTGGGTACTGCTGGTTGATGCTAGGTGCTGCTGGGTACTGCTGGGTACTGCTGGGTATTGCCAGGTGCAGCCAGGAACTTCTGGGTGTTGCTGGGTGCTGCAGGCTACTGCTGGGTGCTGGTGGGTCCTGCTGGGTGCTGCTCTATGCTGCTGGGTGCTACTGGGCACTGCCAAGTGCTCGAAGGAACTTCTGGGTGATGCTGGCTACTTCTGGGTGCTTCTGACTACTTCCAGGTGTGGCCAGGAACTTCTGAGTGCTGCTGGGTACTATCAGGTGCTCCCAGGTGCTGCTAGAGTCTGGTGATGTAAAGGGCAGTGCACCGGCCAGGCATCAAGTGTGGTCCACCAGAAGCAGCTGCCGTCATGCTGTCTGGGACCCAGCCCTGTGCAGGCGTCTGACTTAGCCCCTGGCCCGCCACCTCTCCTCCAGGTGGTATATCTGAGTGACCGCGACGTGCATGGAAGACGGCTCTGCTCCACGCCAGCCCCACAGAATGCTGTTCCTGCAGAGGCAGGGGGGCATTGCCCTAAGCAGGGAGGGCTGTAGGAGGCCCAGTTCAGAGGACCCCTCGTGCTGTATCCCTGGGAGACTCCCCAGGCTCGCTGCAGGACACCTGAGGCCTGAGAAACACTGGGACCAATGACCTCAATTCTTCTGTGCGGCATTTCCCCATCCCCTGTGAACATGGAGCTTCCAAAAATGTTGACGGCCTGCGGTTTACGGAACACCGGTGTGGACCATCTTTCTCAGGGAGCACAACACAGAGTCTGCCAGAGACCGGGGTGTTTGCGGAAAGTCCCTGCACGGGGGGCCGCGGGCACTGGGTCGCGGAGTAACTACACCTTCCCTGAGGCTGGCCGACGAACTCGGTGGAGATCTGCTTACCGCCATTCTCTCAGAGATGCTGCAAGAGAGACGATGAGGGGAGAGACAGAGACCGAGAGAGACAGAGAGTCAGAGAGACAGAGATAGAGACAGAGACAGAGAGAGAGACAGAGACAGAGGTAGAGACAGAGACTGACAGAGACAGACAGTGCTATGAGTGCGGGTAGGAAACCTGACACCTGGGGAGGGTTCGGGGATGCTCTGAGTGTCCGTGTGCCTTGGCCTTCACTCCTGGATGCACACGGACCACCCACGCCCCTACGGCCTCACTTAACCAGAAAGCATCTCTCCAGTTCTCTTCCCTCCATGGGGGATCTGGCACATTCCTCTGATACAACTCAGCAGCCAGACCATTTCCAGGGGCCAGAATCAGGTCGGACCTCCTCCCCCAGACACCCCTCTGGCCCCTATTGCTGCCCAGAGCCCGCCTGGAGGCTGAGGATCAGGACGCTCCCGCCCAGAGCAGTGACACACCACCTGCCACGATGTGCCTCAAGGAAGCCTGGGGAGGTGGCAGGAGGAGGCCCAGGGGAGCCCTGAGGATGAGGAGGCCTTGGCTGAGGCTGGGCTCTGGCCTTTGCAAGTGGTCCTCCCAGCACCAGAGGGAACGGGCCAAGTCTGGGGGGACAGCACGTCCTATGGGTGCAGGGTCTGCAGGCTGGAGTGGGGCCCTAGCTGGAGAGGAGGCTGGCTCCATGGCGATGGTCACCGGGACTCGGGACACACTGAGGTTCTGATGACCAGGGGGCCCGAGGCAGATCCCTGCTATTGCCCTGAGCCTAGGTGTCCATGGCACATAAGTTGGAATCCTGCCTTGGGTGCGGGGGGCCAAGCCCGGCAGGTGGCAGGCACTTGCAGAGCCCCTAGGGCCTCATCATGAACACCTTGGACACCTCACTACACAGGCTGGGCTTCCTGTGAAGCTCTGCTGAAGAAAGGAAGATTCTGGAACCCAGGGTGGCCCATGGGAATCATTCCCTGGGAAGGCCATCTGGGGCCAGGCCAGGGCAGAGGTCCTTTGTGGTGTCCATCAGGCCATCCTGCCGGTTTCAGTGACCTGGTGGCCCAGCCACAGGCTTGGCTCCGAGGTGACCCTTAGTCTCACTTCTCTGGGAGCAGCTCAGCTCAGCCAACGCAGGTTAATCTGGAACCGTTTTCATCTGGTCTACAAAGTGTTCCACCTTTAGGACTGGGAGGACTCAGAAAACAGGCAGAGGCCCCCTTCATGAAGGGGGCTGTGCACTAAGCCCTTGACTTATGGGGGCAAATCCAAACATACATAACTTTTCTGCTAAAATCGGGGGTGGAGGAGGATTACATGTGACCTTGAAGTTCCTGTCATTTATTCCTAAAGAACAGACATGCATTTGGCGGTTTTTAGTCTCTTTTTTAAAAAATTAGAAACTTGGATGCTTTAGCAAAAAGTTCCCCCCAGAATGGGAAGCTGGAAACAACTTACATTCTCAGCCCTAAAGGAACGGCGTTACGAATGAGGAGGCTTCTGTGCAAGGAAACCATCAGCGTGTGTCTAGAACCAAAGGCAGCATCCTGACACCCCATTAAACACGCTTGCACTGCAGCCCAGCCCCGAAGCTCTCATCTCATGATTCTCAGACCCCGCCCTGGGCCACGGAACTGCCCCAGGGATGACCACACCTGCAGCGGTGGGACGAGGGGCCCCAATCGCCGGCCCATTCACCCTTAGCTCCTGGTGAATACTGATCTTCCCATTGGCCTCCTGTTTCGGGAATGTCTCCACTATGGAGGGAACATGACTGTCAGGACCAGCGGAGGAGGTGGGAAGAGCACTGGACATGGAGTCCAGGGCCTGAGTTCCCATTTGGGACCGCACGCCAGTCCCCGCCCTGTGGAGCCTGGGCTTCCTCGAGGTGCTATGTTCAAGAGTCACATCGGAACCACAGACCAGGGTGGGGAGGGAGAGCCTGGACACCCCCTCATGTTGACAACAGCTTAGGGAAGGTGGGGTGGGGGCACCTGGAAGCAGAGACAGGGTGAATGTCCTCCAGTGGGAGAGGCCAGTTTGTGGAGGGCAAGGTCTGTGCTGTGGCTGGTGCCAACAGAAGTGGGGACACAGGGATCTGACAAGGACCAGTGGCCATCTCTGTCCTTGGCCTCCTGGGCTGTGCTCCCATGGTAACCACAGGAGCAGCTGCAGGGGTTGTGGGGGCCGGGGTGGCCCGTGTGGGATCTGTGCCCAGTGCCTGCCATGTGCGCCATGGACAACGGTGCTACCCTGTCACTTCTTCGGAGGAATGTAGACGGTGGCCACGGTGCACATCACAGGGCTGGACACGCGGGCAGTGCAGGTGAGGTGCTGACCTCCCTTTACCTCCCGTTTATGGCTCCAGCAGCCCCGTGTGGGGCCCATGCATGCCCTGCCCCCGGCAGGCAGCGGCGACACTCTCGCAAATGGACAGGGATTTTAAAAGCTCCCATGAAATTTCTTTACACCCACCTCCTTCCCACGGACTCTTCCCTCCTTCCTCACAGTGACAGAGTCCAGGCCGGCGGCTGACGGCCCCCTGCCCCCTCCAGGTCACGCCGCGGGCCCAGTGCTCACACTGGCTCATTCCCCCACAGTGATCTCCCTGCCTTCCTTCGCTTCTCCCCCTTCTTCTCTCCATGGAGGAGATTTGGCCTTTGTCTTGATTTGCAAGGATTTCAGAAATCTGGCTGGAGGTCCCAGCGGCCTCCCTCGTCCCCTGCCCCTGCCTACGCAAGCATTCCATCACTGCAGGAACATCTGGCTTCCTGCACAAGGCTGGGCGCGGTTGAGGTGTCTGTCCAGGAGCCCTCATCTTCGAGACCCAACGCCCAGGCAAAGGAAGACCCCGGCTCACGGCATCTGCTTGAACCTGGGCTTCAGCCATGAGAGGCATCCCTGCCCCTGATAGCCACCTGGTCTGATTATCCAGTCGTGCAAGATTCTGAGCTCATCAGAGAGCTGGGCCGCCCTTTCTCCCGCGAAGCTGGGCATGTAGATCTGATGCTCACCAGTATTGATCCCAGAAACATGTCGGGGCATCACAAAAGCTCCCCCAAGGAAGGTCTTTTCTCCCAAAGCTCTCTCTCTGCAGGGGGACTGCACGCTGTGGGCAGGGCACACCAGCTCTCGTGAGCCATGGGTGTGGGCTGGCGGATGGGCAGGACACGCTGTGTGGGTTGGCAGCCGAGCATTCCAGAAGCAGGCGGCAGACCCCAGGGCTTGGACGGCTCCTGCCTGCCCTCACACCCACCCACAGAGCCAGCACCCACGAAGCTGACCCTGGGTGCCGAGCTGATGCTCTAGGAAACTGCTCACCCAGACTGCTGCTAAGATCCCGGAGGGGAGGCCCAGGCATCCACGGAGGGAGAGCGAACCTGCACGGCAAGAATGGCCAGAGGCCAGACTCCACGCCAGACCCGTTGGCCCCCCCGGGCCCCAGGGAGGGCGTCGGGAGCCCGGCAGATGATGTCTCCAAGTGTTCCTTGGGGGCTTTTTCTGCATCCTACCTTGTCCTAAGGGCTCCCCTAGTCCACACTGAGGACAAACAAAGCCCGAAGAAACCACTTACGCAGGAATGCCTCCCCTCCCTGACCTCAGCCAGGATTTCTGATCCTACATGGGGTGAGGGCAGGAGAAGTGAGCCAAGGTTGGGGGTGCACTGGGGAGACATGTAGAGGACGGGGTGGGGGTACACTCCTAGATCCATCTGTCCCCGGCTGCAGAACTCTCCTCCGTGGGGACCCCACGCAAACCCGCCTGTGGACAGCCTATCTCCAAATTCCCTGCATGAGGTGAGAAATTTGGGGGACCCCTCCAGTGGACAAGGGATGAAGAGAAAGCTCATCCCTGCTCAAGGGGGCTGAGCATCCCTTTGGGGGGCCCCACTTTCCCAGCTCCAGAATCCCCAAGGCAAACATGCTTCTCCTGCAAAGAACACGTGCATGGACGGCCACATGCGTGCACATGCACACACACAGAGATGCATGTGTTGCCTCTGGTACACACACACGCACACACCATCACATGTGTGCACAAGCACACGTGCGTGCACAACCACATATGCATACATGTGTGCGCACGACCATGTATGCATGCACGGGCACACACACACACGCACACACACACACACACACACTCTGGCTCAGGAAGCAAACCTTTTCAAGTGGAAGCCCCCACACAGCCACCCATCCTCCCCACCTTCCTGCCTGCTTCCCACACTGATTTACCGCTCCCTGGACGGTCCCCTGCAGAGCATGAAGAAGCCCAGACTCCCCATGTTTCCTCATGGATTTCACTTCCTTGCCAGGAAAGTTCAAGGTTGGGTCAGCTGCTTCCCCTCTGCACTATGAGCTTCGTTTTCTCAGCCCCCTGCCAAGTCCCCAGCCGGGTCTGGGGTGTCCCTTCAGGGGAGGCCAAAGGGTGAGGGTCCCAGAGAGCTGAGGGTGGGCGATGGGCAGGCGATGGGCCTGGCCAGCTGATCTCCGTGCATCTGAGCCACAGCGTCCCGTCCCCTCATGCCAGGTGCACCTGGGCAGGCATGGTCAGCTGTGGGACCGGCTGCAGAACTGGGTCTGTCCATGGGTCACGAAGCAAGAGCCTCTGAGACTCCTTCTGTGTCACGCGGCTGGACTCTGGGCATGAACACAGACAGGCCAGCGAGGCCCTGACCTCATGAAGCACAGATCTGCTGGGACTGCTCCTGCTGGCCACACCGGCCCTCCTCTCAGGGCAGCTGCCCCGGGCCCTGGGCTTCACGCCCCTGGTCGCTCCCGGACACGCACGTGTCAGGAGGGCAGGCTCTGAGTCCCTCTCCTCACAGTGGCTCTGGACCCTGGTAGAGCCCAGTGACCCGCAGCCTCGGCAAGCTCTGTGCAGCCTTCCCAAGGGGAGACACTTTCCAAGGAAAGGCTGCAGGTGAAGAATCCGAGGGGACTGCCACTTGGTCACAGCTCGGTTGGATTCTGCCTGTGAACCTGGTCACTCTTCAGGGCCCAGGGCCAGCTCTGCCATCACCTCCTTGAAATATTTGTTGTTCGCTCACTAGAACCTTGTTTCTTACTAGAAAGTGAGATGCATCTGTTGTTGAGAATTCAAGAAGCACATTTCGACAAGCGAAATGGAGATGCTAGGGGAGCATAGGGTCCGCATGGACAGAGCGGGGCATAGGCCACACGGAGATGCTCGGGGGCGCGGACAGTCCACAGAAGGAGGGGGCCGCTGGCAATGTGGTGATGAGCAAACTTTCAGACCTTTGTCAAGACATGAACCACTGGGGCGCCTGCGGAGCTCAGCGGTTAAGTGTCTGCCTTCGGCTCAGGTCATGATCTCAGGGTCTTGGGATCGAGCCCTGCATCGGGCTCTCTGCTCAGAGAGGAGTCTGCTTCTCCCCTGCTGCTCTCCCTGCTTGTGTGGGGAGCTCCCCCTGCTTGTGTGTCTTGCTGTCTCTCTCTCTGTCAAATAAATAAATAAAATCTTTTTTAAAATACATGAACCAGTAGCTACAGAGCCCCCAAACTGATCATTCTGCATCAAAGATCAATGGCCAAAATGATCAATGATCAAAAGATCATTCTGATCTTTTGATGGATATTGAACACTATGGAACAAGGAGCTAAGATATTGATATTGAACAAGGAGCTAAGAACTGCTTGTAAGTGAAGTTCCACCCCCAAGCCTTCCTTAGAATCACATTCTAGGTGTTGGAATTGCTGGGGTCCCATCTCCTTCCCCATAGAGCGGCTAGAGGAGACACTCCCCCCAGCCCCCTGTGCATGCAGCGAGACTGGAATGCCCCCCATAAGGTGGGAGGACTTTTTCCCCATCCCTTCCCTGAGGGCCAGGAGAGCCGTGTTTCCATAGTACAGGGCCTGCTGAGCACTGCGCCCCCTCCCCGCCCCCGTGAGCGTCTGGCCAGGTGCGCAGACAGGGACATCCCTTCAAGATGGTGGGCTGAGTCCACACACTTCCTCTCCTTCCCCCCAAGCCCCACTGAGATGGTAGAAAGGTAGAAAGGCTAGGCTGGAAAAACCTCCCCACCCCAGGAACCCTGAGGAATTTCTAGAAACAAGAGTACAAGTCACCAGCTTGGAGGAGAATCCATGGAGGCTGACTAGCCAAGGGTGCCTGGAAGCAGCTTGTCCATGAGACCCAGGAACCCCTAGAAGTCCCACACCTGAGGAGGCCACCTGAGAATGAGAGATGCAGAACTCGGGTGGGCCCCTGCCACTTATGGTTAGACCCCGTAGACTGGAATAGGGCACTGCGGTGGGGGGTGGGGGGCCAGTCTGCACTCCCAGGGCCTGAAGCTGGAGGGGACTATGGACCTGGGAGCCACCAAACAGGAAGAACTGGGCCCACCAAGAGGCTGCCTCCTGGTGACCCCTTCCTGTTTCAATCGCGGGCCCCCTCCTCCTGCCTCAATCTGGGGGCCCTCTTTCTGTCCCTCAATCCAGGGGATGCATCTCCTCCTATCTCAGTCTGGGACCCAGTTGTCCATGCCCTGATACAGCTTTTCCACCCCGATGTGTGTCCCTGCAGTGGATGGCTGGATTTTTGACAAGGTTATGACCATTCCCTAGAGTGATTTCTGAATACAAAGACATACAGAGAACAGATGGGCTGCAGGGATGTGTGGGTGTGGAGGAGTCCGCTCAGCTCACGGCCTGGGCCCGTGACTCACATGTCACAGCGTCGGAACCCCTGACTCAGGTCTCCATCACAGAAGCGACAGCTTCCTGCCTGCCTGCCTGCCTCAGGCTGCATGTGAGGGGCGAGCCGGGAGGGGGAGCCCGCAGAGCCCCCAGACCTCGGGGACTGGCCCCGGTTCTTGAGTTTCTTCTCTCTCGCTCGAAAATA
Organism: Lontra canadensis; assembly: GCF_010015895.1. Classification (NCBI taxonomy): domain Eukaryota; kingdom Metazoa; phylum Chordata; class Mammalia; order Carnivora; family Mustelidae; genus Lontra; species Lontra canadensis. The sequence continues at coordinate 16,772,908 of NW_022631007.1, forward strand.
GTCTGAATAACATTGCGTCTGGCTTCGCAGGCTTGTGTCACACGTATGAAAAGCCGTCAAGCTTAGGAAGGAGAAATGTCTGAAATCCTACCATTTGTCGTTCAAGGTCAACGTCATTGCAGACTTTGCCAGAAGCATTGTTGGAACATCAGCGCTTTCCAATCAATCCAACATCCGTGGCAGATGAGGTCACGGAGAAAGGTCCGAGTGCACCTGCCGTCCGCCCCGGGGAGGCCCGAGGGTCCAGCAAGACGAACACATCCACTTCCAGCCGCCTCTCCAGTTCATGAGCTGGGCTGAGTCCCTGCTCACAGGTCCCTTCTCCCCGGTCCCTGCTCCCCATCTGCGCTGTCTGGGCCAGAAGTGATGGTCAGGCTGGATCCCATCGGCTGTCGGCAGTGACTTAGGACGATGGGACCCAGCACCTGTGTGGGTGCCGTTGAGAGTCTGGGAAACAGCAGGGACCAGATCTGGCCCCAAGGAGGTCGTGTGGCCGAGACAGGCAGTCACAACAAGAAAACACACAAGATTAACACACGTGGGCTCACTCTCTTGGACGGGTCGTGGGCACTTCCAGACAGGGTGGGAACTCAGACTCACAGGTGGGAGCCGTGCACTGTTTGGGGAACCCGTGTTCCCATGGGGCACTGGAGGGGCACTGGAGGGGCACGAGCACATGTGGGAAGGCCTGTTAGGACTCTGCCAGCATGGATGAGACATGATGGAGGAGACAGAGAGAAGAGAATTACTTCCAGAAACATCTTTGACTCACTTCCTGTTTGTGCCTTGACTCTGTGGAGTCTGAGTCAAGTACAAAATGCCATCCTTTTCCCAGATGAGTTAGTTGTGTACCAAGTCCAGTGTTTCCTTCCTTTACCTGTTTTGTGTTTCGTACCCCAAACCTAAGAACAATGAACAAAGACCCCAAGTATCCCATGGGTCATCCTGGAGGCTCTAAGGAAATGAACAAAAAGCTAGTTTTCCCCTTTTCTCTGACTGCTAGGAAGCTCAGAGCCTCCCCCATCCCAGCAACTAAGCAGGGCCACACGGTGACCATTTCAGATTCTACTGTGAGTCTTGTCTTCATCATTTCCTCTTCTGCCCCCTTGGCCACAATTTCACTCAGAATATCCATGATGTTAGCTGGGGGTTCAGGAGAGTCCGGGGCGGGAGGCCAGGCCATCTCTCAGGACCCTGCGGCTCCCTGGGCTTTCCTCCCCCACCAGGGAAGCCAATTCCAGAACAAGGGCATTCTCAGCTGGGTAGAAGCAGGGTCCTTTCTGAGCACCCCTTATTTCAAGGGTGGTCATGACTTCGTTGTTCCCAGAGCAGCGATCAGACTGTGTCAGACGGGAAGGACACTCACGAACATTCTGCCCTTGGCATTAGGAGCTCATTCGGTTGCTCGGGCTTAGGGTCCAACCAAACCCAGACCAAGTACAACCACGTGTCTGCAGGCTTTGTACACCTATGGGGTGTCCGTGTGGAGGAATACTTCTGTTCTGTCGCCGGCTCAGGCCCCGTATGACCCGGCCGTGGAATGTGGCCACCGTCCAGACACATGGGCTGCTCTGTGGTCTAGCATCTGAAATGAAAGCATGTGGCACAGGGTGAACTGTGGTTACCTGAAGCTTCACGGTGGCCACGTTGCTGTGTTTTGTTTGGGAGTCGGTTTCCTCCCACCCAGAGGTAAAGCTTTTTCTGTATATTTTATTTTTATTTATTTTTAATTTTTTTCATTTAAATTCAATTAGCCAACATAGGTACATCATGAGTTTCAGATGTAATGCTCAATAATTCTTCAGTTGGCCCGAAAGCACCCGATCTTGTCCGATGCCAAGTTTTTTAAAGGACGGAGAATTTCTCAAGATCACCCTGACCTTTGGGGCATCTGTGTGCGTGCGAATGTGTGCGTGTAAGAGTGTGAGAGCCGTGGCTCCTGCTCCACCCCTGCAGACGCACCTGTGACGGCCCCCAGCGCCCACACCCACGCCCATGGGGTTCGCTGCTCAGAGGGCACCTGTCCTGAGCTTCAGCAGAAATCTGCACTCTCTCCAGGACAAGGAAACCGCTAGTTAATTGTGGGTCATAAAATCCTATCTTCAGAGTTAGGATCCACACTTGTGATCATCCCAGATAAATACAGGTGGTCTAACACATACACGGAGCCGTTTTGCTGAGAAATGTAATGACTTTTCTCCCTTGATGGTCTCATGGTGAGTCATGTGATGATGAACTGAGTCAGGAGAGACTTGCTGAATCAGTTAACACTCATCTCGATAGGGACCTGCTAACACCTGCGGGCTTTCCTGAGCAGGAACCACAGTCGGTTGGGAAAGGCAGCCGGGAAATTCATTCCCCATCCTAGCATGGAAGTCTCCCTCTACCCATGTCGTCCGGCGCCCCCGATGGCAGAACCCAGGGCCTGCCTTCTTGAGGCCTGGATGCCGGTCACTGTCGCCCCCCACCCCCACCCAGGCCCCTGGCCCCAGCAATCATGGCCACCAGATCCCCAGAGCACTGCCTACAGCCAAAGACCCCTCACCGGCTGGCGCCCTGGCCGTGCCACCTGCCCGGGAGGGTTGCCCAGGTCTGCTCAGGAGCACAGCCAGTGCACAGAGCCCCACAGTGCCCACCAGGCCCTCTGGAGTCTGAGCTCGTGGGAGAGGTGGGGGAGGTGCACCCCTTCAGCCTTGTGCAGCTTCCTGTGCTTTTCATGAAAGAAAAAAAACATCATCTCCATCTCCATCTGTTTTCTTTTTCAGATAAAATCTATTTTAGGACAGAAGTATGCGTTCCCCTTTACCACGCTCGCCTCCCCCAGCATTTGGACACGGCCTCCTCCGTGGGTGGCTGCAGCTGTGGCCGGGGCTATCCCTCCAGCACGCTCAGAGCTGGGCAGGGGTCAGACCCTGGGAGCGCCTCCCGCTCTGGCAAGCCCACGGAAGCCTCATAAATAAAAGTGTGCGAGCCCCGCAGGTGGCCTGCTGCTGTCCGGGGGGATGAGGGGAGACCCCCATCTCCCCCGTGTTCCCAGGGCCTCCACTGACCCCCTGAGTACCCCCTCCTTCCCACCCCAACCACCCACGGCTTTGCCCCCGGGGTGGCAAGCACACCCCTGAGCTTGGAGCCACAGAGTGGGTTAGGGTGTCTGGTGAACGAGGATCTGCCTTAAGGCCTTGTCAGCAAGACAGGTGGGTCCCCTGTCATTCCAGTAAGGTCTGGTAGCCCTTCCGGACTGTAATTTCCAGAGCGAGGCCAGCCCACAGCCAGGGCAAGCCTGTAGGTCATGGGCATGCCAGAGCCAACGTGGCCCCGTCTGGGTGCCCCGTGGTTGGTCCCTGTCCTGTGCCCGTCGGTGCAGCCCTGAGCATCACTGCGAGGTGCGCTCCTTGCGTGCAGCCAAAGCCCCAGGCGGCCAGCCCCCAGACCCCTGCTCCTCCACAGCCTAAGATTCCTTTGCGCTGAGTCCAACGGCGTAAAGCAAATGTCAGCTCAGTTCAGCGCTGGTGATAGGAAAAGAAATATACAGCCAAGCATACGATGAAAGAAAAAATTCCTCCGGACAACTTCCAGCGATGAGGACACACATGTCTTTTTGGTCAGTCCGCACAGGAGGTGCCTTCCTAGGGGTCTGTCCCCGGAGGCTGTCCCAATGGGAGCAGGAGCAGGATGACGGACCTCGGACGCCCCCACCCTGCCGGCACCCTATTTCTCCCAGGACACGCAGCTCCACTTGGCGGGAGCCTTGGGGAGAGCTGGGATCTGAGTCAGGGTCCCGTGTTTTGAAATACTGGCAGGATTTGTACGACATTAGGAAAAATAAGGGAAAAAACCAACAAAGGGCTTAGACGACAAAAAATGAGAGAAAGAGAGACCTGTCCTGAGCTACCCGAGCCAGTGTCTTTCCCCATCGATGATGGCTGCACAAGGGGCTGGCATGCTGGGCTGTGGGACTGCAGGCACCGCAGGGGCTCTGGGCAAACCCAGGTGGCACACACGGGTGGGGATGCCAGCACCGAAGATCCAGGATTTCCAGGACGGCCCTCCGCAAGGGTGAGAACAGAATATTCTCCCCATAGCTAACAAAACTGGTGGAGTCACAGGCGCATTTCCAGGCCCCTGTGTCTGCAAGAGTTGCCCTCCCAGCCCTTGGCCACCGTCCAATGTGTCAGCACAGCATCTCGGCTTCTGGTGCAAGCCAGCATTTCTCAGTTTCTCAGGCTTGTGCACGCACACTGTTCATCCTTGGGCGGCCCCACACTGGGTGAGGTCCTGCCGAGCAGGGAGCCCGGCACGGTGGGTCCCTGCAGGTGGCCCTCCGCAGCCTTGGAAGGCCCGTTCCCGTGCGGTGGGGACGCAGGGACGCCGCACTCTTCCCCTCCTCGGCCTAGGAGAGTTTTTATATTCTCGGATGACACAATCAGAACCAGATGTTTCTGCAAAGAGGGGAAGGGCCAGGACAGGGCCGTGGTCAGGCTAGCTCAGGGGCACAGCCTTGAGTGTGGGGGCCCAGGGAAGCCAGCCTTAGTCCCCTTCTCCTGGTTTCCTGGCTCTGCTGTTTCTCTCCTCCCCCCATCCCTCCTCATTACCTCACCCTGCCCAGTGCCCCCAGAAGCCTCCCAGCTTCAAGACAGCCTCATGGTCTCTGAGCAAAGCTTTCCCAGTGGCTGACTCAGCTCTGGGTTTCCAACTGCCAAATTCCCAAGACAGTGCCTCACTGTGAGCTGGGCGATGGGGTCACAGGTCAGAGTTGCTGGCCTGGAGCCTCAGAAGGTGGTCCTCAGGACTCGGGACCACCATAGTCCAGGTAGTATGTTCTGGGGTCCAGAGCATGTAGCAGAGCCCACCAGGATGGCAGCAGGTGGGCCCTCAGAAACAGCAGATGAGACCCTCCCATCAGGCATCCATCTCCAGCCTTCTCCCAGGACGCGGCAGCAAGTCAAAGGCACATGGAGCCCTCGCGCCCACCTCAGAAACCTGCAACCCCTCTCCAGCCATTCCTTCCCTCAGGAATCACAGATAAGGACCTGCTCTGCACGCCCCTCACTCACCATCCTAAAGAGAGAAACGGGCTAGCCCTTGGAGGGGAAGCCTGTGTGCAGAGCACCCATGAGCACAGAGCCAATGAGCCTCCAGCAACACGGCCCCACAGACCCCTCAGCGGGTGTCCTATCTCTGAGCCATCCGGATGGTAGCCACTAGCCACACGTGGCTTTTGTGCATAGGAGTGTAGCTGGTGTGACCAAGGAACTGGGTCTTTCACTTCATTCATTTTCATTCATTGGGAGTGGATTTAAACAGCCACATGTGGCCAGTGGCAGCTGTAAGGGACACAGAAAATGCCACCGAAAGTCAGAATCAATACATTTTTAACGTGGGCTTTAAAAATGTGAAAAACTGGTGAGACGTGGGAAGGAAACTGGTGTCTGTTTCTGGAGAATGGCAGGCCCGTCAATAAACTGTTGACGGAAGTATGGATAGCATCCGACAGGGACCAGGCACCACCCACACGTGCAAAGGGTCCCCAGCCACAGTTAAAGGACAGAGATCCAGACTCCTAAGGAAGCACTGTACACCCAGGATTTGAAACCCAAAGTGCAGTCATCAAAGTCAGATGTTCAAAGAGGTGTGCCATGATCCTCTTCGCCAAGGCTGTCCTGAGCAGATGTGAGCTGAGAGCTGACCTCTCAGCCCACCTGGGCTGTGGAAGGTGCAGATCACAAGGGATCTGGAATGGCAGGTGCAGGGGCAGAGACACCATTCTGTGCAGGGAAGTATTTGGTTAACCAATACGTAACCCCTTATTTGATGTTTCCCAGAAGTCATTTTTCCAGAACATGATGGCCTTATCCATGAGTGCACCCCTGTTCCCAGCTGCTAAGGGGGCCCCATGGAGCACAGGTTCCCATCAAGAGATTGTGTTTCCAGAGTCCCACTGGTGAGATGGGGGTGGTGACAGGCCCGCCCGCCTGCAGGGCCACCGCTGGGACAGATGGGCAGACACTGAGTGGTGCCCGGAAGTGTGCTGGCCCATGGCGAGCTCTCCAACATGTTCTCCACGTTCTATGGAGTGTGCTGGCCCATGGCGAGCTCTCCAACATGTTCTCCACGTTCTATGATTCCAAACTAGATGCAGCCAAGGTACAGGGCAGCTCCCACGGGTGCTGGAGGATGTCTCCCCTCCAGCAGAGGCTCCTGGGGGGAGGGCAGGGGAAGGGGTAGGGGAGGGAGAGAGAGAACCCCAAGCAGACTCTCCACTAAGCCTGGAACCTGATGTGGGGCTCGATCTCACAACCCTGAGATCATGACCTAAGCCAAAATCAAGAATCCGACGCTTCAAGGACTGAGCCACCCAGGCGTCCCCCCAAGAGACGTTTTCTTCTATAACACAGTTTACACGGAGGCACGATTTACGTACCATTGTGAGTATAGACTTCGATGATTTTCGGTGCATCTCTACAGTTGGGCAACCATCCCCACGCTCTGATTTTCGATGATTTCTCAAGCATTTTCATCACCCCAAACTGAAAAGTTCCCTCATGCCCGTCTGCGGCCAATCCCTGCTCCCACACACGCAGCCCAAAGCAACGACTGATCTGCTGTCACCGTAGATTTGCCGTTTCTGCCCATTCTCTGTGAATGGAACCACAGGGGGTCGTCCACACCGGACTTTCTTCACGAAGCATGATGTGGCTAACGTGCATCTACATTGTCGCATGTGGCCGTGCTTTGCTCCTATTACCCCGAATAATACCCCACAGTAGGGCCCTCCCACAGTGTTTTTGTCTGGGCACCATTTTGCCAACATTTGGGTTGTTTTCAGCCTCCTAGGGAAAAGCCCATCTGAGCATCCCCCTCCGTGTTCTGCCTGACATTGTGTTTTCCTTTCTCTTGGGTATCTTGTTAGCCAGTTCAGGTTCTACGACAAGTTCCACAGACTGAGCAGCTTATAAACAACAAACATTTATTCCTTGAAGTTCTGGAGGCCAGGAGCATGAGACGAGACTGCCAGCAAATGTGGTATCTGGTGGGGACCGGCTTCCTGGTTCATAGGTGACAATCTACTTGCTGTGGCCTCACATGAAGGAAGGGATGAGGGATAAACCACGGGTCCCTTTCACAAGAGCAATCCCAGGAGCACTAATCCCGTTCTTGAGGGGACGACAGGCCCCACCTTCTGGCGCCATTACCTTGGGGGTTAGGAGTTCAACATAGGAATTCGGGCAGGACATACACAGTCAGACCAGAGCATGTATGCACTTAGGAGTGGAATTGCTAGGTCATGTGTAACATCATACTTAACATTTTCAAGAACTGCCAAATTATTTTCCAAAGTGGCTCCACCATTTTGCACTCTCAGCTGCCATGTTGCAGCACCATAGGACATTCCCACTAGCAATGGCTGAGGGTCTTCATTGTCACTTATGGTGACCGATCTCCTTGATGAGAGCCCTGATGTGGATGTGGTCTCCCATTGTGGTTTCAATGGTGTTAACCTTAATGACTAATGATACCGAATACCTTTTCATGTTCTTATTTTGTAAATCTTTGGTGAAATAGCTGTTTATATCTTTTGCCCATTTAAAATTGGAGTATCTTTGTATTGAGTTATAAAAGCTCTTTCTATATCCTGGATTCAAGTCCTTTACCAGATAGATCATCTGTAAATACATTTTCCCAGTCCGTGGCTTGTCTTTTCCTTTTCTTAATGATGCCCTGTGACCGGGAAAAGTTTGATGAAGTTCAATTTATCATGTTCTTATTTTTATGGATCATGCTTTCAGTGTCAAAACTAAGAACTCTTTGCCTAAGTCAAGCTCCCAAAGATTTTCTTCTGCGTTTTCTTCTCAGAGTTTTAAGTTAGGTCTATGAGCGACTTGGAGTTAATTTTTGTGTATGATGTAAAGCTTTAGATAGACAAAGGTCCTAGCACCATTTATTGAAAATTCTCTTTTCCTTATTGCATTTCCTTGTCATCTCTGTTGAAGATCAGGTGAGCATAAATGTAAATATTTACTTACAAACTCTTAATTTTTATTTCAGTGATCTCTATGTCTACCCTGTGCCAATAGCCATAGAGTCATGGTTAGTGTAACTTTAGAGGAAAAGCCCAAGTCCCTCTAATGTTGTTCTTTTTCAGAACTGTTTCAGTCATTTGCAGTCCCTTGCATTTTCAAATAAATTTTACAGTCCGTTTGCCAATTTCTAAAAAAGAAAAAAGTCCTGCTGGGATCTTTATAGGATTTCATTGACTCCATAAATCAATTTAGGGAGAATTATGATCTTGAGGTTATTGAGTTTTCCAATCCATATACATGGAATGTTTTTCCAATTATCTAGATCTTCTTTAATTTCTCTTGGCAATGTTTTATAGCTTATAATGTACAAGTCTTTGTATCTCCTTTGTTGGATTTATTCCTAAGTGTTTCTATTCTTTTTTGAAGCAATTGTGAATGGGATTGTTTCAGTGCTATTTTCTGATAGTTTGCTGCTAGGATATAGAAACACCAATAATTTTTCTGTGTTTTTCTTGTGTCCGGTAACCTTGCTGAATTCACTTATTAGATTTACCAGTTTCTGTGCATTCATCAGGATATTCTACTAAGTCAGTTTGAATAATAGCAGTAATAGTTTGACTTTTTGTCTTCCAAACTAGATGCTTTAAACTTTTCTAGACTTATTTCATTAGTGAGGACCTCTAGTCAATGTTAAATAAACATGGAGAGAATGGACGTCCTTGCCTTTTCCCAATCCTGCACGCAAAGTGTTCAGTTTGCCACCATTAAGTGTGGTCTTAGCTGTAGGATTTTTAGTGGCATTTATAAGAATAGAAAATTCCATTTTTATCCTAATTTGCTGAGATTTTTAAAAATCACAAATTGGGGGGACATCTGGGTGGATCATTGGTTAAGCCACTGCCTTTGGCTCAGGTCATGATCCCAGGGTCCTGGGATCGAGTCCTGCATTGGGCTCCTTGCTCAGTGGGGAGCCTGCTTCTCTCTCTGCCTCTGCCTGCCACTCAGCCTGCTTGTATGTAGTCTCTCTCTCTCTCTACAGATAAATAAATAAAATCTTTAAAAAAAATCACGAATGGGTATTCTATTTTTTATGTCTGTGTCTATTGAGATGACTGTGTGGTTTTTCCCCTTTATTCCCCTTTATGTGTGGTTAATGTGGTGTATTACTGCCTTGGGAAGACTCACCGTTTCCCTTTACACACTCACACAGACACTTTTGTGACAAGATGTGTCAGTTTTCCCCATATCAAGCAATTCTGTGACACCAGCAGGGGGTTCTACAACTCAATTCAATTCTGACACTAATGAGTCAGTACTGACCCCACAGGTTAAGGACTCAGTCCCACGAGATGGACCCCTCCCCTTCAGATGCTAGTGGCAAGTCCAGGTTGTCACCTGTGCTCCTGACTGGCTTTCTCCTCAGGTTTGGTAATTTGCTAGAATGGCTCACACAACTCAGGGAAATACCTGTGTGTATTATAAAAGGATAAAATAAAGGATCCAGAGGGAAAAGATGCATGGGACAAGGTACCGTGGAGAGGGTGCAGGCTTCCATGCTCTCTGCATTCATGCCACCTTTCCAGTGTCTTCCCCTCAAAACACTGCAACAAGAGGTAAGCCAACACTAAGTAGGGCTATCAGTAAGCCCAGACCCAGCTTGATTCTTAAATGAATATGGTGAGCAGAGCAAAGGGAGTACCCTCTCAGCATGAAAATAATGTTGGCCTCAGACTCTGTAGTTCTTTTACATACAATGCCCATATGCTATCAAAACTTACAAAACAGATAAACAGGCAAATGGATCTCACATTCAAGAGAAAAAATAGTCAATAGAAGCAGACCCTTGGATAATCTAAAATCAATGATAGACTTTAGACAAGGGCTTTAGTATAACTACATTAAATAAAAATAAAAGAAAGGATGGACAAAATTTATGAAAATGTGGGGAAATTTAAGAGAGAAATGGAGCAAGTATTTTCCAAGCCACTCTAAACTGGGAGGCAGAGAGTCCTGAAAAGAGCAAGAGGAACAAGCCAAGGAAACTGACACCCCCTGCCTTGCTCACGCAGCTGGATCTGTGGAACTCTACCCCAGTCCTACTGACTTCCCTCCTGACTGCCAGCAGGGAGCTGGGGGGAACTGCCTTCACATCCATCAAGCTCTCTGATTCCCAGGCCGCAGAAGGTGACATTCACTGCCCCCTGTAGTGATGTCCTAATAGAACTGACCCATCATCATCTATAGCAATCACATTCATGCCCTCCCCTGGGAGGAGGTTCTTTCCATGTGGATTTGTGTCTTTTCCTCTCCCTCTTCTTTGTGAGTTACCCTCCCAGGGAACTAAGCCTCTATTTCATTGCAAGGCCAAACTGCATTTGTCTCAGAGTTACTGTCATGCCCTGGAAAACTACACTCCCCAGGTTTCCTTGCACCTGCTATTCTGGATGCAATCTAGGTTGAGCCGACTTGTAAGGACTCAGGTGAGATTTGGAAGGCAGAAATTAGTTAATGTGGCCACTGCAAGCACGGTTAGGAAGAGTGTATGTCTTGGTGCCAGAGTCCATATCTCTGTGTCTGGACACCAGCTTGGCAGGTAAAAGACAAATATGGCCAAGGCAGCGGTGTTAGCAACAATGGGCTCCTGATCTCAGTCTTGGCTTCTGGTGGGGCATTAAAATTGACGATGAATGTGGAGCTCTCTGGCAGTCACCCCTCCAGCCCTCAGTGAGTTTTGAATCCTATTGCCTCAGCTAAATCCCTTTCTGTTTTAATGCTTGAAGTGATTTCCATGAACCTGTGCTTGACACAACCCCCTTGTGAAGAAAAGTCCCACACTCACTTCTGCTCACATATCATTGGCAGAACTGAGTTACATGGCCACAGCCACCTGGAAGGGAGGGTGGGAAATGTCTTTTAACTGGGTGCATACAGCCCCAAATACAGTAGTAGCTGTAAAATGGAATTCGATCCCCAAAGGTCCTGACAGACTAGAATGGACACCTGCAGCTATAAAGCTGAAATGTCCCCGGTGTGGTCACACCCTGCCCATGATAGTCAAGCCCCCAGCAGATCAGCGGTCTGAGAGTAACTTGGTTTCTCTCCACCAGCTGTTGGTGGACCTGGGGATCTCCTTGGGAGCTCTGTTTCCTCGTGGTAAGAGGAGGGGTATATTGTGCTCTGGGGCCACCACAACAAAGTACTGCAGACTTGGGGGTTTCAGATAACAGAAGTTTATTCTTTCCCAGTTCGGGAAGCCAGAAGTCCTAAATCAAGGTTTGGTAGGGCTACAGTCCCTCTGGAGGCTCTAGGGGAGGATCCTGCCCACCTCTTCCAGCCTCCTGGGGCTATGGTCTCTATCTCTGTCTTCACACCATTTTCTCTTCTCTCCACTGTGTGCCTGCCCTGGGCTCTCTTAGAAGGACACCTGTCATTGGATTTATGGTCCGCCTAGCTAATCCAGCATGATCTCACCTCAAGATCCTTAACTTCATGACCTCAACAAAGACCCTTTCTCCACATAATGTCACATTCAGTTTCCAGGGAAGAGAACATGGACGTGTCTTTGCGTTGGCCACCATTTCACTCACCACAGGGGTTCAGACAAAAGGACATGCGATCGAAAATGTGTTGTTGCTGACAGTGTGCAAATGGCCCTGTGGGTCCCCCATCTCCACCTGGTCCTGTCATCTCTCCAGTCACTCCCTCTCAACTCCATTCATCCTCACCCCCTTGTGATCACACCTAAGGTTTGTTCACTGAGTTCCTCTCAAGCTCTAGGCTTGAGTATCTGGTGTCTGTCTCTCAGTGTCTCCACTGGAAACCCAACAGATAGGGCGAAACTCAGCTCATGTGAAGTGGGGCTTTCCCCCCGGGCCTGCTGAGTGATGGCCGCCCCACCCTGGACCTCAGCGTCCCCCTCCTCTTTCATTCCTGCCCCACACTGAAGTCACCAGGAAGCCCACTCCAATGCTTTTTCTTTTTCTTTTTTTAAATTTATTTTGGGGTGGGGCATGAGCAGGAGGAGTAGAGGGAGAGGGAGAGAGAACCTCAGGCAGATTCTGCACTGAACACAGAGCCTGACTTGGGGCTTGACTTCTTGATCATGGGACCATGACCGCAGCTGAAACTAAGAGTTGGACACTCAAAGGACTGCACCACCATGGTGCCCCACGCCACCATTTTCTAAACGTATCCAGCATCTGACTATTACTGGAGCCGGGTTCTTGGATGGACAGTGATAGACACGAGGCCAGACCCAAAATTCAGAGGCACAGACCAAGCTTTCCTGGGGCTCCAGGTCGAGCTGAAGGGGACACAGCACCCGCCAGGCTGGGGTCCTGCAGGGAGGGTCTCCCTGCTTATATAAGGAGAGCTCCGCCAGCAGTCCAATATGCTAATGAGGATAAGCGCCTCAGCCAGCTTATTGGTGGGATTTGAAGCCTCTGTTCATGTCTGCATCAGCAGGACGGGGCTGGGCTGTGTTTCTAGGTCCAGCTTGTATTCTTCAGGGTAAGCCCACAGCAAGTGTCCCACGTGCACTATGGCTTTCACATGGGGCTTGTTCCTGTGGCCCCCAAGTATCTTATGACAGTGAATAATTGCCTTCTACTGCACCTGCACCAGGGCCACTCCATCTCTGGTCCCCTAACTGCACCCAGCAACTAACTGCCTCAGCTCCGCCCTTCCCACACTGCTCTCAGCACAGAAAACATGGCGCGCCCCTGCACCTTAGGTCAAGCCTCTTCTTACAGGGGCTCCAGGTGGAGCTCCATTCCCCCAGCTGAGATTGGAATCTTCATCCATGCGGCTGCCCTCCTGACCTACTCCCCACTCCCCCACTCCCGCTGCAGAGAGCACCCCCTCCAGGTCCCCTCACAGGACCCCCTCCCTGGGGTCCTCTTCCCAGGGTCCCCTCCCCAGAGTCCCCTCTCTAGATAGCCCCCAGCCCAGTCCCTCTACCTTGTGCTGTTGCACTGGCCCAACCTCTCCACTGAACGGAAGCCTGTCCCACTGCCTGCCTTCAATCAGCGTACCTGGCTCTACTTTTCCTCCCCCGGCATTCCTCACCTTCCAGCATGTAGGACAAGTTACTTTTCTGTTCTGTTGTGTCTGGCTTCTCATTCCTGGCAGAACGGGAGCCCTTCTGCTGACATCTGTCCTGTGCACCACCGAGTGTCATGCCCACCCTTCAGGGAAGGGCAAGGGGGTTCCACCAGACCGTGGAGCCATTGGAAGCAGAGCCACCACAGGGGCCAGGGCGTGGCCTGTAGTCCAGCCTAAGGCAGAGCGGTCCTGGGGTCCTCGCTGCCTGGAAAGGAAGGGTTGCTCCCTGCGGTGCTGGGTTTCCCCTGGGGTCTTCCGGCTGAGCAGGGGACGGTAGAACTCCACCGAGAGCTGTAAGCCTCCCTGCCACGGTGAGGAGTTTCTTTTTAAGTTTCTCATTTCCCCTGGGGAATGACTCCAGATGCGTCACTTCAGGAACCTCCATCCCCTAACCCCATCACAGCTCGGGACCCAGGGCAGGTGTGTGGATGTGGCTGCAGTTCCAGGAAGCACCACCAGGTGGCACTGGGGCTGCACAGGCCTCCCTAGCAGGCCTCCCACCGGTGGGGGGGGCTTCCCAACGCGCCCCCACTTCCCCACTGCCCCCCAGACACTGGGCGTCTCTGGTGGACGAAGTCTCCTGAACCTTGGGAAGCGGGGGAGTCCAGCCGTCCAGCCTGTCCCTCTACTGCCCTCTCGGCCCTGGTAAGGGAGGCAGAGGTCCCACGCCCCAACCCAGGTGGAGAAGCCTGGAGAAGACTGTCCCCCTCATAGGCTGCGGGCAGTGACTTTTGCAAATCCACCAGGGACAACTGACAATGTGTGAAAATGTCTTGTACACTTGGTCAAAGGGACTGGACATATTTAATGACAGGAGAGCTGCCTGGAATCAATGACGTTAATCTCCGTGTCCCCAAGGCTGAAAAAGCAGGTTGTTCCCCAAGCCAGTGTTTTTGGGGGATCTGGAAGAGCTGGATATCAGCAGCCCCAGTCCAGGAGACCTGTGACTTCCTGTGATGCCCAAGCCTAGGGGAGAGGCAGTGGGGGCAGGGACATGGTCCCACAAACACAGATGTGCCAGGGCGTGTCCCACACCGGGCATCCCGGCCTGGCTGACAGGGGGCCTGCAAATGTCAGAAAAGGGAGCTCCAATGGTTTCCCCACTGACAGCCCTGAATTCAAAAGAGAGGCAGCCTCCTCCAAAGGGCCGTTGGCGGGTGTCATGGACTCAGGTTCCTAGGGCTGCTGGGCTGTGGCTGGGGTCTCCTCAGGGGACCGACCGGGTAGCTCGCCCCTCCAGCAGAGGGCAGGTCCTGGCTCTTGGCCTGACAGCGGCTGATGGCACTGATGGCTGATGGCTGATGGCTGTCGGGACCCACACAAGCCCCCTACCCTGGACCAGGCAGCCAGAGCTGGGGCTAGGGCACACCCTGGCCACGAGGAAGGGGCCTGGGGCTCTGGGGGCTGCTCCCCATCTGGATCCTGGTGTCGCTCAGGCTGCCCTGCTCTGGGTCCTCTCTGGCATCCTGTCGCAGTGGTCTGTGACAGCTCCCAGCGCCCTCCGTGGCCAGCAGGGCCACGCTCTTTCTGGGCGCTGGGCAGGACCCTACCTCACCTCTTCCAGCTTCAGGCTTCCAGTGGTTCCTGGGTTTGTGATCACTTGTCAGTTATTCCCCTGGTTATTCCAGAATGATCTCATCTTGGGATCCTTGACTTAGTTACACCTACAGACACACTTTCTCTTTTTCTTTTTAAAGATTTTATTTATTTATTTGAGAGAGAGAGCACGAATGAGGAGAGGGGCAGAGGGAGAAGCAGACTCCCCACTGAGCAGGGAGCCCAACATGGGGCTCCATCCCAGGAGCCTGGGATCATGACTTGAATCAAAAGCAGCTGCTTCACTGGCTGAGCCACCCAGGTGCCCCAAGAGACTCTTTTTCTAAATAGGGTCATGCTTATAGGTACCAGAGGTTTGGGTGGGGGCCTGCCTTTTGCCCATTCTGCCTGTCTCAGCAGGAAGGGGCTGGCTGCCAGGATCCAGTGCCCCGCCCCCAACCCACTCAGACCAGGCAGCCAATCATGTCATGGGTCCAAGGAACCCCACCATCAAGACGGAGCAAGTCCCTCGAGCTGCAGCTGCTGCCATGGTACCCGAGGTTGTAAGGGGGCTCATGGGCATGAGAGCCTGTGTTCTGGGCCTGCGCAGGCTTGGGGGCTGCTCAGCACACCCCTGGCAGGTTCTCTCCAGGCAGAAACTCTGAGGCACAAAGCTTGTGTGTGGGGGGAGGGCAGTGGGCACTGGGGCAAGAGGCCACAGCTGGGAAGGCCCCTTGGGCCCAGGTAAGGAAGTGGGGTGCCGCGCAGGAGAGAAGCAGGTGGGCGAGCAGAGGAAGGGAGTGGTGGCGAGAGACACGGCCGGGGACTCCCAGGCTCACCTGTGTCTGCCCCCACGGGCATGAGCTCCTGTCCTCGCAGCCTGGCAGGTCGTCCTTCTGCTTTCTCATTCCACGACGTACCTGGTGGATAGACCCCTTCCTAAAATTTGTCTCATAGCTCACGGCACTGTGCATGACGGGCGGGGCAATGTGGGTGCCTGAGACCCTGGCTATATGGGGAGGCGCTCAGGGGCTGGGCCATGCAGACGGAGCTGTGAAGCTGCCACACAGTCTCCACGAGGGCAGCGGTCCACGGGGACCCCTCACCCCTGCTGCTGGGAGCCCTGGCCCCAGTCCTGCCCTAGGGTCCCCAGGTGCAGGCTGAGGGGACCTTGAGCCAGGTCAGCAGGACGAGCTGTGGGGGGTCAGGGCAGCACATCCCTGATAGCTGCTTTTAACTCTTTCGGTGACATTGAGCTGCTCACAAACAATGATGTGGTAGAACAAAGAAAATATTGGGGACAGACACAACACTGATGTCAGCCATAATGTCTCTACTTTTCTGTGCGTTTTCTTGGGTGGAGCTTAGCGGGCAAGGTGGGGGTTGGTGGGAGCAGCTCGGGCCATCTCCCCCAATCCTCTGGGCTGAGGGTCCTGCTCCAGAACAGCATCGGGGGAGCTGGAAGGACACCCCTGCCACCAGCTTCACGGGGCAGCTGTTCCCCCGCCACGGACAGTGCCTATGGGCCCAGCCAACTTGGGGCAAGGGGCACCTTCATGTCTCCCCCCACCGCCCCGACCTGCACTGCCTGCACCGCGATGCCCTTCCGGGCTTGGGGGCGGGCCCTCAGGGGAATGCGCTGGAAAGCATCGCCTTTTGCCTTTGTCTTCGGAAAAGCTATTACGTTAACACAAGTGTCCCGTGGGGCCGAGGTTGGGACAGGTGGCTTGAGAGCACACCTTTCCTCAGGTACGTAAGGTTCATTCAGGGTAATGCATGTTCATCTCAGGAAGGTGGTGCCCACTGAGCATTACTCGTAGGTGACCCCGTTGCCTTCCTCTCTGGATGTGCCCTTCAGAGGTGCCTCTCTGCTGCCCAGGACCCTCGTCCTTGTCCTCCACCCACACCCCCACCATGGCCACGGTGTCGGCTCACCCCGGATGCACGCCGCCATCGCTGAACACTTAGGCTCCAGCCGGCTCCCAACTCTTAAATATTTCCAGGTGTTTCCCACTTTTCGTTGAGTAATGTCAAAACGAGCATCTCTGTGCAGAAAGCACTTTCTGTAATTAGATTTATGTCCTTGGGACAGATTCCCAGAAGTGAAATTAGCGGGTGGAGGCACAGACACTTGGAAGGTTCTTCATAATATTTTCACGTCTGTCTCTAGCCATGACCTTCCTGCCAACAGTGGCTTTGTGACTCGCGGGTGTCTGTGCACCATTCCCAGCATCTCAGGGACTGAGCTGCTGACATAGAGACGACCTCCAAAGAGAGCTTCTGTCCGTGACTTTTAAGATTACTTACAAGTTTTACTAGTTTTCTGTTTATCAAACAACTGTATCTCACTTTCTATGACTTGTCCGGGATTTTTAAAAAATTTGTATGAGCTTTGCCCAGACGGGGGACACCCGGTTTCCCCTGGCTCACACCCTTTGGGTGGGCTGCTCTGTCCCTCCAATACCGGCATCCGATTTTCATTCAGATCTTGACCTGAAATTGCCTATCTGCGGCCGGAGGTTAGGAATGCATTATGGGAGGAAATTAAGAGTGCGGGTGTCCCATTTCCGCTCTGGGGGGTTGGTGACTGCTCAAATCTGCAGACAAGTCAGGTCCTAATCACACGTCAGGTGCCGCCTTAAGGACTCTTAAGGTCTTAAGAGGCCACCTGCCCACCCTCTCCTTTTATAGATTAGGGAGCTAAGGACGCTCTGGTTCAAGGCCGTCTCTGCCTGAACCCCTTCCCAGTGTGGGATCCGGGATTTCGCTGGGAAGGGGTGAGGCTGGAGGGACGCTCCCAAGGACCCTGGCTGCCCCCCCCCCGCCGCCAAGCCTGGTCGGCACCCAGCCCACCCTGGGTGCCTGGGAGGGGTTCCGGGCGTGGGCCCCGAGCCCTCCGTGGAGGAGGCAGGGCCCTCTCCCCGCTGGCCTTGTCTGGCCATGGAACAGACCAGGAGGGGGTGGGGAGGCCCCCGTTGTCAGAGGCGGAGGTTGAGGTCATCTGGCTCAGCATAGGAGCTGGGAGGCTGCACCCAGGGCACTCAGCCCCAGAGGAAGGGCTTCAGATGGCTGGGGGCGGGGGAGAAGACAGAAGCCCTCGTGTAGCCTCCCTTCCCCGTGGGCGGGCGGGGTGTGTGTGCCTGGGGAGTTTGGACGGGGCCATCCGCATGCAGGGGCTGGAGCCCTGGGAAGGCAGCGCTGCTCACTCGGTGGGCAGGACGGCCTGCCCCGGAGGACGGCCTGGCCGAGTGGACGAGCCCTGGTCCAGACTTCCAGTAAGTCCTGCTGGCGGGGCTCGTCCTGCTCCAGTAGCCGTGGTCTGTGAGTCGGAGTGTGGTCTGGCACCCGACATCCCTGGTCAACGGGAGGAGCCGGCCTCTGAGTAGCCCTTAATTCAGGTCCCGGGCTTTCGCGGAGCGGACGCAGGCTGTCCTACGTGCGCACCTACTAGGGTGGGCCTGCATCCCCCATGGTCCTCATCAGTGCCGGGCCCCTGGCCGCGTGTGGCCCCAGCCTCAGGCGTCCTGTCAGATTCAGCGCTGCCTTCATTTCCTAACTGTGTAACTTTGGACTCCAGACCTTTCAGCAAGGCCGTCTGGGTGATCTTGCATGCAGCAGGACAGGCCGGGAGACGGGTTCACACCCTCAGGTTCGCCTGCCCGGGGGCCCACAGCCTGCGGCCCACGTAGCCATGATCTGCAGGCGCTTGGGACATAACAAAGTGCTCACCACATCTTCCCCGGGCACATGTCTCACGGGCAGAGATGTGCTGCAGGGCACGTTCCTCCTCGAAACCAGGTCCGCGGGCTGTTCCAAAGCGGCGGGTGAGCAAACGGCTGATGCCCCTTGAGGTCAGCAGCGTATGGACGGCGACACGCCTTCAGCGGGGAGGGGGGCCCCACAGAGCTGGGGCTTTAGCTGACAGACACGCCGGCCTACGACGCCTCTCCGCGCGAGCGCAGTCCTGATCGCACCCGCGTTTATTTGACTGCTTGCCGATGAGCTGTCCCTGGAACCACCAGAGCTCCTCCTTCCCACCCAACTCAGTGTTGATGAAAACCCAGCTTAGGGTGAGCTATGGAGGAAGAACAGCCTAAAGCAGATTGTCCAGTCCCTCTCTGTGGATTCTAAGCTTCTCTGCGTCCTTCTAAGGGGCTGCCACCGCCCCCCCAGGCTGTCGAGAGGCCATCCTCCCCTAGTGAGGCGAGCACCAGACTGGTGGCCTCGGCCTTGGTGAGTGGGCCTCTGGCTCATGGGGACAGGCTCAGAGTGGTCCACGAGGACCGTCGGGTTCCCTGCATGTGGCTTCCCCCGCAGCTCCTTGCTCCAAGCCCGGGAAAGGGTCAGGCACTCTCGTCCTACAGACGATTTTTCCTTCATTTCCAAGATGGGCTCTAGAAATGGGTCTGGTGTCTCTTGATGGTGGGTGTTTGTGTGTTTCTGTGATGATTCAGCCCCAAGCCGTCCATGGGCCCTGCTGCTCCGTGAGAGAAGACCTGCCGTGAGAGTGGGGCTGGCTTCATCCTGCACCGCTCTCGTCTCCGGCCCGGCTTGGGGTGTGCTGTTAGCAACCTCCTTTCTGACACGAGTGAGCGCTTGGCTGGCTCTCAGGACGACAGGGGCCACATCGTCTGGGGGACAACGCACATGGACTCCAGGGAGGGAGAGAGCCTCTTGTCCATGGTCGGCTGTCCCCATGCAGAGCGGGGTAGTACCATGCCTTACACCTTTCCAAAAACGCCTCTGTCTTGTAGGTTGAGCTCCTGGAAAGGTCCAATGTCTCAAGGTATCTCCTGTGCCCGGCTTCCATGGCAGCGATGCTCAGTCTCTCAGTAACTACTCTCTCAGTCTTCTGTAGAAACAGGACCTGCACACCCCACTGGCCTGCTCACCCACAGCGTGGACCCACCTCCAGCTCCCCGGCAGCCAGCTGTGCCCAGGGTGCGGCCAGAGGTTTAAGCAGAAAACGCGTGTTCAGAGTCCGGTAAGAGTCCTTGAGGAGCCCTCCTGGGGGCTGGGGCAGGCCCTTGAGAAGGCTCTGGACAGTTCTAGAAGGCCCCTGGAGGGGTGAGAGATGGTCCCAGCCAGCAGGAGCAGGACTTCTGGGAGACTTTGGTCCAGTGGTCTCCCTTGTCTTTCAGGACGCATGTCTGTCGAGCTGTGTGTGTACGGAGCTGGGAGTAGAACATATGCAACAGCTTTTGGACAGGTTTACACTTTCTGAGGACTGGGACACGTGTGGCCCCTCCCTGCTGGTCTGTCGCACACTTGGCCGTGTGGGTGGCTGCCCGTTACTAGTGGTCGCTTAACTTCCCCGGGGGCCTTGGTCGGGAGCGTGGCAGCCTTACATCCCCATGGGCGGTTGGAGAAGCAGTGCCTTCAGAGACGGACTGGATCCGCGCTGACAGGGAGACCACATCGGGGACACGGGACACCCTGAAACCACACCAGGAGCTCAACGCAGAGCCACGGGGTCTGCACCCCTGGCAGCGGGTTCCATGGGACCCAGAAGTAACGACAGTGAGTCCTGCAGGTGTGACACAATCCAGTGGGAAGTCCCAGCTTCCATCTTCAGGTTCTTAGTTATCTGAGGACTTGGGTGTGCTTTAGGACACTGAGAGCACTGCGGTCCCCTGGGTTTCTGCACACAGACCCTAACCCGCGGGTGGGTCAGAACGTGCCTGGCACTCCTCCTCAGAAGCTGCCCAGCGCCCTGCCCAGCACACCACCCTGGAAGCTGCCAGTGCCCCGAGCAACACATGACATTGTCCCTTCTGCATGGGAGGCAGCCAGGCAGGTCAGTCAGCCAAGGCTTCCTCTTAAATACGAGCGTGAAGGGGATTTTAGAGTTAACCTTGTTGTATTAATTTAGAGCAAGTGCTACTGCTACTGTCCTAGCTCTTGGTAGGACGGTTTCTTACCTGGATGGTGACGAAAGGCCATCTGAGTCCGTAGCCGCGCCCGTGTTCGCTTTCTAGAGGCGCTGGAGTGCGCGTTCACCTGTTGCTGCTGCGGCCACACTGAGGAGCCTCACTGCCCCCAGCCTTCCCGAAACACAGCCCCATGGGCACACCTGCCCCTGAGGGCCTCCCGAGCCCTTGCCCCGCACAGGCAGGAGCCACGAGGCCTTGGGCCAGTGGGTGTCTGCCGCAGACGTGTCGCAGAGGGAGTGAGGCAGGGGTGAGGCCACAGGGCAGGGGCAGGAGGGACAGGTCCAGCCCGTGTTGCAGGAGGCTCTGGTTGGGATCCTGATGAGCTCAGACCAAGTGTAGATGCAGCCGGGGCCGTCTCAGTGCTGGCTGGGCATCGGAGGTTAAGAGCCGCCGGTTTGAGGCAAGATGTGGTATCAGGCCAAGTTTAAGGGAACAGCACGTGTCCCCGAGGGACATCTTCTGGGATCCACACAGAGGAAGGCTGTGGCAGCCCCTGCGGAGGGCGCTGGCTGAGCGGCTTGTGGGTGGGCTCAGGGCCACAAAGCCCGTGGGGGGGGGGCGGGGGTCTGGGGGCTGTTCTCTGTACCTCTCTCATGTCCAACTTTTCCCCCAACAAGAGGGAAGAATCACAGGGCGAGAACGACCTTGAACCTTGCAGGGTGAGGGACTGGGGCCAACATCTATTCTGCTTCCTGACTCTGTCGGCCGAATGGCCGGGAGGACCGGGGGGAATGAGGCCCTCACCCCACCTGTTTGTGGAGCTGTTAGCATGTTGTCATCTCTGGGCACACGAGGGACCGTAACATGTTCAAAGCTTGAGTTCCAGCAGGAGAAGCCTGACCCTGGCGGGGGCGCCAACCCACATCCAGCTCTAGCTCCCGTGTTGCGGAGACCCTGGGGTTGGGGGGCACAGGGGACCAGGCCTGGGAGAGGTGAGGGAACTATAGGCACATTCTGAAGGTGAAGCTGCCGGGATCTGCGAAAAACCCCACTAAGCCCGGCCAGGCCAGGTGCGGGTTTCGCCCGGTGTGGTTGCCTGTGGCCACCTCGCTCCCTGAGTGCACACTGGTTCGGAGAGATGGCAACTCCCCGCTGACAGCAGGCGATCGAAAGCCCGGGGCTGTGTTCAGGGTGCACACGGACTCTCCCTGTCTCCCCTGCCCTGGGGACTGGGGGTGAGGCAGCCTGAGGACTGGCCCAGGCAGTGAGCAAGGGAGGCCTGCCCACCGCTGGGGAAGTGTGCTTGGAAGGGGGTCCCCCATGCGAGCCCTGCTGACAGCGTGACTGGCACCTGGGGAAGGACCCTGAGGCAGAGGCCTCCTGCTGAGCCGTGCAGGGTTCCTGTGCCCAGCTCGCAGGCTGGTGACATGAGACCCCACGTTGCTGTGAAGGGGCCAGCGGGGCAGATGGAGAACCTAGCTGTGAAGGGCCGGGACCCAAGGGTGGGTGGGGGGAGAGAATGGTCCCAACCAGCCTCCCCCCATCCCCCATGCCCACTGACCCGTCCTTGCACCTGGGGGCTTGGAAGGGGTGTGGCCTTTGCTGGGGACAGGGGGCAGTCATTTGGGGGTGGCAGTGTGCTGTTGGGGGCCTGGAGGCGGAGGTGGGGTTTGTAGACTCGCCCCTGGAGGGAGGCTACGAGTTTCTGGGGAAGACAGTGCAAGGATATTTAAAATTAGGAGCTGCCCACGGAAGCCACCGGGGCAGGCAGACAGTGCCAGGTGCACTGTGGGTCTGGGCCCAAGGGGCCACACACGTGGGTTCCAGCGATTGCCCTCCCACAACAAGGGGGTCCCAGCCCAGCGAGAGGCAGCAAGGACGCGGGCACACGGCATAAACCAGAGATGCTGTTTTATTTACACCACAAGAGCAACAAGCTGTCTGATGAGGTACAAAACGCTGGACTCCGGGGAAAGTGGAATGGAGTCGGCCGCGGAGAAGGACACCGTCGTCGGGAAAACCCCGCCCACACACAACAAAACGAGAATGAGAAAACCGAGAACAAAATCTCCAACTCCACTGAGCAAAAGAAAGAACCGCTGGAAGGTCCAGACGATCCGAGAGAACGGATTACATTACAGGAGAAACAGGAGGCCGGCCGCGCGGCAGACCCCATGCGGAGCTCGCACAGGCGCCAGCGGGACACGGCGTGGCGGCCGGTCTGCGAGAAGCTCTTGGGTGAACAGGGTCAGCCCCCTTCTGTATGTTCGATGGTTTCATAAACTGGGAAACCGCGCCTCCGCGAGGGCGCACACACACCGGAAACCCAAGCAAACACAAGTTGTCCGCCTTCTCTCTCTTCCACTTGTTGGCTTTTCACTCCGCCGGGCGCCGCGGCCGCGTGGGGAAGGAGCGGCCTCCTCCGGGCGCGCCCCCGGGTCCCGGCCGCGCGGCCGGAAGTGAGATCTTAGCCACGCGCGCCCCCGGAAAGTAACGAGAAGTCAATACAGCTGCGTGGAAAGGGGCGCTCTCAGGCCACGGCCCGGCCGGTCGTCCGTCGGGGTCCGGTGGCCGGGCCCTGTGCAAGATCAAGGGGAGCAAACAAAACAGAGAACAAACGCCTCCAAGTCAGCTGAAGAGAGACGGGCAGTTCACTCTGAATTCTGTGTCGTTTCCCCGCAACACTGTTTCCACATAAATACAATAAACTCTATTATTGGTATGTCACAAGTGCTAGATAAACTTTTCTTCTTAATATGACAAATGTGTAAGTAGTCCTTTTTAGTTTTCTTACAATAAAAAGTACAATTTCTTAAGAATAAGTTCAATAAGACGCAAACGTTCCCCACCCCAACCAGCCCCAACTCTCCTTCAAGGTTTCGTGTGGTTTTACAGAAAAATTTCCATCTTTTGTATCTGCAAATGTCGTGAGAGGGGAACAAAAAAGGCATTTTTTTTTTTCTTCCTCTCCAAAGCTGCCGAGTTTGGCGTGCAAAATCTGTGTTCAGTATGAAGACATGCCGGTCATACAGCCCATGCAACCTCCAGCTGTAGGAACTTAAAAAAATAGATTCATATATGTTTATATATATATTTATATATGTATCAATGCCCGTAAAACACGTGGGCCCAAAAGTCTACAAAAAGAATGGAATGAGCACATGGCTGTGACCAGTAAAGAAGGAATGTTCTGATCAAAAAGTAAAACCCATGAACTCCGCCGCGGGTGCCGCGTTTGAGTCCGAGCAACGCCCGACGGTCCTTCCTCTGGAAACAGACTCTTAAAAGAAGTGGAGAAAAACTGAAACACTCTGACAAAGTGGCCCTTGGGAGCCGAGGGTCTGGCGGCCGCCTGCTGGTGGGGCTCGGGCACGTCGTGGTGCGGCAGGAGCCGAAAGGGCGGGCGCCGCGCGTCCCAGCAGCGTTGTGGGGTTTCCCGCGAAGGGACGTAAAGTGCTCGCTCGCTGACCCCTGGCCGGTGCCCCCGAGGCCTTTGCAAAGGAAGAAAAAGGCTAAAGGTGCAAGGGCCGGAGAGGGGAGGGGTGAGGCGCCCTCCCTGACGCAGGGTCCCGCAGACACTGGGGTAGGCCCTGCGCCGTCTGGCCGCTGTGGGGAAGGGCTGAGTGTGTCTTCAAAGAAAAGAAAAGGCTACACGGTAATGCTTGAAGCGCGTCTGTGGCGCTGGAGTGCCGTGGCAAACGCAGCCGGCGCCCTGGCCAGGCCTCTCCAACAGAGACCGGGAGTGAGCCCACCATGGACAGCCGACTCACCCCGCCACCCGTAAAAAGCGTGAGATGACCTCTTTCTCCCTAAAAGTCACGGCCAGCAGGTGGCAGGGGTCCTGTGGGCCGTGCAGAGCTGGCCGAGTTGGCTCCCAGACACTGGGGCCTCCTGCCAGGGTGGGCATCGGAGCCAAGCTAGGCCCGCGGGAGGAGAAAGCCACATGGGGCCCCCAGACCCTTCGGTCCTGCTCTGGGACCGCTGTCTAGGTCTGACCACCAGTATCCCAATGACCAAGCCAACCCAAGAGTTTGGACTCGTTTGGCCAGAAGTCCGGCTGCATCAGTGTCTCCTTCAGAAGCTACCCTGTGAACGCAACCAGACTCAGAAACGTGGCTTGGGGTTCCCTCCCATGGGAGTGCTGTGCCCAAACTCGGAACATGCTTTGGAATGAAACTGGCGGCTTCAAGTGCTGGAAACTAAGTTACCAGTAAAAAGTGACGGTCAGTTACTGTCAATGAGAGAAAGCGCAGAGAGGGGCGGTCCCGATCGGGACTCCGTGCTGTCCCGCAGGCTCGCCAGGCAGCAGGGGCCCCTGGCCTCCCTGCAGCCACAGGCTTCAAAACCCGGGGCCTGCTGCTTCCAGCCAGGACCCCGGCCTTGCGGCTACGGCGGCGACAACCCCTCACAGGTGTGGGCCTCGCGCGGGCCCCATGCATTGCTGACATGCTTGAAAAGGTCTTTGGAAAACTGAATTCAAAATGCTGTCCTGACAACGCGGTCAGAGAAGTTGAAACAGGAGTTTCACAAGTGCTGATGGCCCATGGTGTCTGACGAGCGACCCTGCCCACAGCACGGTGGAGGGGAGGACACAGCACCCCTTGTAATATGACCGATGTGCAGGGAAGAGGAGCCCCCGGTCTGGATGCAGTCATGGTGACAAAGCCGGGATGGATGCCCCGCTGGCGTCACCGTGGAGACTGTACGTCCCCTGACTCCCTTGAGCTCGCTTTCTGAAAACGGCTGCTCCACAACACTGCTCACTGTACAAAAATAAACAAAGATGAAAATAATAAAAAAAAAAAAAACCTTTAAAAAGTAAAAAAAAAAAAAAAATGTACAAGCAAGGATTTAGAAAGAAAGAAAGAAAGTTTAGACATTGTTACCATTCAGGAAATTGCTAAATGGTGAGAAAAAATGTAAAATTCACAAAACAATGCTTATTCAGGATCTCTTTGTGAAAAATTCATACAAAAATCAACAGCAAATTTATATTCTTTGCTATAAAAACTCATTAGGTACATATGTGCACGGAGGTTCGGAGCGGGAGGGGTCCTGTCCGAAGAGAGCGGAAGGAGAGCACACACCGGCCGGCTAGTTGCCCAGTGGCGAACGTGTTGGCGATCTGAAAGTTGTCCAGTCTGGGGTTCAAAAATACGTGAGTTTCAAACAAGATCCCTTTCCATAAGCACCTTGATGTCTAATTCACAAGTCATTCATTCGCCAGGGACCTTTATGATCTGCATTTATTATATATATATACTTTTTCTATAAATGCATTATAAATATTTTATCAAGATTTCATAAGAATCAAGTTTCTTAGCTTGGAATACATTGGAATATATATTATACATATATATATTTATTTATACCTAAAATTTAAGCAATACTTCATGCTACTTGCTTTTCATAAAAAGCATTCCGATCATAACACTGGAAGTGTGCCTAGGACATGCTTCACAACCAAATGGAGATGCTCAATTGTTTGTTATATGATGTACGAGAAGAGAACACTTTGGATTCATTTAAAATTTGTTGGACTTCAAAACCCCCAACAGTATTTGCCACTTTGCTGGAACGACCTCCCTTTCTCTTAAACAGCACTAAAGCAAACCGGGCCTGCAGGCCGGCGGCCCTGAAGCCCCACATCCCTGCTCCGGGCCAGCACACAGCCACAGGAAACTGTACCCCCAATTCCTGCTGTTTATTTTTTCTTAAGGCATTGTTCCTCAGACGTCAGAAAACCCAGCCACAAAAATCCATCAGAGCAATAAAAAAAAGGCACAAACTCGCATCTTCCGATGGCTCGGGAATACCCGAGCCGGTTCCCGCAGGCTCCCGCGTCTGCGTGTGTCCGGCGTGGCCCTGGCACGCATGTCCGCCCCTCCCCCCCCCCCCCCCCCCCCCCCCCCCCCCACCCCACCGCTGTCGCAGACCCCCCTGCGCGCCGCTGCGGCTCCCAGACGCGGCCTGAGCCCGAGAAAACGTTCCCTCGAACAAAAAAAGAAGCTACAGGATGCGTTGAGTGGTTTACACAGAGACTGTGGAATTGTGGGTAATAATCAACGGTAAGCACCAGTTTTCATCGAGTCTGTTTTGTATTATTAGATCTTTGATTTTCGTTTTCCTTCCCTCACGGCCACGAAGTGGGCAGCTCTGCCGCGAGCCGCCACAGGCTTCCTTCCTCCGCGGCCTCCGTCGGGGTAGCCGAGAGCCCGGCGTCGCGGGGGTCCCGGGGCGGTGCAGGGCTGCCCGCTGGGGAGCCCCTGGGGGCCTCCCGCCGCTGCTCCAGCCTTGGGCAGAGGGCGCGGGCAGGCCGCACAGAAACAGGAGCTTTCTCGGCGGAGCTTCCAGACGGGGACAGACAAACAAGAGGCCCGCAGCTCCACGGGAGGCTACAGGGGCGGCTCCTCTTCCATGGGCTCCTCGTCGGGTCTGCGGCCGCGCCCAGCACAACAGAGACAGAGAGCCCGTGGGGTTAGGGCCAAGAAGCTGGGGGAGGGGCGCCGCCCACTCCCCACACCCCTGCCCGTTCTTCCCAGCACCCCCGTTCCGGAGTGAAGGCTCCTCCAGAGTTTCCACGGGCCTTCCCACTGGAAAGAGGTGGCCGTGATGGTGGCATCTACGCCTGGGACCCCTGCCCTCTGTCCCTTGCCGGGCTGTCGGTGGAGGGTGGCCCCGCTGTAGGGCTGAGATGCTCACCTCTTCTCAGCGGGCTTCACACCCACGGACAGCGAGGCCATGGCGGTGACGGTCTCTGCTTCCTCATTCTCGCACTTCTGGGCCTCTACCAGAGAGTGGCCCACTGTGGAGCAGAGGCGCGGCAGGGAGCGCCAGTACTGGCCTGGGGGGCAGAAGCAGCGTTACGGAGCCTCCCCTGGCTCGCAGCGCACAAAAACTGGGCACCTGGGAGAGGGAGGTGGCACAGCCCAGTCCTCCCCTCGGCAGTGGCACCTGGGATGGGGTAGGGGTTGGTGGGGGCGGGGGGGGGGGCAGTATGAGGGGCACAGATAGGGGGCTGCCCAGACTGGAGCCCGCTGCTCGCTGTTGTCTCGGATCTGGGCCTTCTGAGTGGTGAGGCTGGTGGGGGCACAGGGCAGACCCACCTAGACGACAGTCTCTGTGACCTGGGTCATCCCACGCCCCCCAGCGGCCCAGGCAACTCACTGTGGATTTCAATGACTTTCTCCATGGACCGGACCGCATTAGCGTTGGGTCTCTGCTGTAAGACCTTCTCTGGGAGAGGATCAAGCTAGGAAAAAATGTATAAATACACGGCGAATGGAAAGGCTGTCAGCTTCTCAAGTGTATTTGTGGACAGAGAAGAAAAAAAAGCTAAACGTGGCTTTGCTATTTACTATAATTTTTTTTTTTGAAACAGAAGTTGATTTCTTTGAGGTATTGTTTTCAGGGATCGTCAGGCATATTCACGAGCACTCGTGCAGGCAGACACCGCGTCTAGGAGCCGGCTGGCACAGAAGGCTGTCTGCCTGGGGCCTATGGGAGACACCACCTACACCACCGCGCAGGAGGGGGAAATAATGACCACTTTCTGGAAATACCACTTTAACACATGTAGTCTTATAATAAGAAACCCTGAACATCCCATTGACGGTTTTCTTCCCCCAAATGGGGAAAAGATGAAAGAAAGAAGACAATGAGTAGAGTCTCTCCGAGGGGAACCTGTGCTCCCAGTGTTCCCTCCAGTGTAGACCACAGAGGACAATAAGGAAGCACAGGTCAACCAGAGGCCCACAGGGCACACTGCGGCATCCTCAACAGGACCACTAAGCTCGCTTGGTGAAACACATCATGAAAACACAAAAATAATTTTAAAAACTTTAAATAATCAGACAAGCCTACAACACTGAGGGAGATCTGCTGGGTTCCAGAAGGAAGCTGGAGCCTCGTGGGGCCATCACACATCCTGGGACAGGCCAGGAGCCGTGCAGGCCTACGCGGGAGTGACCACAGCACCCCCAGGGATGAGCCAGGCTCACGGAGACAACGTGCCCGCAGAGACACCCGGTGGGGAGAGGTCTGCTCTTAGCCTGCGCTCTGCAGAGAAGGAAGGGCCGGACTCGGTCTCCCTGGTTCACATGCCATAAGTAGAGGGGCTGGAGGCCAGAGCCCACAGTGCAACCGTGGCCCCCTTGCAAGGCTGCTGACTGGTGTTCCCACTTCAGTTCCAAGATGCCTGAGTCTACACCCAGAACCATCATCCAACAAACACAGATGTCCGCCAGCATGGTCTGGGCTCAGGAGAAACCAGCAAGGTCTCCAGCACCACCCTCCAGTAAAGGAATCGGGCTTGGTCTTCCCAAGGCTGGGACAGGATAATTTAGGAAGAGCCTGGTGCGTCCCGCAGTATCAGGGCTGGAGGGAGTGCTCGGGACAGTGACGGGTGGGCTAAAGGGACACACGGGAGGCCTGGTGGGGAAGAGACTGCAGCACAGTTCTGGGCGTAAATCAGAGCATGAAACGTCCAGGAGTCGCGCTGACAAACAGCAGGGACTGGATATCGAACAGGGAGGAGACACACATGGTTCTTGAAGAACTGCACATAATCTGTGTCCCCATGCCCACTCCAAGAGGTGGGGCTGAGCACCTTGAAAAATGAGACAGACACTGAAGGACAGTCCACAGAGAACCTGACCAGCGTTCTTTGCTGAAAATAGTCAATATTTCAAAAATGACAACCAAGGGAAGCCTGGGAGGCTACCACAGCCCAGAGGGGAATAAGGACATGGACGGCTGGACGCGCAGTGGGGTCCCGGATGGGGACCCTGACGCAGTGAGGGCAGCCATGGGAAGGTGAGTAAAATCTGGGCATAGTTTGGCTTACCAGTGCCGAGCCAGGGCTGGCTCCCAGGTTGGGATAAAAGCTCCACCGAGGCCAGGCACCACTGAGAGAAAACCGTCCGAGGGCCTGCGGGAGTTTGGTGACAGCTCTGCCATCCTCCTCTAGGTCTAAAGCTACCCAGAGTTAAAAGTCTGGTGAAAAAACTCAGATTTGGATTTTCAAAGACTGTGGTTATTGGATTGATCAGCTTTAAACTATAAAGTATATTTAATACGAATTAAAAATAAGAGACTAATGTAGGATTACTGAACGGAACTGGAAGATTTGAAAGAGAGCCAAACAGAACTTGTAAAAAGGAAGACACAACAGCAGAAACTGGAAACGCCTATCAGCTGAGGAGAACATTGCTAACCTGGAAGCAATGGCCGAAAAAAGGACTCTGAATGCACCAGTGACACGGGGAGCGGGCAGAGGGGAAGGGTCTGTGTGTCCCGGTGCGTGGGGGACAGACCCGAGCAGGAGGCATCACAGGAGACTCCCACGGCATAGGGGCATCAGGGCGAGGCTGCAGAGCACCAGAGATGAGCAGAAAGCAAACGGTCTGCAGAGGGAAGCAGCTCACTAGCCACCAGGTCCCGTGTGGCAGAGAACAATAGGATGGTGTGCGGCCGCCTCAAGGCATCCAGAGAGAATACGACCATTGACCACAACTGTGGGCCCTATCGGTCAAGAATGAGGGCAGGGGGCACCCAGGTGGCTCAGACTGTTAGGTGTCTGACCCTTGATCTCAACTCAGGTCATGATCTCAGGGTCTTGAGTTCAAGCCCCATGTTGGGCTCTGCGCTGGGTATGGAGCCTACTTAAGAAAAAAAAAAAAAGAAAAAAAAAAAGAATGAGGGAAAAATCACAACTTGAATAAAGACAACCAGATAGGGGAGCTTGACACTGGTGTCCCTCTCCTAGGAACGTATGGGGTGTGCTGGAGGCACAGTGATCCAGGGTGACGGTCCAGAGGGAGGAATGATGGACAAAGAACGTGTCAGGAATGCAGGAAAAGCCACAGATGCAGGAACCATGTAAAATAGTAATGGTGTCAAGAAAGCAAATAGGAAGGAGGGAAGGAAGGAAGGAAGGACGGATGGGGAAAGGCTAGTCAGGGGCCGTACGCACAGCCCAGGAAGGGCCGGGGTAGGGGCTTCCCAGCAGAACACACAGGACACCGGCCGGCGCAGGTGAGTTTCCAGCAAGCAGGTAACATTTTGGTGAAGGCACGTCCAGAGGGGACGTGCTGTCTCTGGTCTGTGGACCCTCGCGGGTCCAGGTGGTATGAAGAGGGAAGAGGCCACTGACTGCATCATGGGCACGTGTTACCACCTGGAAGGATCGCCCCTGGGAAAGAGCAAAGCAGCTGTGTATCTTCCCCCCAGGGGGAGCGGATGGAATGTGGGGGACTCTCAGTCATGTGGGGGAGAAGGCAGAAAAGGGACCAACACAGCACAGAGCAAGATGTAGAAATGAGTCTGAAAAAAGCAAAGCCACAAAAAACAAGCCGCTACCAGCCCCACTGTAAGGTCCAGAGTCTCCACTTAGTGGGCCACCTGTGGACTGGTGAGCAAAGCCGTGGTGAGACCCAGCCTGGCACGGCCCACAAAGGCGGCGTCTGTGAGAGCAGGGAGGCGGCAGGACTCAGCGGGCTTCCTGCACAATGTGCGGAAGCGGAAACCCATAGCCGGATGTAAAGGACAGCTCTACACGGTGACAAAAACATCAATTCATCAAAAGGATGTGATGACTTAAAGTTTGCGCACATTTGATAAAACTGTTTAACACGCGGGAAGTGAACATTGGCCGACGGACATGGCCAGACGCACCATGGCAGGAGAGACTGGCACATGCTCCTTATGGACAGCAGACAGAAATCAGCAGAGAAAACCACGTGAGGGCACCACGGGCCTACCTGGCCGAGGGACGGAGGAGTGTGAACAGGGAGGAGGAGGTGCGCTCCTCCAAACCACGCAGACATCCACGCAGGCGGACCACGCTCGCCCACACACAAGGCCACCACACCCACTCTCAGCACGGCGCCATCCATTAGAAACGGGGCACAAATGAGAACTTGAGACCTTGAGGCTGGAAATTAAACCCACTGATCACGGGTCACCGGAAATCAGGAAACGCTTGGAAACGAGAAGCAAGGAAAATGCCACGTATCAGCGTGGGAGGCGCAGCCAGTCCTGAGCCCTAAATGCGGCTGTCAGGTAGAGCAGATGCTCAGTTCAGAAGGCGAGCCAGAGAAGAGAAGAGTCCTGCAGAGAGGTAAATACACAGAAAAGGGGCAGAAACAAATTTTGGAAAAGGAAGGACATTGTAGCTGAAAGTGGATTCTTAGAAACAGCTTAACTGGACAAGTTCTAGCAGGGCTGCGCCAATGCACTCCAGCAGGGGAAGGGGCCATGGCATGGGGGCGTGGGAAAACCGGCCGAGGGGACAAATCTCTGCTGCAGCGCGACATCTCAATGCTCATCCATGGACGGACAGAAATCGGCTCAGAGTCACTTTAGATTTTCACCTACAGGAGACCCGTGGCCCAGGAGAGCTCTCCCGGTCAAGGAAGAGATTACTCTGTTCTCGAGGTCACTCCTCCAGAGGTCAGGAAAACAGGAGATGCCTAACTGTTCATCAGTCCATCTGCCTACCCACCCATCCATCCGTCCGTCCACCTGTCCACCCATCCAGTCACCTGTCCATCTGCCCATCCGTCTGTCTGTCTACCCATCCATCCACCCACACATCTGCCCATCCTGCCTTTCATCCACCCACCCATCCATCCAATTTCCCCCTCTAAGAATAAACAGGAAAAATACGGTCTGTCAGGAAAATGGGCCAAAGCCATGAACTTCACTAGAAGAGAAAGTCTAAGCTGCCAACAAGTACCTGGGAAGATGCCCGGCGCCGGGAGTGGTGAGGGAATTGATCCAGCCTGCCTGGGTGCTGTTGACCCCTCACCCGGCAGAGCTCAAACATCGCAACACCACGTGTCACCAAGGCCCGGTGGCGGGAGCTCATCCTGGCCGCCAGCCTACGACAGCCCGCTGGGTCCTGGGCTGAGAAAACGGCTCTGCTGCCCCCGGCAGCTGGGACCCCTCATGGAGACAGTGGCCTCCCCAAGAGCGGCTTGCTCTCAGCAAGGTCCTCTGCTGAGGGCATGGAGGACCAGAGCCCAGCTGTCTTCCAGGCACGAAGCTGTGTCCACCAGGTCCGGGTCATCAGAGCCTGTGGGGTCCCACCTGTCCCACTCGACTCCAGTATTTGTCATAAGTTCAGTGTCACCACTTTCAAGCACAAAGAGGGTTTTAGAAACGTAATTCATCCCATAGATTATCACTCTGAAGCACAGGGGTGTGTTAGAGCAAGGAAGTCACACCCAGGTCAGCTGTCTGCCTCATCCTGGGGTGGGGGCTCCCCATGGCCGGTCTCCCCGTGGGACCCACACTCCAGGGGCGGTGGGCCTTGCGGGGTCTTGTGTCACCCTCCCCCCAACATCCTCTGCCACTGTCACTTCCCCCGTCTCAAGCCACCCCAGGGGATCAACTTGTCCCACCATCGGCGCAGGTAACGGGGGCTGGCTCCTTCTGTCCCTGGCACCTGGCAGAGGCTGCTGGAGCCCAGAGGCCTCACTGTGCGGTTGAACCAGGAGCAAACAGGGAAGAAGGGTCCTCACCCCATGCTGGGGACCTTCTGTGCTCTGCCTGCCATGCAGGTACACGTCACCCAGGGAAAAGATCACGACAAACCTAGGGGCAAAGTGTCTTCCCAGGGGCAGCGTGCACATAAGTCCGAGGGGACAGCCCCTGGGAAGAGAGCGCGCATGGCCTCCAGAAGGGGCCCGAGCAAGGCTGTGACACGGCTGAGAGGAGGAGCCCTGGGAAGTGCCCCTCACGATGGCAGCTGGTCAGCTCGGCCCACTGTCATGCAGCAACCAGTGCTGGGCTCTGTTCCATGGCCAGAGACGTGACATGGGCTGCTTCTGGGCTCGACTCAAGAAAAAAGGACCAGGAAAGGGGAGAAACTTTATGGCTCAAAATATTACCCCCTTAATAGCTGGGATTCTATTCTTTCATTTAATATATATTTTTAGGGCAGCCCACAAAGCACTAATCCCTGTCCTACACACTTGGGTTTCGTCAGTGAACAAAGCAGACACCCATCCCCCCGTCTGACACTATCTCTTACCTGGGGAGAGACTGCCAATAAGCTAAAACCTTCCTGGGTGAGCAAACCCAGCAGAATGTCTGAAGGTGTTAAACGCCATGGGAAAGTGCAGAGCGGGGTCCTGGGACACGGGGTTTGGGCAGGCAGGCCGCTATGGCTCCTTGGGAGCACAGCCCGCTGTGGCCAGGCAGGGGGAGTGGCCTGGTCCGTCCTTGGAGGGCAGCTGGGACTCTCCTGCAGACAGGGCTGAGTGGGGTGCAGGCATGGGGAACACAGAAATGGTAGATAAAGGTCCTTGTGATCTGGAAGGGGGCTCAGCTGGAGAAGTAGATCACTTAATGCCAAAGCACTGCACTTGTGCCATGGGCCTCCTTTGGGAGGTGGCTGTCAGAGGGAACAAGCGGGCCGGCTGTAGACACAGTCCTGTCCTGAGGGTGACAGACAGGAGACCCCATGCCATATTCACCCTGATCTGAGTCTGTAGACTTCAGAACCTCAAGGGAAATGAGGCTTATCGAGTTCAGTCTTTAAAAAGCTGGCCTCAGCCAGAGCGGGCAGGAGAACTCAGAGACCATCCAAGTTTGAGAACGAGAAGACTGCCCCGTGCAGATCACCCATGGTCTGTAACATCTGCTCGGGGGGCCCACTGTCTTTTTAGGTATGGAAATCTTTTTCCTGCTCCATAGTTTCAAACTGCTCATAATTCATGTGGGAGATTGACAGGTGACAGCACCCTGACAGGGGGGTTATTAAAACAGGCTGGCAGAACTCAGGTCCACGCTCAGGCTTTCCAGAATACATAAAACTACGCGTTTGGGAGCACCTGCGCCGGCCGGGAAAATGTCAGTGATGGTGATGCCAGACGCCTGTCCTCGGGAGCACCTGTCCTGTCCCCACTGGGGGCCTTTCTGCAAGTGGCACCGGGCGTCCAGAGCCCCTGGGCAGCCATACAGCCAGGTCCTTGGCCCACACTGGTCAGCCAGTGGGTATACCTGCCCCTCCTTCTTTCCAGGGGACACAGAAGACGTCACAGGAGGATGACGTGCAGCTGTGTGACCCCACACCCACCGCACGCACGCCTGTGCCTGCCAGGCCCTGACCAGCCTACCCACAGCAGTGCACCTGCTCTTGGGCACCAGCCTCTCTGCTCCTCGAGTGCCGTCGGCCCAGCGGGTGCTTGCCCTTTTCTCAAGGGAAGCCCCACAGCCTTCTTGGCCTCAGCAATGCTGCTCCCCAGAGACAGAGCTCAGTCCTCGTCTCCCTTCCAGGGGCATAGGCACCATGGATCACACCACAGGGGGCTCTGTGCCCTCGGCTGCAGTCATGGCGCTCTGCCTGCAGAGGGGACCTCTAGGCACTCAGGCAGCTGCTGTGTGGGGCGGTGGCTCCCAGGGAAGCGGCTGTCAGCAGAGCAGACCTTCAACAACAGGCTGGAGGGTCCCTTTGCTCCTGACCTGGCTGAGTGTTCCCTAAGAACTGTCGGTCGCTTGCTCCCACAGCAGCTGGAGAAATAGCCCTACCACGTTCTCTCCAGCCGCAGGGAGAACCTCTCCCGGGTCCTTGCACTGACCTTGGGCAGCCTGCCTGGTCTCCCTCACCCCCGGCTCTTCTGTCGTGCTGTGTCCTCATTGCTGTGACGTCCTCTCGGAAGAGGATGAGGGATTAGGAAAAGCACCCACAGAAGGTGAGCCCCATGGACATGGGATTCTTCTGCCAGAACCCTGCTTGCCTGTCGTCCTGGGAGCCGAGTCAGGTGGCCTGCAACCACAGGGACCTTCATCCTTGTTCTAGAAAGGGGGCCAGGGAGAGTCAGCATGTCACCACGTGTCCTCCATCCCACTGTGACTGCGAGGATGGGGCAAGGAGGCTGCTCTGTGCATAGGCTCCTCTGGCCTCTGACACGCGGTGAGAAAGCCCGCCTTAGGAACCAGCAGGTGACTCAGCACCCTAAGCCAGGAGCATATGACAGGGACCCTGTGTCCCCCGACCAGCATCTGCATGTCACCAACCTGGTTGCCACTGGCTGAGCCAAGCCTGGCGGGGAGCAGTGAGTGCCGGCATGAGGGCACAGATCCCCGGCCGTGCGGTTGAGTAGTTCAGTGTCTCTGCCCCGTCTCTGTCCCACCGCTGCATCTGTCTCTGTGTCCCTGTCTCTTGTGAAGTTGGTGTGACCACCGAGAGCTGTCACAGGGTAAGGATGTAACAAAGGAGCCCAATTCCCCGATGATGCCTTCCCGGACACTGGTCTCACCTGATACCCGCCTAGTCTCCGCTGATCCCAGACTTGGGCTAAAAGGGGACACTTGGCCTTGAAATGCCACGTGATCCACAGGAAGGGGCCCACATAACCCCTGCTTAGTGGGGGATACCTGCCCTGGGTCCCTCACTGTTGTGAGCCAGACCAGCCTGCACCCGCCCATGGGGCTCCCTGCATCTCCATCCACACTACTGGGTCCCTACACACCTGTGAGACACACTGAAACGAGTTTTCATTGCCAACTGTCCCTGACAGTTGCCAACAACTTAAAGCTGAAACAGTCACACAGATGGGCTGTCAGGAGAAGGTGACCTTCCGATGCAACCCTCCCCCCTGCCCCCCCACAGCAGACCTGGCTCTGCTCCAGCCCTCACCATCTGAGGCTGCACATAGGGAGTGGGGCTCTGCCCAACTTTCTTGCACTAGAAAGATTTTTAAGAGACTTCGGTAAAACCGGTGCTTCCTGCTCTTTGATGTGCTTAAGGAAAAGAAGGTTTTCTTGTTGGAGAGCAAACACCCAGGAAGCAAGAACAGGCAGGAGCTGAAAGCCAAGTTCTTTATTGTTATTTGAAAATAACTAGCTAGGAGAACCAAAAAGCTTCCGGAGGGTTTGGATATATTACTCAATTGTCTTTAAACTCTTAACAAAAAAGGGGAGAGAAGACAGCTTTATGTAAAGAGATGGTGAGTGAAAGGTGGAAAGTCGAAAATGCAGGCTGGTATTTTATTCTAGAAGAGTGGAGTACATTGCTAACCACCTGACCAGGAAGGAGACATGTCACAGGGCTCTGGGGTCTCCTGGTGACTGAGCTTAAAGTAAACAGCATGCGTGACAGAAGGCTGAGAGGAGACAACAGAGCCACCTGAAGCCTGCCATCCACAGCCCCAGGCTGACCACAGCCTGCCCAACGGCGGCCAGGGAGCCGAGCTCCAGAGCCCATGGGGCACATAAATGCAAAGCCATTCCTTGCGGGGAGCCGGTCCTGGGGACTCTGGCTGCTGGGCCTCCTCAGCCTTGGTGCTTAGGATCTCGACTCTCCTCCTCTAGCCCCTGAGCTCAGCCCCCGAGGGCTGCCACCCCAGAGCACATAGGAAGGGTTTCTCCTCTGCTGCTGCCCAGAGACTGTGCCCACTCGGTCCCTGCCCTCCTCTGGGTGAGTGGACCCAAGAGTGAGACACTGTGGCCCTCCCTGGTGCCACACTCCCCAGGGTCACCTGGCCTTCCACTCCTACTGGGGCCAGCTCACACAGAGGACACGCACAGAGCTTCCCAAGGGTTGGACTCCAAGTCAGGCCATGCTCACCCGTGGTCCTGCGCTCGTATGGCTGACGCCAGGACCTGGGTCCAGACATCACACCTGCCTCCAAATGCCACGTGGTCAGCTTGGTCCCCCCTGAGCCTGGAGGGGCACAAGCCACGCACCTCATCCTACTGTGTCTGCAGCAGGCCTTCTTTGGCTCACCCAAGTCAAAGGGAACAACACTGACTGCTAATGGCTTGAGGACAGAGCCCTGCGTCCCATCACTGGAAACCTGTCTACATGTCCTCACCCCGCCCCTTCTTGCTGGAGGCAGTCAAACTGGATACGGGCCTTTGAGAGCCTGCTTGAATCCCGCTTTGCATCTCCTGTCAGGGTCCTCCTCAAAGGCCTTGTGGGTGCTGCTGTCCACTGTGTGTCCCTGACGGGGGTCTAGGAGTGCAGTGTCAGGGTGAGCCTGAACCTGCTCTTGGAGATGTCCCTCCTGCAGGAACCGTAACTGGAGCTCAAACTTCCAGGCTGGGACACCACAGGGATGGGGCCCCACTGACATGTCTATGGCACCTGAGGGGAACCTCAGTGGGAGGCCTTCCTAGGGCAGGCTAGGGCAGCCCTCCTCAGGGGAAGTGGCTGGTGCTCCTCACATCACTCTCTCCCAGGGCTTCAGGGCCCTCTGGCCTTGGCATCTCCCAACAGGGGTCAGTGCAGTGGGAGGGGCGCCCTCCTCACCAGGGCCTCCTCGACTAGCGCCTGGGACATGGGGTAGTCTCCACCTCGGCCTCCTTGGCACCCGCCCTTCAGGCCACTCTGCTCTCTCAGCCTTCTCTGGACGGGACTCCCCACAAGTGGCCGGGGTGTCCCAGCACCACCTGTGCCATGTGGTGTCAGTGCTGTGTGGCTGGCATGGCTTGTCCTGAGCTGTGTGTCCTCCAGCCTCATTCCAGGGCCCTGTCGCTCATGCTCTCTTGAATCTTGGTGGTGACCAGCAGGAGGGTCACTGGCAGAGGGACCATGGCAGCCCCACTGGACGCTCAGGGGACCTGTTCTCCTGGACGGGTGTCCTCGCACACCGCAGACCCGTATATGCCCGTCTCATCTCCTGAGGAAGGGGCCGTGAGTCCCAGGCACGGCATGGGAACAGAGCTCGTGGGCCGCCTCCAGGCATTCCCCAGCATGGCCCCCAGCACCTCCCTCCTGCAGGCCAGACCGGGGCCCCAGACACCCTGCCCACCCTTCCCAGAGCCACAGCTGACTTGCTTCTGGGACCCAAGTGCTAGAGCTGCAGCAAGCAACCAGAGTGCGTGGCGCTGTGAGGGGCTGGGACCCACCCCACGCTCCTTCCAGGGATGTAGGAGGCAGGTGCGGGACCCCATCTCCAAAGGCCTGTGGATGCACTGAGAATTTCAGGAAGAGCACAAAGTGGAAGTTGCAGGTAGGTTTCATGTCACAAACTTCAGGGGCTCAGTGAGCTGCAGAGCATCCTGTGGAGGGCGGCACCTCCCCTCCCGACGTCCGCTCCACCCCCAGCCAGGCAGCCCTCCCCATGGGGAGCACCAGCCAGCCAGGAGGGAGGGGCCCTGGCCCAGTGTCATTCCAGAACATGAGGCTCCCACAGACTCTCTCCCTTAAACCCTTCACTCCCTCTGTCCGGACCCTCTGAGCTTAGCTGTGCAAGCCAACATCTCCCAGATTTTGTCCTGTGGCCTCAGTGGGGACACAGCACAGGGCCCCCGGCTCGGGCATCACCTATGGGCTCAGAGCAGGGAGGCGGGGCTCCATGCCCCAGCCTGCGACACCGGCCCGGTGACACCACCCCCAGAACTTACCTGAGAACCCCTCCAAGAACGGACCGTCCACACGGAAGGAAGGGAGGAGGTTAAAATACTCTCAACGCACATGCAAAGCTGAGCATCCTTAAAGTATAGGGCCCTGAACCACCTTTACCGAGAAAAGGATCCTCGACAGTCCTCACTCGCTTCCCTCCCCGCAGACCAGAGGGCTACATCGAACGGGTAACAGTCCCGCGGTAGGGCGAGCGTGAACCCGGAGCCCGCGCACAGAGCAGCCCTGGGCCCCTTGGCTGTCCTACCTCGTTGCCCAGCAAAGCAGAAACACATGCTTCCGAGGCATCGCAGATGGCCGTGAGGTCGTGGCCCCCCTCCAGCGCCAGAACGATCCGGCCGCCCGCCAAGCCCATCAGCTGCTTCGTCAGGTACCCGAAACCTGCAAGAGGAAGCGGGAGATGCATGCGGAGGGCGGGGACGGGCTCCGAGCCAACGTCTGGCCGCCGATCAAAGCGCCCAGAAGCGCATTACATCACATTACAGAGACCCAGGGGGCCGGCGCTCCGAAACCTAATGGAAGCCAGGTCTGCCTGGAACACAGTCATTGAAGAATCTCAGCTCGGGATTCTTTTTGATCTGTTTGAGAGGAGGAATTACGGTTTGGGTGCTTTGATTTTATAACGCCGCAAATCATCTCGTTTGGGGGAAGGAAGGAAGGAACCCCAGGAGGAGTCCTCAGCTTCCTGCTGGGACCGCGGAGGGGGGAGCATGAGTGTGTCCCCACAGCTGTGCCCACGCAGCCTGGGGACCAGAGGCCCAGGGGTTCCGGTCAGCAGTGCGCTGGGCACACACACCCCTGGGCGGGCCCCTCCAGGACTCTCACCCCATGTCCAGTGGGTCTGGCTTTCCCTGACAAGCATAGCATACCCCCTGCACTCACATCTCCGCCTGCCCGCAGAAAGTGTCTGGCGGGTCACAGTGATTACCATCCGTGCCAGAACCGGCTGGCGTCAATGGGAGCCGAACCACCCCGCTGCACCTGAACAGCGGCCCCACCACCTGCTGCCGTCAGCACACGGGGCCCAGGTCTAGGCTGTGCTGCCCGGCGGCTGCGGACCCAGTGAGGCTGAAATATCCTGAAGGCTGGGCTTTGTCTCTGACGGACACAGGGATGCAGGCCCCGAGGCTGCTGCGAGGACCCTGGGTGCACCCCAGCCTACGCTTCCCCCGAATGCACCTCTCACAGAGGGAAGGTCAGTGGCTGCCCCAAATCGGGTGCATCTGGGGCCACCCATCTCCCACAGCGTCTGCTTGCTTGGTGTCTGTCATGTTTCTGTAATTCTCACAATGTTTTGAACTTGTTCATTGTTATGAGGCTACGGTGATCCCAACTCGCCTACATCTCATATGACGTGAGGACATTTTCACAACAAAGTCGCTTTCAGCAAAGGCTACACCTGCGCAAGCCTAACACACTACCTTGGGCCGTACGCATCACTCTTTGGTGCCCTGGGAGAGCGCGAGGCCACCTTCCTGGCTGCACTGCCGCACCCACTTTACTGCGGGGCCTCAGGACAGAATCCCCCCTAAGTCAGGGAGAGCCCGGGGGTCTTGAACACAGATGGCAGCAGCTGGCTGTGCACGGAAGGGTGCTGGGCACACAGCTCCCTCTTGATCCTCTGCTGGGTCACTGCATGGGCTACCGGTGGCTCGGAGGTCCATGCCGGAGCATAGCCCTCAGGAGAGCAACCCTGTGTCTTGGTCCACACGGCCCCGTTGTGCACCCTCTGCTCACTGGGGTGGCTGGTGCGCTCATGTTCCCTGGTGAGACATGATGAGGAGAGCCTCCTCCCGTTTGTTACCAAAGGGGAGGCTTGAACCTAACCATAAATACAGCAGAATCCAGACTGCTCCTGGGCCATCTGCAAACCCAACTTACATTTGGCGGACAGGTTGTAGCCACCGAGGGGCGTGGGGTGGCCCTCCACAGCGTCGAAGCCTGATGACACGAGCACCACATCTGGGGCAAACTCGTTCGCAATGGGCATGACCACGGTCCTGCAAAGGAGAAGGTGACATGGGGTCAGGTGAGGACACGGCCATGGAGGGGGGTGGACGGCCACTGACAGAGCCTGCCCTGTCTCAAGGTCAGCAGGGTGAGGGCTGCATGTGGGAGCTGGGATCTCATGGCTCACACTCGGGAGGAGGTCAGCCCAGTGTGATCATGGTTCATCCCGCTGATATCCTAAATGTCCAAATCAGTAAGCCCCAGTATAAATGCCTAGCAAAGCCATGGCACAAGGATTCTTGAGGAGCCCAGCTGGTTTGTTGGAGGTGACTTACAGCCCCACCCCAGCACCAGCTGTCCGTGCTGCTGAAGGTCCTCCCCACCCCCATCCCTGCCCATCCTGTCTCACTCCCGCAGTTGCGGGTGGCTGTCCCAACCCCTGCACTCGTTCTAGATGGCCGATTTGAGACAGGCATGGCCACTGACTGCCCCCAGTACCAGGGACCCAGAGCTGTGTGTCTGGGGAGGCAGGGGAGCCCCTGAGCAGCCCTGGCCTGGAGGGGGTCCTGGTGTGTTCCTTCCACCCACCTGCAGCCACAGCAGCAGCCCACGTGATGGGGTAACCACAGGCATGCATGCGAGCGTGACTGCCGGGCTAACCTGACACCTAAGACCCATAAAGGGATAAGGGGGGTTCAGATTTAAGAGAATAGACAGGCTAAAAGTGTAAACACCCAGGGAGAAGTTCAGCAGTTTAGGGATACCAAGGAAACAAGGAAAACTATCCACTTGAAAAGTAGAAAAAACACTTAAGAGGAAACAACCACGGCAAGCAGAGTCGAACTCCATCAGCTCATCCTACAAATGCATGCTCTGAGTTCTGTGTAAGTATCATGACGAGAAGCTGAAAAATTTCATCTTTCAGTTATGCTTGCTTTCTTTGATTTTGAACCCACCACCTTGGACTCCAGAGTCTCCCCCCTCCCTTTGGGCCGTGTGCCTGAAGTGGGCCTGGAGGTGGCTCGCCGTCACCCACGCGCCCTGCACGCGTGGGCCTCCTCTATCACTTGTGGTCACGGGAAGCCCAACTCTCCCTATCTCCCGCAGGCTGGACTAGGTTTCTGTAGCATCAAAGACCTGCTTCCCACTCCCACAGCTTCCAATGGCATACAGTCCCGTGAATCACCTCTGACTCTCAAGTCGGTCAAACGCGTGCTCAGAGGCCCACACGGGGAGCTGGTCGCAGGCCCCTGGCCTGGCCCACGGTCAGGTCAGCTGGAACACCAGGGCCAAAGCGCAACAGGGCTGGGACAAGAGCCTCCACAGTCTCTCAGGCCTTGTATTACAAAACAAAATTTGACCTGAAATCCACCCTTTATGTCTGCAAAGTCAACTTCATAAAGCACCAGCATTGGCCAGTGCAAGAAAAATTCGCAGTTTCTCCTCTTGGAATGATTCCAGACTGCGATCCTCTAGAGCAGTCCCTCTGGTTTCAGGGGGTGAAGCGATGGGAACACAGGAACGCTACACAGGAAGTTAGGATCCCACCACCCATCTCTGCAGGAGGTGTGGGACACACATGGCCCGTTGCTCGAAGACCCCGCCAGCAAGCCCCTCTGATCAAGTCAGGCACTGAAAAGGTCAGCTGTACGGATAGGCACCAGCTTCACACGCGGGTGCTTGGCCAGCCGAGAACCTCACTTCTAGAACTTCAAACTGGGTGATCACAGGCCAGGGTTGGCTCCCGAGCCTCACATTGCTCTCACTTCTCTCTCCTTTCCTCTGAGGCCGTGCCCACTTCATGCAGCCACCTCTGGACGGCGTCTGCTCCAGGCTGTGCAAGTGGCCGCAGAAGACCCAGGTCTGTGCCAGGGGGCCAGCTGTCGGGGGCTGCAGGAACATCCCGTGACTCCTGACCGGGGAGCAGCAGACATTCCCACCGACGGCCAGAGAGTGAATGTCATCCTTTGGCCACAGGACCTGGGGCCGTGACTCATGCTGCCCTTGTTGGGAAGCGGCTACACCCATTCGTGAACATGTATGCATGGTATGTTCCTATAAATCTCAAATGGTGGGATGTGGCCCAGGCCCACTTTAGACTCCCATCACGCCGACTCTGGAAGTTCTTTAGTGTGCATGCCCACCTCGGACTGCAACATGCTTCCTCGTGTGCACTGAGATGCTATGGAAGTCCTCAGGTTCTGTCAACAGAAAGTGTGCCCAGAGTCTCTGAAGCAGACTGCTCACTTCAGAGCCCACGCAGAAGCGTGGGCTGACAGGCCTGCCTTGGCGGCTGGAAGGTAGAAGCCTTCTGAGAGCACCTCAGGAGCCGGGGAAGGTTCACTTTGCGGCTGGAGACGTGGCCTGCCTTCCTGCGGGAGGCCCCGTTTTCCCTCGGTGGCACCCAATGGCCAGCAGGTCCGGTCTACACTTGCCCATGCCCTTCCAGACAAATGGTTCTTTGATTATTTTAATGTAGTTCCTGTCACAGAGACTTCGTCTTCAGGCAGAACGGTTTCAGCCCTGCGTTTGGTGTGATCTCACCACCGAAACCTTCCTTCCATGACAACCACACATGCCTGTTTAGACACCAGCTCATTCCCAAAGCGCCTCTGCTTTTGCAGCAAGCACACGCAGTGGGCCTAGTTCTCCGAAGGACCTCCGGGCTAGTCCGTTTCTAATCCCCCCACAAAATTACAAAAATAGCCCTGTTAAAATCATCATTAGAGGAAGTTAGCCCCAAGAGAGCCCCTGGCGTCTACACTTGCTGTGTGGCATGGCCGCAAAGCCAATCAAAACAACACGCGAAAGCCCGTGTCTGTGTGCGCGAGCAGGCCACGGGCCCACCAGCCACGCACAAGCATGAGCTGCTCATGTGCACACACACACTCCAGTTTCCTGGTTTGGAAGCCTCCGGGTTGTCCTCTCAGTCACTTGTGGAGGCTGAGAAGGGCTGCAGGGCTGCTGAGAGCCGGGTGTGCAGAGCGGTCTCCAGGCCAGTTTTCGGGAGCCCTGAGAAATGTCACTGCCCCTGGAGGGACTCTGCTTCTTCACCTACAAGAAGAGGGCTGGACGCGGCTGATCCCACTGGACTTCTTGAAACCCCATGTCATCATCCCGCTCAGGACCCCCAC
The DNA here is from genome assembly GCF_010015895.1 of Lontra canadensis. Lineage (NCBI taxonomy): Eukaryota > Metazoa > Chordata > Mammalia > Carnivora > Mustelidae > Lontra > Lontra canadensis. The sequence continues at coordinate 16,816,898 of NW_022631007.1, forward strand.
ACTTCAGAAATGTCACAAAGGAAATGTGAATCTGGCCTCCCTTGCCTTTTATTTCTAGAACAAAATTTTAACAAAGAACTTAGTCTGTGATAAGAGATCTATATGTTTATAGCAGCCCTTCTCTCAAACCATCACTTTAAAGGCAGTGTTTCTGTGGGGCCATCTCAGACCTCCCGCAGGGCAGCCTGGGGCCAGAGGGGGTGGGCGAGAGCTCCCCAAGGCAGCAGATCGTCCACTGTCCCCTGAGAGGCAGGAAGAGATGGGCTGGTATCCATACTTGGTGCAGCCCTTACCGTAGGAAAGCAGAGATCACACAGCTCTCAGGAACACCACCATCAACACCACGATTGTGTCCCCTGAGGCCCCCTCTGTGTGTCCTGGCTGTGGGGCGGGCGCTCAGGGGACAGAGCAGTCTGAGGGACAGAGCCTGGGCCTGTCTGCTTGCTCCTCCTGGGAGCAGCCCTGGGACACTGCCCACTCCCTTCCTTGGCCTTGTCGGGGCTGGCAGCTGCTGTGCTCTGCACGGACACAGCCCGCCCCTCACCCCTGTAGCTCACGGGCCACGCCAGGCACCTCCACGGAGGAAGGCCGCGTGTCCAGGATAGGTGTGAGCTGGCATGACAGATGGGGTGGTGTGAGCACCACCTGCGAGTCAGACGTGTGCCCACTGTCAGTCTGGGGCTGTTCCACAGCCGTGACAGTGCTGGGCACGTTCATGGGGCGTGCAGAGCTAACAGCAGGGTTTTCGTAAGCCGCCAGTGGACATCAGAGTATGCAGCGTGCACGAACCTGTCTCCAAAACCACAGGGGAGTCTGAACGCAGTCACCTGTTCAACAGTTGGTTTCAGTTTCTGAAAGGAAATGGCCTTTTGATTTGTCTCCCAACCTGGGCCCAGCACAAAGCGCACCAAACTCATGGTTATCGGAGGCCATTGGGCCCATGGCGCTGTCGTCGGGGCTGTGCCCACCCATGCCAGAGAGCACCTGGGGGGCGTGGGAGGGCAGACCAGGGCCTCCGAGGGCCCTGGTCACACGGTCCACACCGCTGGCCAACAAACCTCTCCTATCATGAGGCGCAGGAGAGCCCACACGGCAGAGGCCGCAGCTTGGCGTCTGCAGCTGGAGAGTTCATGGGAGGTGGAACCGCCCAGCGGATGGATGACCGCCTCTCCTGAATGGACGGACCCCGTCTCCCAGGAGACTGGCACCCTTGGTGGCTGACGGCACAACCTTAAGAACCACAGCATTTGATAACCGGGAACTCCTCCTGTTGTGTGCTGTGCAAACCCTTGCTTCCAGGTCCGGGAGGGGCTGGCGTGTTTGCGCTCAGTCTGCGACCTGCACAGTGGGCCCAGCCTCTGAGTAGCATGGCCGCGAGGCTCTGGGAGCGCCACATCACCGGGGCCACCAGGCCCACCAAAGATTCCAGCAAGTCATAACACAGAAATGGGAACCCAGCACTGTGTTCCAGCTGCCCCTGACAGTGATGCCCATCATCCTGTCCACCCCATGGGCACTGTGGATGGTGAGACTGAGTAGGCCCCCAGGGCAAGGCCAGACACTGGGCCAAGCCCTCAGCCAACCAATTTCCTCTATGCCCCAACCCCACACCCCCATGGCCCCTGGCCCCAAATGCCTCCCGGCTCTCTGTGCAGTGCTCACCCAGCCCTGGTGATGCTGGGGCATCCCTCCTCTCTCCCTGCCACCCCCCACCACCAGGAATGAACAGCAGGGGCAGTGCTGCCTGCTGAGGCCATCCCACAGACCCACGACTGGCCCAAGGAGCAGTCTCTCCTGGGCCGGATGCCACAGCCCAGGCCTCTCCCAGCTGCTCCCCTCATCTTGCTAGGAACACAATCTGGCAGGCCAGTGCAGTGATGCGGTGCTGGGACACATGCCCACGTCCCCAGAGGTGGCCCCACATGCCCACGGGTTCTCTGCCTCAGCATCCCCAGGTTCCCTCCGTGGTTCCTGCCCCACTCTTGGCAGGACTTCCCCTGATGAACTCAACTCCAAGCAACAAGTGTTTAGGACCCGAGTCCCCCCAAAAGCTCCCACTAGATAGCTATGGAACGGCCAGATGTTGGTCGCCTCGGCAGAGCCCCTGACATGCTCCCTGATGGGCAGGACCACGGTTCTTGTCCCCCGAGATGGCCCCACATGCCCACAGGATCACACCTGCAGGGCTCCTCCCATGGGGAGGCCTAACACCCTGTCCCGGGCTCATTCCTCCAGGATTCAGCCAGGAAGCTTCTGTCCTGCCGTGGGCAGGTGTCCCAGCACCCCATCACTGCACTGGTCTGCTCCGTCCCACCACTGCGCCACCCTCCAGGAAGGGGCTGGACGTGTGCATGTACTCTGCTTCGAATCACCATGGGATGTCCCGGATAAAACGTCCACATGGGAAAAGACTTGGATGCCCTTCAAGAGACATAACCGCCTTCGGTAAATGAAGTCCAAGGGTTGGCATCTGATGTCTTCACAACGGCATGTCCCAGACGGGAGGCGGAGCCTCTGAGGACTGGCCTGGGCGCTGTGAGTACCACTGAACAGCATGTGCCACGAGGCTAAGACAGGAAGCATTCTGTGCATTTCACCACGACAACAAAAAAATATTTTTGTTTTTTGTTAAAAAAAAAAAAAAAAAAAGCTTCCCTAACCCCCCAAAACACCTTATGGAAGTAACAGAAGTTCAAAGAGCGTCAATCTTTAGGTCATGCTTGAAAGGTTGGGGGATGTGAAATCAATCTGCTCGGCTGCTCAATTTAAAGGCAAATCTCAGTGCATTCAAAGATTAAAGTTACCACTTCCAAATATCCAGTTTCTCTGACATCTTTGATAAACTTTATAAAATCACATTTAAATGAAAGTCGTGGTTTAGAAGCACACGTAATCCCAGTGTCATTTCCTGACGGCACGGGCGACCTGCTCGCCCCCAGACGGCAGGCAGGCGAGGGCTGAGAGTGCACCGTGCTGTCTGTCCGCCTAGAGCCCTCGCCTGGGCTCGGCAGACTTCAAAGCCCGTCTGACGGCACGCTGGTTTGAATTAGGTTCACCGTTTCTCCTCGATCTGAGCCCGGGGAGAAAGTGCCGCTCCTTCTGGATTTCATTAGGAGCACCTTTCTTATCTCTTCTTCATCTCAGGCTTGATCTTCTGAAATGCAACGTGGCAGGCAACGGGTCTGAGTAACAAGGTGCTGCCCCCGAGGCACACAATGTCCCCCCGACCAGGGGGAGAAGCACAGAAGAAAGGGGAAAGCGGATCCTGACCCTTCTTCCCCCATCGATCGATACCCAGGGAACCATAAATTGTAAACTTCAAAGTGCTATTTCACATTAAAATCAATAAAAAAAACCCCAATCCTGAAACAATTTTCCTTTTCAAAGGAGCTATTTAAGCTTTACAAAGTTCATTTGATAAGGTATCATTGTCTACACGCTTGGCAAAAGATGAAAACAGAATGTCAACAGCAACTCAGAGTGAAGGGTTCATCTTAAAGCCTGGCCCAGGGCAGGGGTCTGGGGTGGGGGGGACCCTGGGGCTGAAGGATGACCTCCCGGAGCCGGGCATCCCCATGCTGGGACCAGAGCACCTAAGGGACGTGGTCCCGTGGAAGCCTGGCCGTGAGCAGGCATGGTCATGCAGAGCCCCCCACCCCCAACACTGTATCCCAATCCTAGCACAGCGCCACCCTCCGCCCATGCCAAAGCTGGCCCCGTGGTGCCCCAGGCTGCCTCATCCCCACAGGGCTTCCATCTCTTGGGCGGGGATAGGATAAAGGGGTGCTGGCTGCAGGGTGTCCCCTGGACAGCCGGGAGGACCCCGCTGCTGGTGCTGCACCATCTGGACTTCTAGTTGCTGACAGGCGACCGTGTATACTGGTGAACTTCCAGATGTTGTACCGTTTGGGGGCGTCCCTCTCCCTTAAATTAGACAAGCAACTGCCAGAATTATATTCCTTCTGATCAGGAATAAGAAGAACCATCAATGTTAAACCAATGAGATGAGAGGAAAAGTGATGCAGGGGATGATCCTGGCAGAGAAGCAGCTAGGGTGGTGCTGGGCTCCGACCTGGGAACACGGCCACCCTGCCCAAGAGGCTACCCTCCTGCCCTGGCCTTGTCACACCTGAGCTGTTGCTTCTGTGAGCCACGGAGCAGCTGGGAAGGGAACTTCCATTCACAGAGCAACCCGTGTGCTCAAAGCCAACCACCATGCTGAGTTTAGACAGGAGCCCGGAGATGCTGTGAGGGCTCCTGTGGCCCAGAGAGGTCCCCACAGAGCAGCAGAGGGCCATGGCTCCAGCATAACGCTCACAGACCAGTCCCTGAATGGAGTCGCACCACCAGAGACACGCACGTGCACACGTGGGCACACCTGCACGCATGCCTCCACATGTATGGCCACGTGCACACGTATCCGCAGACACACATACACACGTGTCCACAGAGCCGTGTGCATCACCCCAGAGCCCATCTCTCTAAACTGTGCAGATGCCCATGTCTGCTGGGCACCACGAGGTGGACTGGAGCCACAGCCCCATATGCGTCTGCGTGTGTAGGAAGAAGAGAGCAAGGCTGGAGAACATCAGGAAAACAGAGCAAGAGCTGGGGACGAGGCAGCGGCACTCGATTGCTTCGTGACTGCCCTGCGGGACAGAAAGCCAGGACACTCACCTGAAGGCCGCCAAGTACTCCGCATCTCCCATGGGGGGGTCAAGGCCACCAGTGAAAGCCATGTTGACATTGAAGCCCACGCCTGGCCCCGTGCCCACCTGCGTGGAAGAGAGAAGCTCCCATCACGGACCCTTGTCCGGAGACCCATCAGGGCACCCGACCCTCGGGGCCCCACAGCAGAGCCCCCATGGCCTTTAACTTGCAGACTTCCCCAGTGGAGCATGGTCACAGAATGCGGGGCTGTCGGCCACTCGCACGTTGGGGAGCTCAGGGAGCTCCCCAGCAGTGTGGGAAGACTGACAGCGGGGCCTTGCAGACGCCCATGGGGGGCACCCAGAGAAATCTGTGAATGAGGCCGTCCTTCTCTACTTCATTCCAAGAAGTAAGACCCAGAATCTGTGGACACCCTTCCCCTGGGTGCTGGGGCCCCTTTGTTCAGGGAGGGCAGGCTCTGCGGGGGGATCGGGTGTTACGGAGGACACTCTGAGCCCAATCCCCCCTCCCGTGTGGCCCCAGACAGGTACAGGACAGCACTGGCGCCCCGCCTGAGGGATGGACAAGCCCAGGGGCCCAGAGGAATGGCGGGGGGTGCCCCATGCCTACTCTCGGTCTGCCTAGATTAGAGCCAGAAATCAGGTCTGGGCTGTCTTTGAACTTCAGACAAAATAAAGGCTGCACGCACACACATGACAGCATACCATCTGACCGCTGCCGGAGACGGTGTGCGGTGAGCGTGAGCAGGAGGCTGGGGCTCGTGTGTGTGCAGGGCTGGGCATCCTGGTGCTCTTACGTCCCAGGCAGCCCCACCTCGGCCCCTCCGACGGGCCGGCGCACCAGCAGGCAGCCCCTGCTTACCTCATCTGGAGCCCCGCTGCCTGGAAAGAAATTCCCGTCATCATAGCGGTGGAGGGAGATGTACAGGACGTTCGGGTCGCTGTAGAAGGCCTGCTGGGTCCCATTCCCGTGGTGCACATCCTACAAGAGTGGGTAAAGCTGACTCAGCACCGGCACATAACCTCCAACAGGGCCTAGAGGGAGAGGGGAATAGGGGACCAAAGGAACAGGCCCCAGGTGTGTCCTAGCTGGTCTTCCTCTCCTAGGACCACCGACTTCCACCAGGCCACAGTGTGCGTTGGGACGAGCTGCTGTGAGTCACGTGCTCATGGACTGTACTGCGCTTGATGCCAGGCTCACGGGGACAAAGGTTCCGGCCCACTGAGGGCCAACGCTGGGCAGATTTCCCTGGTGCCCCTGGGCCTCAGCCACCTCAGGGCCCGGTGCAGTGCCCAGCGCTGGAGCTTACTGGGTATGCCGGGCTGTGTGGTGTTGAGTTTCCCAAATGGAGAAGGACCCTGTAGTACGTGGGATAATCCTTCCTGGGCATCTGCTTTCTTTTCCCCTTGAGGCAATTATCAAATCATAAAGACTGAACTGAATAGGCAAAAAAAATAAAATGAACCCCTTTAGTGTCCATTCCCAGTGTCAGAAGCTGGAGGCTTGTTTTGGGAGTTCAGATACTAGACACAGTGTTTGTAAACTAGAGTTCACCCTCTCGGGGCAGGGGGACCATGAGAAGCAACATCACCACAGGAAAACGGGAAAGAGGTTAAGAGCATGAAGGTGTCACCGGGCTGAAGTGGGAAGGCGGTTTCTGCCAGGAGGGACTGAGACACACAGTGCCACATCTGGAGTGTGAGAGGTGGACACGGACACGTGAGTTCGTAGCTGTCACAGCTACCCCCCACCCCCCCAACCAAGCCTCCTCTCAACAAGGTCTCGCCAAGGATCCTCCTTCTGTTGCTTCTCTCAACCACAGGCCCATTTCCAGACACTTCCAGGCCCAGCTACCGGCAGGACCAGCTGATGGATGTGAGGAGGCCTCGTGACAGGTCTGAGCTTTTGTTTTCTACATTTCAGGTAGTTTCCAGAAAGTTAAGGTCTCCAAATCCAATGTTGATGGAAGCAGAAAGCCCACCTCTTGTCTGCACATGGGATGCTAACTGCGTGGGGAAGCGCATGGGCTCCCCAACCCCCGCCCCTCTTGGGGAACAGGCCCCACTCACCCAATCCACTATGAGGGTCTTGCTCACGTCCAGCCGCTGCTGGAGAAGCTTAGCTGCGATGGCCACGGAGTTAAAATAGCAGAAGCCCCTGCAGGTGAGCGGAGACAGAAGGAGAAGATGGGTTCTCACCGCTCTTCACATAACGTGCGGCAGAACCGTCTGCAGGCCCAGGAGAGTTCAAGACTGTCTGCTGAAGGCACAGCTCCCTCAATCGACACTACCAATCGACAGATGGGCCCCCCATGTCCTCCCCCCACCCCATGCACATGGCCATGCCCCGTGGGGAGAAATCCGCTCCACGATGCACACGCGCACCCCACTCCCTGGCCCGGATCGCTTGGCAGCCGCTCGCTGACCAGCCTCCGTGGGGCGCTGTGCTCCCCAGGCGCAAGGTCACCTATCCAACCTGCTTCCTGCTTATATGTCTGGGCACGCAGACGTGCGACGGTGAGCACACGTCGCTCCCGTGAGCAACAGCAGAGTCCTCTTCTTCGAGAGTGCAAAAACACGCCAACAATGGGATTCGAGTAAAACCGACAATCTTCTAACCCCGACCATTCCCCTTGCCTGAATTACTGCAGAAACAGGGAAACCTGGGTGGTTTTGTTTTGGAAACCCAGGCAAGCAACCTGCAAGCCCCCCACAGTGGGACGACAGGCTCTGAGCTGCTGAAACCCACAGCAGCAAGGGCACGTGCATCCCAAACACCCCAACAGCTTCCCCAACATGCTCCTTTGTGCTCCCTCTGGGTCCGTTTGGGTTCCTGCTCCAGAATATCCAACAACTTAGAATCAAATGAGAAAGCTGCCTTCAGAGGAAGGAAGCACACAGGAGTCTGTCCCTAACCGCAGGGAGGGTTCTGAGTCATGGCGTCACTGAGCCCCAGGGTTTCTTGGGGAAGGCAGCACAGGCTAACCCGAAGCCACTCTCAGAGCTTGCATGCACCCCTGCCTCGCTGGAGAGGAGAGTCCTTGCTCAAACCACGGTCCAATGCCCTCACTTCGGATGCAGAGGACAGAGGGTTCCCACCTGCCCGGGAGCGAAAGTCCCAGCTCCTCTGGGAATGCAGGTTCAGCCTGCGGTTCCTCAGCCTGGTTCTGGCCGCTCCTGACCGGGCTCCAGAGTCCCCTCCCTGTGCTCCTGGTTTCCCAGCTGAGCTCCGTTTGCACGGTCCTTGCTTTGCTGTCTGACCCACAGCTACTCATTCCTCAGGGGAGAGCCCAGACATCATCTCTCCCACCTCCCACGGTGCCTGTCCTGCTCACTGGACTGGTTTCACAGATCCCATAAGAAGCCACGTCTTGCCCACCTCCAGGCACCCAGGTACTTGGTGCACAGGTGGTGAGGCCCAGAGTCAGGTCTCTGGGACCCTGTCCCAGGCGGGTCCCCACCTGCCAGTGCCTCTCCCCGGGGCAATCCGCACGCCACACTTGCTGCCTCGCCAGCTCCACAGGTGCGTGCACAGTAGGGCTATCAGAATCCCACTCAGAGTCAGGTCAGCCTCAGCCGTACCAGACCATAAGCAGGTCAGCTGGACGGCCACATGGGGTTTGGTCAGAATGTTCTAGAACAATGATGTACCACATGAACTTGTTCTAGGGCAATTTAAGTCTCCACCCAATTTTTTATAACAGAGGGAGGGCTGAGGAGACTTCTCCAGACTGATGTTTGCAAGTTCCTTGTTCAATTAGAAAACGTAACCCACAGGCTCTGGAGCCACGTTTTCACTCAAGTGTAGCCCAGCCCTTTGAGAGGGAATCAGAACCCGGCACCCCGGCCCGCCACAGCCGTGTGTCTACTTACATGGGTGTGCTCTCCTCCGCATGATGTCCTGGAGGACGGACCACGGCAAAGCCATTCTGCACACGACACCAGGTAGGGGGAAACAGGGAGGAAGAGGGGTTCACGTCAGTGAGAAAATGAGCACAGAGTGGACTGCTGGCAGGTTCAAAGACACAGGCACACTCCTGCCCGCATTTGGCCTTAACTTGAACCATAGAAAACAAGCAACCCGTTTAGTCAGAAGCAGCAGCTCGGAGGCTCTCAGAGGCTGGAGAAGCTGCCCCTCCCCAGGACCTTGAAGCCACTGATGCTTTAAAGGGCTGTCTGTAAACCGCTCTTAGCCCTTGCCACGAAAATTACTTCAGTGGGCATCTCTCATCTCACCAGCAGGAAGCTGTGTGGTCATGGCTGGCCACGGCGCCCCCAGGGCCAGCTGACCTTTGAGAACGGGCAGTGGTGCTCAGCCGGCCGCCGGGCCAGCTCCGGGAGGTAGGGTGAGGGACAGGCATGTGGGGCCCCACCTTTTGCACCCACAACGCTGCAGGACCAGGCCATCCCTGTGCACAGGTCCCACACAGCAGTTCTCAGAGTACAGGCTGCAGACCCTTGGGGGGTCTCCGTGCCCCTGCGGGGGCCTGTTCTCCTAACCACCCTGACTCAGTCTGCCCTTCTCGCCAGGGTGCCAGGCAGCTCGGTGGACTGCTGGTGTGGGGGAGGGGTCCGGAGTGTTTCCCCAGCACGCTTCTGCAGGGGAAATGCAGTTCTCGGGGGGAGCCTCTGATGTGGTGGGGACCGTGACTGATTTCATTGAGTCCCCGCCCGTGAACGTGCACCTGACACCTCAAGCGAATGAAGGCAAAGGACGAGCAAGTGCGTGTGGGGAGAGCCCATGGGTGTCAACAAGGGCCAGACTTGATCTTCCCTGTGAAGATGAGAAGCTGGGCAGATGTGTGTCCTGAGCCCCTCCTGACCCTCAGGGGACCCTCCTGATGAGAAGCGCGCTGCTACTAACAGTCTCAAGAATCAGTGATTCCTGACACTGTAACAGGATGGGGCTGGGCTGCTGGAAGAGCTACAGAATTCATGAGCCCGTATTTCTCAATGGGGAGGACGCCGTGTTGCAAACGTCTGGTGTGGACAAGAGCTCCCGTCAGCCTGCTACACCCAGTGGGCTTTACCACGGCTGTTTTGGGGTCCACACTGCCACATGAGGACCAGCGGTGGGGCACCAAGAAGCATCTCCACGGTGCAGACACCCTCACTCTCCCTGAGTCGGGCCAGGTTCCTTTATATGTCTCTGCAGAATGACAGGCCCCAGAGACAGAGGCAGAAGCAGGTCTGGAACGGCAGCTCATCCGCTTGGACGGACATTACTGTTAGTTTCCCTTTCTCAGTCTGCCCGTCTACTACAGTCAGCGGCGATGACACACTCATACACAAAGTCTTCCGGGGATCAGCAGTGGTGAGAGTGTCAGGTGTCCCCAAGACCCCACCCCCATGAGCCGCCGTGCAATCCTGTGGACGCCACGCCATCCCGGGGATGCCACAAACATGGGGGTGGTCCTGTGGATCCACAGGGTCCACCTCTGCCCCGGGACAGGAACCGTCTTCCCCATCACTGTCCCCCAGCCCGGGAAGCCCCTGGAAGGTTCCTCTCCAGGCCCAGATCTGCAGGGTGCTCACCGACCTTCAGCTCCCCCGTGGCCACCTTGAAGACCAGCTCGAGCACGCAGCCCACGGCCAGCCGGGCCGCCCCCGACGAGTGCACCTCGTTCCATATCGTGTCGCTGTCCACCTGCCGAGACAAGGGTCCTGCCTGAGGTGGCATCACGGCCGCCACCCCTGCCCCCACTCCTACAGGGGCCGCACAGTTGAGGGCTCACTAAGCCCGTGCACGCCAGCTCTGAGATCCCAGCACGCTGATGGCGCCTCAAGTTAGGGTGTGCTTCGTTTGAAAATAGGCCAAAAATTACTAAATAGGGAAAGAACCCTAAACGCAGCAGGAATGAAACATGCCCTTCCTGAGGGCTCCCTGCTGTCCTTGCAGAGCCATGGCATCATGGTCACCAAGCCCCTCGTCCTTCTGGTTTCGCTGCGAGCATAGGGAGCTCTCCCTCTCTGCAGAGGGAAATGCCAGCACAGTGGGAATCGGGCCTTCCCCCAGGACGGCTGGACTTCACATTGACTCTAAAAGGCCGCTCCGGCTGTGGGACAAGCGTGCTGGCGACAAGAGCGGGACAGGAGCGGGGGAACCGGCCCTCTGGGGCCCTCCTAGGGGGCCGCCCCACCTCAGACAGGGAGATGTGCGTGGCACAGACACACCAGGTAATTTCTGTCTGTGTTCTGGCGTGTTTGTTTACTTAGGCGCATTAGATTTCTTTCAGAGCTCTGGCTACTGTGGGTGTTAAGGACCGAGAACTTCGGCAGGCGGTTCTGCAAGTCAGCGGGGGCAGGACTGGAGGGTCCAGATGAAGCATGCCACCCCGGGTGCCAGGTCAAGGGCACCCGGGCACCACCTCCCACTATGGGGACGCCAGAGGCTTGGCCAGGCTCACGTGCCCTTCGTGGGGACGCACCCAGCCCAGCGAAGGTTCCAAGGGGCCGTGCGTTCACAGGCTGGTTGCCTGTAACACGGAGTCTGCCGAGTCTACGTGCGAGCCCCTCCTTCCCAAATCAACATCCTCTGGGCACGGAACGCTCCGGGATGACAGGGACCAGGCAGCCCCATCAGAGGTGACGCAGCCAAGCCTGTGCCTGCACAGGTCCGTCCAGAAGCCCACGGGCCCCTGCCCACCTGGCAGAGACACAGGTCATTATGCGGGGCGGACGGATTTCCTGCAGTGAATGCTTGAAGCCTCATCTTCAAAGCAAGATGACTGAAAATACACTTATGAGGGGTTCAAGCCATTTCCGGAAGAGCGGTACCCTGTGAGGGCTATTCTTTTCAATGATCAAACCTCTGTGTTCTTTAAATAGCTTCCAAATGTCCAAAGATCGCTCTGCACTTTGCCGACTCTCCCCAGCATTAATATTCAACTTTCAAAGCCTGGCTTCTGGTGTAATACACTGGACTGCTATTCACGGAAGTAGCCATTCGAACACGACTGTCCTGGGCCAGCTAATTCAGCTGCAGGACCCGCTCGGTAACTTCGAAGGTGACAGTCCTTGGGCAGGAGTGGCAGGCGGGGCGTGGATCCCACCAGCTGCTGCAACCTTCCAGGAGGGTGAGGATGTCTGGGGCAGGCCGGCCAGAGGCTGCACCTCTGAGGACTGAAGGCAGTTTACACGAACCTACCCAGATGATTTCTCCCTAGAACGTGAGTATTTGGGGAGGGAGGCTGGCCAGTCTCCACATGCTTTGACAGCTCTCTGTGCTTGATTCCACGGCAGAAAGGGCCCCACGATGTCCTGCCTAGAGTGCGTGACCGGGTCCCAGGCTGTCACTGTCCTCAGAAAACCCATCAAGACATCCCGATGCTTCAGGGCTGGAGTCCTCCAGCGGCTGGCCACCAGATCCCTGCTGGCCCAGCCCAGGATGGCCGGGGTACAGCCCTGAGTGCCAGGGGCATGAGGCTCTGGAAGGGCCACAGTGGCAGTACGATTGGGAGCTAACGCAGGAGCGGCAACCAGAGGAAAGAGCAAAGGCCAGCTCCACGCTTCCCCACAGCAACGCTAGGAACAGGAGGAGGAAATACTGAGGCCGCTTTTGCAGATATTTACAAGGGCTGCACCTGGGGTCGCCAATTCTGGGCATATCATGGCCCTCAGGGAGCCACGGAGCTGGGGGCACAGCCCCAGGGCACCCAGGGCCAGCAAAAGGCCACACCCCTGGCAGGGAGGGGAATCCAACCACACCAAGTCCCCTGAAGGGGAAACTAGGGACCGTGAGGAGGTGAGCAAAGAGGAAGTTTCTTTTTGAAAAAAAGTTATAGTGATCCAAAGCCTCTCCTTAGCTCAGTTAAAGAGAAAAAGATATCCCAAACCCAAAATGCTAAACCAAAGTAACTTCCAGGAAAAGCGGAACAGCCTCTCCATCCGTGTCACTACCCAGAGCGCCCACGCTCCCAACCACACTTTGGCTCCTGGGCTCTACTTTGCTTTCCTGACCCCCCGGGGCGGCCCACACGTGGGGGACATGGTACCCTCCCATGAGCACTGTGCTTCTCCGCCCTCCCCGTACAGGTGATGACGGAAAACCACCATGAGAGGACAGTCCCTGTGGCTCATACGGTCCACTAATTCATCTGCCCAGCTGGCCTTGGTGCGATGTCCCACAATCTCCCTGCTCTGGAGCACGTCTGCGCCTGGATGTGAAGGTGGGTGTGGGTCAGTTTGCGGGGGTTGGGCTCTGGACTCACGCTGCGGGTGGGGCTGGGGGGCTGCCTGGCTCCAGGCCCTAGGCCTGACTGTAGCTTTCATTTGCAAATTATAAATCCTGCCTTGCCCAGCACACTGGCTGCAGGGCAGCCGAATCCAAGCCTTTTCAAGTCTGGCCAAAAATTTGCCCCGAATTAAGAGATTGCAGCCTACTTACAATACAAAATAAAATAACTCTAGGGGGCTTGGTGGCAGTATGAGTAAATGCCGTTTGTTCTGTTTCTGACGGGATAATTTTCAAAGCAGCGAGTTTTGTAAAGACTCAGGAAGAAAACAATTTTGTTTCATTTCCATAACAGAATCCAGACCTTCAGCCTCACCCCGCCATCTGTAATTAGGCACGCGCTCTGCCGCTGCACAGCCCCGACCTAGGCAGCCTCACCGTCCGCGCCGTCTGTCCTGCCTTGCCTCTCCGTGGCTGGCCGCACCCTCGCCTGCACTACAGAACTTCGAAGAACAGGTCCCGGGGCCTGCTCTGGCCCCTCTCCCTTAACAAGGAACTCTGGCTAGGGCTGCCTGACCTTGGCTGTGCCCCGGCAGGGGTGGATGCCCAGCCTGGAGCATCCTTCCCAGGTCGGCGCCCACAACTGGGTCAGGGAAAGCCGGGCGCAGGACACCGGTTCTCCTAAGGGTCTGCCTGAGCAGGTCTGCTTAAGGGCATCACTGCTCGTGGAAAAGTAGCAGGCTCAGCCTGGTGAGCAGCTCTGCATACTGCATGTGGCCCGTACGCACCGTGCCCCCATGTCCTGAGCTTCAGCTGGGGCTTTGGGCCGGCAGGGGTGGGGGGTGTGCGCTGGGACCACCCACCCCCTTGCTCTACTGCAGGTCAGACCCCTGGACTAAGCGACGGGCAGGCTATTTCTCCGTAGGTGAGGAGGGGACCCCACAGACCAGATCCCGTTTCCCGAGGTGAGCGTGGGGGCCGGACGGCCTTCCCGGAGGACAGTGCCCAGGTCCGGCCCCCCAGATGCTCCCAGGCCCCCAGGCCTTTGAAGCCACACGTGGGAGCGTGGGGCAGCCCCGCCTGCCAGACCCTGTTTATGGAAAACACCTGGCATCAATCATCCACTCCTCGGAAAACAGGGCAGAGACTTCTGCGGCCCCGCTGGGAACCTGAGAACAAACAGGACATTATTTACATATTAAAGAAATACTTACCCCGACACCACCGCAGGGCAGCCTGACAAACACGGACGTTAGGGAGCCTGCAAGGAGAAGTACAGACAAGGTCAGGAGAGCAAGGTCACAGACACCCCGCCTCCACGGAGCACATGGGCTCTGGAAACGGGGTGCCCACGCAGCGCTTACGGACCATGTATCCACGGACCGAGGGGCAAACTGGTTTCAAGGGTACCAACCCATCACTGTGTGGTCGGCTGCAGGGGCCGCCCCAGGGTGGGGGGTGGCAGAATGGCTTGGGCGGAGAGACAGCCCCTGTGGAAAGACCTGGAATTCTCCATGGCCGCAGCACTCCTCCGAGGCATGGGCCCCAGAGCTGGGCCTCTCCTTTCAGCCGGAGCTCACATATATCCCTCGGAAGAACCTGAAAGGCTGCATCCCCAGCACATCTCGCTAACAAAAGTGACCTTGGCTCTTCAGGGAGCGGGCCCACTGGCCCTGACGCTCCTGGATTTTGAGGTTCCGGTGAGCCCTTCAGACACCGAGGGAACTCTCGGGGATGTGAAGAGTGACAGCCCCTCCCCGTTTATAAACATTCTGTGTCCACCTGGATGGTACGAAGCTAAGAAACCATGTTGGAGCTGGCCATCCAGGAGCCCTTCCCCAGCCGGAGAGACATAGGGGCAAGTCCTCTCTCCCAAAGGGCTCAGCCCTGTGCCTTGGGGACAAAAACATGGACTGTCCTCTTCTTCAATGTGACCCTGTGCTGGCTGACAACAGCCTAAAGCTCACCTGTCACAGGGGAGAGTCTCCCCTCCCCCACAAGGGTGACGCTCTGGCTTGTGTGGCTGCTGCCCCACCAGGGCTGACCCAGGAGGGCCTTTCTGCTTCTGGGCTACCCCCTGATCCCCACACCTTGCCCCGTGGCCCCCAGGCCTCTCCAGGCAAGTTCCTCAAGCCAGCTTCGGACTCTGCGTGCTCTCTGGGGGAAGGCCCACCCACTCCCAGCACCTTCTGCCTGATCCAGACCAGCTCCTGCTCTCGATGCTCAGGAATCCCACTGCTAGGGCCCAGGAAGGAAAGAGGTCTTGGGTCCCAGGATCCGGTCTGTGCCTACCTCATCCCAACTCTTGACAGGGACCACACCAGGCTCCAGGCCACCGGGAGCCATGTCGTGCACCAGGCTCTGGCATGCAACCTCCCACAGCTCCTGTGATGCTCACGCTCGCTGGGGCCACCCCTCCCCCACTGCCTCTGAACAGCCCTCATGCTGCTTCTCCCTGCGCCCCCCACCCCCCAGCCCTCCTCCATGCCATGTCTGGCTGACGGGTCACTGCCTGGATCCATGGCTCCCACTGCCATGTGCTCACGTCAAACGCCGAGCCCTCGTGTTCACAGCTAGCCCATGGACGGCAATACAGAGAGCTCTGGCCACGAAAACAGGAGGGCAACTCACACAGCAATGTTAAAATGCCCTATTAGGGCTGTTAGCAACACCTGAGATCATTGCCAACTTTACTATGTCTGGACCAGATGGTAGAACTCCTGGTTAGGACAATCTTCAAACACTTAAAAACCGGTCTCAGGCGGAGAGAAGGTAATCGGTTAGGTGTCCTTGTAGCCACGGGAATGGGGTTTTAAACAGTGGTTAGCAGAAAAGAAAGAGGAAACAATGATTTGGGATATCCTTGGTGTAAACGACATAAACATACATGTTCTTCACAACAGTGAAATGAACATGAAATACACTCCAAGGCTGTGTCTGGGCCAGGGGAGAAATAGGGATGAGAACGATGGGAAGACATTTCAGCACAGGGGCCAGAAACAGGAGAGGGGGCTTCAGGGACCAGTGATGTTGGCCTGACCTGAGAAGGGGCAACCCTGTCATTGACCTGGGCCCAGGAGGGGCCGATGAAGTCAGCTGCTAGGAAAGCTCTGGGCCCTACCTGCCTCACACTTCCCTGACGGCCCCATGGGCACTTGTCTCTTGTTCCTCATCATCTGTCTTTAACCAAGTTTGAAACTAGCTTCGAGACCCAGTCCGTTCTCCTGCTGGTGTGCTCGAGCCCGCCTCTCCCAGCACATGGAAATGGGTTATCCTCTCTCCAGCCGACTTCTCAAGTTCAGAGGACACAGGGGCAAAAGGCCTCTTGGGGGCGGCTGGAGCGCCCCGCAGCCTCTGGCGCAGACACAGGAGGAGGGCCTGAACTGGAGAGAGCCCCGCCACTTAGAATGTGGGTAGGCCACGGACGCTGCAGTGTGCTTGCGACAGAGCCCACGTCGGTGCCTCGGTGACAGCGGACACTGCTCTTGGCCGTGAGGCCACCTGGCCAGGTCCTGGTGACCCTGAGGTCGGGGGCTTCCTGGTTCTGTGCCTTGGCACCACTGATGACACCACGGGGCCCACGGGCTCCTCTCCCGTGCTAGAGAACCTTCCAGGCAGCCAAGACGCTGCCCTGGCAGGAGTGGCATTTCCTGACGGGTCCTGCAGGACTCTGGGGAGCAGGCCTCCTGCACCCAGCCTCCTGGCTCAGCTCCACCCCAGGCTGCTTACCTTCTCCCCACTATCCGAGTCCTTGAAAGCTCCTTTCTGAAACCGTCTGGCCCTCCTGCTGGAGAGCCTTTCCTCTGGGCCCAGCTGGTACCCGTCTCATTTCTGGACATTTTCTGCCAGGTTCCCACCTCTTTGGCCCATAACCCCCAGGCCCTCCACCAGCCACTTGCCCTCCCATAGCAGGGCCCCATTCTTCAATCTCCCCACCCTCTAAGTCCTGCTCCATGACGGCTTGGGGGAGGGCCCTGGGCAACCCCTCCCCAGTCCCCTCGCAGCTGCTGTTTTGGGGGCATGCTGCAATCCACACGGTAAATACCCTGGGACCTAAGGCACAGAACACAGGGTGCTGGGACCTATCTCCTGCCTCTGGCCAGCTGTCCCCACACTTTTCCTTATGGTTTCATCTCCCGTGTTGTACCCTAAACAACGGCTGGGCTTTGCAAAACCTAGTAGTGAGCACAAATACTGTGTGAGCGGAGAACAAAAGTGTCTCTGGGAGGCGATGGGTCCCATGACAGGACAGGTTGGAGGGGGTCTCCGGCTCATACTCTGGGTGGGCTATAGACCAGATCCGCAACGTGGCCGGAGTGGTGAGTGGCTCCATATGTTCTTCTGAGCACTCGGTCTCAGCCCCACTTTCAGGGATGGAGGTCTTGGATGCCAGCAGTGAGCCCCCAGCCAGTGCATGAGGCAGGGCCTGGAAGGGGCAGGAGATAGCCTGGAGAGCCAGGCGCAGGCCCACAGGTGGGCTCTCAGCCACACTGCTCTGGGCACTTCTACGTGCGGAACAGGGCTGCCTCCTGGACCTGCCTTTGCCATCCCAGGGGGCCTGACTTCCCTGACCACCATGCAAAACAAAGCTCCCACACTGCCCTTCTGATGCCCACTGCAGGGGGGACATTACAAGGTGGGAGACAGGTCAATGAGGGTACGGCCCTTGGGATGGAGTCAGCGCCTTATCAAAGGACCCCGCCAGGCTCCCTCCCTTCAGCCCCCAGGGAGGACATAGCAAGGCCTTGCAATCTAGAAGATCCTCCACCCACTGGGCGGCACCCCGATCCCAACCTTCCAGCTGCCAGGACTGTGAGCAGCAGATTCCCGCCGTGGACAAGCCTCTGTCCGCACGGTCGGTCATGGCAGCTGAACGGACACGGCAGGCTGGCTCTCCAGCCCGTGGCCCAGCGTGCACCCTCTGAGCTTCCCTCCGCACTGGTGCGGTATGTCCTCTGGGAGCCCAGAGCAAGGATGTCCGAGCGCATGGCTCCTGCTCCTCCTTGCCCTTCCTGGCTGGGCCACAGCTTCAGGCCGGGACGAGTCTCTGCTCAGCACTGGTGTCGTGGGGCATTCCCCTGGAAGCTGGCGCACCTCACCAGGTCCCCGCTGTTCCAAGTCTGTCCCTTCTGCTCCTCGGAGGGCTGGGCAGCGCAGCTCGCCTGATGGTTCTGAGATCGGCTCCTAATGGCTCCAAGATGTTCTCTTTCCTTCCTCTTGGTTTCCCTGGGAGCCCCCGGGCGCCAAGAACGCTCCTTTTTTCTCTTCCTCCCATGTTCCAGAGGACTGATCGCACCTACCCCGGCCTGGGACTCTCTAGTCCCTCAACGGTGTCTGATGGGACTTTCTTTAGCGCTCTGGGTCTCCTCCCTTCTCACTGCTCTTGTCCATGTTACGTGGTCGTGGTGGCTCCTCTCTTTCAGGGTAGTGAGACGTTCTGGTTTCCTCTGATATCATCCATCTCGCCCAGAGGTCTGTCCTCAGAGCTGCCCTGTTTCAGACTCACTCTCCCCCGAGAAACACTTCCCCGGGCGTGGATAATCCTCAGGCATCTGTTCCTCCAGGCTCTCCTGCCGTTGGGGCCCCTCCCGTCTACTGGAGCAAGTGGTGATGTCTTTCAAGAGCCTGGTTACTACAGGGCAGTGGGGCTGGGAAGCAGCACGACAGGCCACCCGAGAACAGAACCCGCAGGTCTCCTCCCGGCCACCAGCTCCATGTTCTCCACGGACAAGTGCCACTGCCACTGTGTTGGGCAGCTCTGTGCTGATGGGATCTCCGGCACAGAGATGAGCTCCCTGGGGCAGTGTGCGGTGACAGAAGGAGTGAAAGAGGGAATGAACGAGTGAATGCACACCCGTGTGAAGGGGCCCAGGCACATGGTGAGATCACCCCACACAGCTTGAGTGGAGCCCCCAGAGACACCGGAGAAGGACCGGCCCCCACGTACCTGCAGGTTCAAGGTGGCCGGGAGGCGGGGTGAGAAGTGCCAGGAAAGGGCCGTGAGTGGGTGGGGGGTCTGTGCCAGGTGCCCAGGGGGCCTGGAGTCTCCTGACCCGCACTGCTGAGACTCCCGCCACACCGCCAGCAGCGGATGCCCGTCGGCAAGTCCCAGATGCCAGGAGGCCTTGCCAGCCAGCACAGAGCCCCAGACCCTGCAGAGAGCCGTCTCCAGGCTGGCTCTCTCCTCTCCCAGATCCAGGTTCACGGCAAGCCCGAAGCTCAAGTACCCCTCCCCACAACGGCCTCGGGTTGCGACGCTATTACAGGACGTTCTGCAAAACCACTGGTTCTCACCCTGTTTCTAGAGCACGTGGCGGAGCTGGGCACGAAAGCAGCCGGCCCGGGTAAGGCTGCCACTGGGACCCTCCTCCAGCCCGCAGCTCGGTACCTGGTGTGGGCGCCTCGAGGAGGGCCGTCCCTGCCACCGCTGCGGCCACTACAGCTGCCACTGCCACCACCGGGGGCCACGGACGGGACCGGCGGGCACGGGGCTGGAAACACCACCTTGGGTGGTAAAGGTAAAGAAGGACTTGAAATACCTAGAAGTTTCTTACTGTCCAGTTTCTGCCTGTTGAGGGGGTTTGTGCCGTAGAGCAGGGCATGCGTCTCCGAGTGCACCGTCTGCAGCTCCTCCAGCGTGGCCTTCCGTCCACGGATGCACTGTGGGGACAGACGAGAGTGGGTGTGCAAGTCCCCCCGTGCCTTTGGGGCCCACAGTCAGCGGAAAGCCCTTCCTGTGAGAACCGTCACCCCAAAGGAAACTGCATCTGATACATACATGGGCGCAAAATTACTTGGTTCTTGCAAGATAAAAAGTAAACAGCACCCAACACATTGAAGAAATATTCTGAAGATGTTCTAGAGATTTACACTTTAATTATTACTTGGAAAAACAGATTTTGACAGATAATTCCAGCCCCCAACGCTTTCACCTTCCCTGTCGTCCAAATGATCAGGCATCAAATTGCCACTTTGCTTTCCAGCTGCTCGGGTCTGCTCTTTGATTGGGTGGGGGGCCTGCTGCATGCGGTGGGGGGCTGCTCTCTCCATGCCCGTGGGCACACAGCCAGGCCTGCATGCCCCCGAGTCCTGGGAACAAGCCCCTTGCTGCGATCAGCCCTGGGCCTGAAGTCAGCGAATTTAGCTCTTCATTTGCGTGTCTGTCCACATTTTCCCTTGCTTTGGGGAGGCCTCATGTCAAGGCCACACAGTGATTTCCACATTTCCCCAGAAATTAACATAAAATCTATTTGTTAGTTGGGCTCTGATTATTTAAACTTTTAAAGAGAAGGTGGTTTATGGCACAAGATTAAAGCTAACAGTTCACGCTGACGTGACTTTCTGAGAGCAACGGTCACATGGGAGTCGCCTACATGACTGCGGAGGCCCTGCTGATGGTGGTCCAGGGGCTGCTCTTACTCCCTGCCACCTTGTGGAGGACCTGGAACTGCTCATGGGTGACAGCTTCCCAGGGGACGCCCATGGACACAGGAGGGAAATGAGAACAGAGGGAGAAGCTGTGGGGTGGCTGTGGCTGGGTGTCTGCCAGCCTGGCCTCCTGGCGTGGACAGGGCTGTGAGCTCCATGCTCTCCATGGCCACGCTAGGCCCAATGAAGCAGCACGGGGAGGGGAGCCAGGCCCAGGAGCTCCCACACCCAACCGCCAGGTCAAGGGGCACAGAGGCCTGGGCCTTCCTGCGGCCAGTCCTGCTAACCTCTCTGCGGTCAGGGCCAATTCCTGCCACCACGTCCAGCACCCAGGCCCTGTATTTGGCTACCTCGGGGCCCGTATGGGAGCCTCATGGTGACAGGAACACCCCATTCCCTCAGGCAGAGTGAAGTGGGAGGCGCACCCTGAGGTCAGTGTCCCTGCCCATCGAGGGCAGCTGGCTCTGCACCCCTGGGGTACCACAGGGAAGCTACAGGAGTCACCCAGGCCTCTTCCCCACCATCCTGCTGACTTAGGTCTGACCCTACGTCCAGCAGACCCCTCTCCTCTTCAGTGTTCTGGTCTGTAGGTCCGAGGATTCCCCACAGCCTCTGGCCAGGGAGCGGGTGGCACTTCCCGCCTTGGGGGCCCAGGAAGGCAGAGGGATCCGAGGGTCTCATTCTCCCTAGGTGTGCTATTTCATCCTCTCAATCCTGTTTGTGTCTGTTCTTCTGGATGGAGAAGCTCTCCGAGAGTCCCCTAGGCCGAGAGGACCCTTCTGGGAGGGCCAGAGGGGAAAGAGCAGGTCATGGGCAGAGGCGGGGAGGAGCTTTGAAGGCGGGGCAGGGCCCTGGGTTGGTCCTGGGTGGCACAAGGCATGGAGGACACCAGGGCATTGTAGATTTTCTCCTGGGGTGTCCGCCAGGGCAATGCTGCCCCCCAGTGGCGCAGCCTCTGGCCAGACCCCAGAAGAGTGGCCCTCCTCCAGTCCTCGCCAGCTCCACAGGGTCCTGTCCGCCCCAGAGGGCATCGCAGGGCAGGACGGTGGACCCAGGTCCCAGGCCCCTGCCCCCTTCGAAAATCACACATCACCACAGAACCGGTGAAGATGGGGTCACGGGAACCACAATGACTTAAATTACCCAGTATCTCAGCTTCTGTCTCCCACAAGTGCCGGCTCGGGCCCTGGTCCAGGTGTTCCCCGGGGGTTTTAACCAGTGGGCGTGGACAGTGTTCACCAGCTGTGGGGCTCTAGCTTTCCTGGGTCACTGTGTGAGCCAGCCCATGTCAGCCCATGTCCCATCCCTGAGCCCATGTGAGGCGCACGGGGGAGACCGGCCGCCGATGACCGGCAGAGCCTGTGGGAGGTGGGTACCGCCAGGCCCCTCCACAGAGAAGGGCTTGTCCTGGAACCTGGGGCCCCCACTCTTCAAGCACATGCTACGGGCAGGGCCTGCCGTCTATGGAGTGCAGTGTGCCTCATGACAGCCGTGCCGCCAGCCAAGAGCTGTTAGGTCACTCTGTGGAAATGCTGCCCTGCCCCCCAGGATCAAGGGACCTCAGAACGCTGCTCAGGGTGGGGGTCCTCCTGCCTTCTCAGGCTGGGGTGCCACTGCAGCCAAATGCAGGGCCGAGTGAGTTCCAGACCCCAGCCTTCCTTGTGCCGAAGGTGGTAGTGCCACCATTGCCGGACCACAGGGAGATGGAGGACCAGCTAGAACCTTCTCACCGGGCTCAGAGGGTGCTATGTGCACAGGCTGACGTCCAGCCACACTCTGCTTCCCTCACTGCCTGCCGCCGTGGAGGGCCCTGACTTTTAGAGAAGCCCTCAGGAGCCCAAGGCTCTTCCTACGTCCTCCAAGCGGCTTTTGGAAATAGGGAAGGGAATATTCCATGAAAGCCAACAGGACAGACTTCCCATGGGCCTCCCGATGTTCCCCTTGTGTCAGAGGTCTGCCAACAGCTAGGCCTGCACCCCAGGCACCAAAGGGGAGCACGGCCAAGAAAGGGTTACTCCAGGGACTCGACCAGAAGGAAGACCAGTCACCGTGGGATTCAAAGTGGATAAGAGCAGAAACAGCTAACAGCATATGGAAGGGGGCAGGAGGATAGGAGGCAAGAGGACAGTGGAGCAAGAGGACAGCGGGACAGGAGGATGGGGGTGGCAGGAGGACGGGGGAGGCAGGACAGAGGCTGGGAAGAGGGGAGCTGGGAGTGTAGGCTAACAGCCCTGGGCTCTGCGGGTCCCCCTGCACGTGCTCAACATCGTGGTGGCTGTGTGGCCTGCTCTAGCCCAGAGCCCCGCAGGCCCGCAGGGGCCAGGCTTACCTCACATTTGCCCCGGAGGCCCGTCTCCTGCAGCCGAGACCAGATGCTCTGGATCCTCCCAGCGTGCTCAGGGTGGCTGGTGGTGCTCCCGCATGCACACTGGTGCTTCAGCATCAGCGTGTCGTACACGAGGCCTGCAGCGAGCGGACAACGCGGCAGCCACGGTCAGAGAGGCTGGCAGGGGTCCTTGGCTGCCACCCACCTGCCCCCAGACAGCGGCCCGGCGGGACAAACCACCTCGTCCCTAGGAGTGACAGAGCGGCCTTTGGTGCACTAGGACCACTTGTCAGAAAACTCTCAGTTCGCCAGAGGCCAAGCGGAGCTCCCGGGAACGGAAGGAGATGCAGTCGGCTGCTCATGGCATGTGCCCAGAGGTCCCCGGGTGGGGGGAGCAAGTCAAGAAGAAAGACGTGAAAAGACACCCCACACCACTCCCTGTGCCCTCAGCTGTGGGGCGCTCATGGGGCAGGACAGTGTTGTCCCCCAAAACTCAGCTTTTAGTCCCAGATCCCAGTCCCTCTTGTCAGGGAACAGCCTCTCTATGAAGCCGTGTGCTGGGCTGAGTCCTATCTGAGCTTCTGGGGCTCAGAAGAAAGACAAGACTCAGTTCCTACCCTGAGAACCTTCTGGAGTGGCTGTGACAGCATGAGCACACATACAAACAGGCAAACAGCAGGGTATTCAAAATTGGCACAGAAAGGACGTCACCGAGTCCAGGAACTTGCAGCGTCCTTGGGGACAGGGCAGAGCTGCAATGCCCGCTGGTGCCCCTTGGGGAGATATGGCAACTGGGTCACCCTTGGGGGGGAACCGTGGCTGGGCTCTGCTGTGCAGGGAATGGAGACTGTGTGTCTGGAGGCGAGGCTGGAGGAAGGGGGAAGGGCAGGCGGGGGCCATGCGCACCCCTACAGCTCCCCCTAGGACGCACCCATGTCCTATGCCCCTCCCGCAGTGAGGGAAGTGACAGTGGGGCCCACAGGGCATTTGCCAGGAGGGGTGTCTATTGCCCCTGCTGTGGCACTGTTTGCAGTCCCCTTACACATGCTCCCCGAGGGCCAGGCGGGTCTCCGTGAGCGGGCATCTGTGCCAGCACCTGTTCTTTCCGGCCCACAGAGGTGGGGATGCTGTGTGAGCGCTGTCGCCAGACCCACCATGACAGAGGTTGGGGATGGGGGTGCCATCACTGACCACAGGGGAGCAGAGCTGAGGCCACGCTGGACACCTGGTCTGAGGGGGCATCAGTCCCAGTACCTGCCCTCAGTCCCCGGGTGTTGGGGGAATTCTGGGTATATCAGCAAAATGCAGTGGGGCAGGGTGGACATGCGGTTAAAGAGGTAGGTGGTCAGGGGAGTTTCCTGGGACCCAAATGCAGAAACTTACCACCAGCGCACGGAATTGCGTATGTAAGACACGTACGCACAAGAGGCTGTGTTCAGTGGTTCGTAATGGCAACATATACCTATCTCTGCGCATACGCACGTGTATACAGAACACATGTGCACACGTGCTTAAGCAACCGAGATGCCCATCAGTGCAACGAACACGGCATTGTCACGTGGCTGGAACTTCCCAGGTGACAGCATGTCACTCCCGCGATGGATGGGACCCTGGGGATGAGTCTGCAGAGCTAGGGTACAGCAGAGCCAGCCACGATACCCAGCAGGACGCAAGGCAGCTATGATGACGAGCTGCGTCCGGGTGCACGGATACCCCAGGACGGGGCAACCCCAGGACAGGGTGCAGGGGACTAACAAAAAGCACACGAGGACCACTGAGCCCTGTCTGCACGAAATAAATGACATCTGTGTCCAGCTGTCCATCTGGCTGTGCAGAGAAACAAATCTGGAAGATTTAAACCAGACTATTACCGTAGACTACCTCTGTGGGATTAGGGGCAACGGTCAATTTCTACATATTTTCATCCCGTTTGTTCTCTTTATAAGGAACTCATACTGTTTTATATATTTGTTAAAAAGTAACAATGCAGACAAGCCAAGATAGTACATCAGCAGAAGGGGAGTCCCCTGGCCGGGTCCCCCTGGGCAGCATGCAAGCATCAGGTTCCAGATGCCCGGGGGCCTTCTTGGACCCCATGGTGGGCACATTTTATGTGGCACTTTTCTGCTGTGCCCACAGGAACAGGGGTCTCTCTCAGGGACGTGTCTACCTCAGGTCTCCTAATTCTACTTGTGACCCTCTGCAGCTTCCTGGTGTTCTTTCTGGAAAGTCCTGGTTTAATTTCTGGTTAATTACAAATGACGATTTTCTCTTTTAACAGCTAGCGGAGAGAACTTAGCCATATCTGGACACCACGTTACGGTGGGCAGAAAAATAGGATGTCTTGTACTTTGTCCTGTTACAGGGCTTCCGAAGGAGGAAACCATTCTGTGTTTAGAGCACTTTCTCCTCCTCTGTCTCTGGCAGGAAGTATGAGCCGAGAACCATCTGCAGAGTGTCCTGCTGGCCTCTGTCCCGGGCCCGCCGTGGCTGGGCTGCGGGGACCACCCTACTCAGAGCGGGAAGCCTCAGACCCACCTACACAATTCTGGTCCCTGACTGCAGGGGGTGTCACTCTGTAGGCAGGCTCCTCAGGGGTCCTGCAGGGGTGGGGCAGGGAGGGCACGGCCACCCGGAAGGCAAGAGCCTGGGGGCAACTGGGCCATCCTCACACCATGTGGCCTCACCCACACAGGCTACCTGAACCACGTGGGCAAGACCCTCGCATGGGTTTGGTTCACAGAGCAGCTGAGGAGAGAGGACACGCTCACCATCCCTGAAGCACACAGACGGGAAGCCACACAGCCTGCTGGCCACACTGGCCCGCCGGAAGGCAGTCTCTGGAGGAAAAGGATTCTCTAGCAAAGGGAAAGTGGGCTTTGGTGCCCAAGAGAGACCACAGCATCATGGGGAGGGTAAGTGGGAAGGGCGCCTCAGTGACTGACACAGATGGTCCCCCAGCCAGGGGTCAGGCCAGGTGAGGGCACAGGTGGCTAGCTCTCGGACCCACGCAACCCCTAGCCTCTGGATGGTGCAGCCCCAGAGTGGGCCTCCCTCATCCGCTCCTGCCGTGAGCCAGTGTCACCCGTGGGTGCCAGCTGGCCATTCAGACGGGGTCGCCCTGACCCCACACCCTCTGTGCGCATACCTGTGGTGAACCTCGGTTTGGCGGGGGGCTCCTGCACAGACATGGGGAAGGTGGCTGATGCCGGGGAGGACTGCGCCCGGGACAGAGGCCGGTGGCCGCCGAAGGACACGGGGATGCCCGCGGCCTCCATGGACGCCTGGTAGTTCCTCAGCTGGTGGATCCGCTGCTGCTCCAGGAGGAGGGCTTGCTAGGGGCAGAGGAGACACGGGTGTTGGTGGCTTCCAGGAAACCTCCCACCTACCAGCTGCAGAGCTATGCGGTCCCTTCCTGTAAACCACATGCCTGTTTGTTCACTGGCATGCGGCATGCGGCTCGAAGCATGTCAGGGCGGCTGGTCGGGATGGGCTGCCTGCTGCCCACAGAGATTCCCCTGCCTACAGGCAGCCCTCCTGGGCCAGTCTGCTGCTGTCTTGCTTCAGACCAAGAGGACCCGATCTGCATGCCCGAAACGCACGTGAGGAGCACATGGTGGTATAGAAACGCGGACTCTTCCGTTTGGCGCCACGGTCTGCTCCCTGGCCTCTCCCCACCCCACAACCCCCCACTCCAAGGCAGAAAGACTGCAGATGCAGCAAAGAAATGTCTCGCTCAGGTTCCAGATGCCCGGGGCCCTGCTGGCCGGTTTTGTGGCCAGGGAGGGGATGGGCGCGCCGCTCAGAGGAGGTGGGGACCCAGATGGACAATCCCCAGGATGTTAGCTGCTTTTCAGCTAAAATAACCAGTGGAAAAGGAGGTGAAGTCAGAAATAGTTTTTTGCGAATAACTCTTTTTCATGAAAATTGTGTTTCTATGGGAAGAGCACAATACCACAGGAACCTAAAACAAGCAGTTTGGAAACTAAGGGAGCTCGGTATGAAGAGGCAGGTTGGCGCTCGGAGCAGGGACGGCCTCCCTCGAGTGTGGCTGGCGGGCGCCACCATGAGCTCGCACGGCTCTTCTCTGCCCTGGCCACAGGCCAGTGGGGAACCACAGGGGGCTCCAGAAGGGGTGTGGAGGAGTAGGAAGTGCTGGGTGGGGCCCAGCCCCCCCACCGAGGCGCATGTCCCTGTGAGGGGCAGAGGGGAGCCTGCCCAGAAGGGCCCCAGCAGCAGGGGCCGGGCTTGCAGGGAAGGCCTCCCCGGAACAGTGAAGGCACTGCGGGTAGCAGCCTAGGTGCCAGGGAAGGCATAGTTCCTCCACGAACCTGGCCTTCGTTTCCGTGAACAGATCTTGTCCTTTTGCAAGACAACAGGGCCCATGGCCTCTGCGTGAGCACCAGCACAGCAGTTGCACGGGAAGGGAGCCTCTCAGCCCTGCTGCCCGATATTCCTGCCTTCAGGAAGCGGAGTCGGGGCGGAGCAGAGAGGGAGAGAGTGGACCCAGCTGCCCGAAACTGCCTTCCCGTGCTTCTACCAATGGAAGCCACCCACTGCCATAGGCACTGGACTCTGCCTGACAGTGCCTCTCTCTGACACCCGGTTTCCAAAGCATCAGCGGCCTTGGCTTGTGCTTACAAGGATCACCAAGTTCCCAATAGGGAGCTCTGCTCATGACTTTTCAAAGAATACAGAAACTAGGTGTCTCTACTCACTGTCTTGGGGTTATAGCAAAATAACACTTTTTCTCTAAACAAATGCCAATCACTTTATCATCTGCAAAACACCAACCCTGAATGTTCACTTAAGGCTGTTCCAATATCCTACAAGTATCCTAATAATGTGTTGAATTCCACATAGGCGCTCAGCAAGGCCCGCCCACCACCCCGGGAGCAAAGTCCCACACGGGTAGGCTCCCAGGATGGCCAGCTGGGCTCAGAAAAGCACAGTCAACACTGGCTGCCTACAACACCCCGCTCTGGGCCGCGGGAGCTACTGTACCCATACACAGCTCTGCTCCTGAATGAACGTTATAATCAAATCCTGCGTCCTGGGTACCCTGGCTCTTGGGCCCTGCTGGCCAAGAACAAGCAGTCTCCCTGAGGCTTCCGGCTCCCTGGCTGGCCGTCTGAGTGTCCTGCAGACATGGCAGTTTTACTTTCCACTAAATTGATAAATCATTCATCAGATTTATTCATCAGTCTCTTGTGAGTTTGGTTAATATGTGTCAGTGCCTGGGACTAGGTGTCTGTGTCACTGTTTTTTCGATCTATAAAGTTGGTCAGTACTGCCCTTGGGCCCCCAAAGACCCTGCCTACCTTTTTGATCAACTGAGAAATCAATCTACCTCCTCCCACCTTTGATGATTACGCCGATCCTACTAACAGTCGGATTTATGTGAATCTACAGTTTTTACATCTGAAAGAAAGCAATCTCTAGGGACTCTGGGGCTGGCATTTGGCTGGGTTACAGGCGCACGGATAGCCATAGTGGACAGAGGGCCAGTAACTCCCAGTATTGCTAACGTCAAATAGACTTCGAACCGCAGCCGCGTCCTATACCACCCAGGGATGGATGGGCAAGGACCCGGCCAGGCAGGAATGGGGGGCTCTGCAGCATTCACAGACTGCCAGCCACAGGGCGCTGGCCCTCAAGGGACATGGGCCACTGTCTGAGGGCCCGTCCTGACCCTGTGTCCTGCCCGTCTGTCCTCTCCCACCTGGCCTGGCCTTAGCCAGCACGGTCACCTGTCTGAAGAGCAGCTCCTGCTCCGTGGGCTGGCGCTGGCCAGACTCCGAGTCCCGCGGGGGCTCCGCCTCCTCCTCGTCACTCTCTATGGGCTCCTGCTTCACCTGTACCCCAGCCAGCGTGTGCGGCTCCTTCTGCCCTGACAGCCGGTCCAGGTAGGGCTCCTCCAGGAGGGCCTGGTGCTCACGAAGCTCCTCCTCGGTCTCCTCGGGGTGGCTCTCGGGCTGCCGAGCCGGCTCGCTCTGTTTGGGGATCATCTACAAGGCAGAGGGAAGGGAGGAGGGCGACAGGGATGAAGGGACAGTAGAGGAGCATCACAAGGTCCAGATCTCAGAGCAAAGGGCAGACAACCCCAGGGGGATGCTGCGAACCCCTAGCTAAGGCCCACAGCCTGGGCACTGAGGGAGTCTGCCCCACCTGGGGAAGGACAGCCCTGCGCTTGCTGCACATCTGTGAAGGAGGGGGCGGGTGGAAGATGTTGGGCCGGGCTGTGCTGCCCTGCGGAGGGCGGGAGCAGCTGAGCACCTGCAGGCTCGGGGGAGGGGGCCACGCAGCAGTCTGCACACAGTCTGTGGGTCTGGCCCCAGGGCAGGCGTGGGGGAGCAGGGTGCCGCGGCCACTGGAGGAGACCCTGCGTGGAGGTCACCGGGCCTTCTGCTGACCCAGTGGAGGGCTCGCTGAGGCCTCGGAGCTGAGCCAGCAGAGGCGCCCTCCCCCAAACAAGGAAATCATGGCCACGGGAGCTTATCGGATATACTTTGTGGTGGCAGGTGCCAAGCTGTGCACATGTGAGTGCCGTCAGGAGCTCCACAAATGTGGCTGATGGCTTGTGACCCACCAGCCACGCTGTGAGTTGCCCCAGGATGCGGAAGGGCTTACTCCCATTGGAGGGACCTTGGTGGGGTCCGGGGAGGGCGCTGATGGCACCGGCACCCTCTTGGAGGCCTGGGACTGGGAGGACTGCCTGCCCCATACCCATGGCATCAGCTCATCAGCAAAGGAGGCAAACAGGCGGATTTCTCCGTGGGGATGGAGCTGGCTGCCCATTGACCTCAGCTCGCCTTCTGCTTCTTCCAGGAGCGATGCCGGGTGGGATTAGAGCCGAATGTGTCAAAGTCCCAGATGGTTCTGTTTAACGCCCTATGGCGCCCACTCCTTCTTCTTGTGTGTTTTGTGTGTCAGCCTGGGCTGGGAGTGTGGGTCCCTCCCTGCGGCCCCAGGAGGGTGCTGCAAGATGGTGAAAGCTCAGAGGCGGGGGAGCAGGTGGAGCAGGAACAGGGACCTGCGTGCTCCCAGGGCGAGCGTCCCCGGCAGCCTCTCTGGCCTTCTCAACTTCCTCAGAAGATGAGGGCATCTGAGCAGCGACCTCCAGGTCCCTTCAGAGGACTTGGGATGCTCTGGGCTTCCGTGAGTGCCAGCTCGGCCCTGTGAAGCATTTCTGGAGCCGGGAAGTGCTGGCCCCACTGTCCTGGGAAGCGCTGAGCAGGAGCAGGGGCACCTGAGTGGCCACCGTCTCCCTGGAGCTCAGCGCCTATCCTGAGGCGTGGAGAAGCTCCAAGGGGGGCCTTGGCCTCTAGGTGGTGATACAGAGGGAGTCAGGGAGGGTCGAAGCCACAGTAGCCGCCTCCTGTGATGCCGAGTGCGCGTTCCACCACCGGCCATGGCCACAGGGGTTCTGGCTCCACCGCCATGCAGCCTCCTTGGGACGTGGCCACAGGCAGAGGCCTCCCTATGCCTGTGAAATGCGGTTCTGCATCCGCCAGCCAGGTCACGGGCTCGCTGCTCTGCAGAGCTGGTTCGGGGGTGAGGCTCCTGCAGGCAAACGCAGCCGCAAAACAGACACACAAACCAGCTCGCTGTCCTCCTTTGGACCATTGGTGCCCCTTTTACCGATGATGTGTGGACAAATGCAGGTCCTCAAGGCCAGACTGCAGTTGGGGCCAGTACAGGAGCTCATTGGACATGCTGGCGGTCCGCCCACCCAAACACAGGGGCCTGAGGTCTCGGGTTCACGGCCTGGCCACCGCAGGACTCCAGCACTGCGTGGCGCTCCGCAGCTGGGGCAGGAACCGCGTGCTCGTGAACCCTCGGTCCTGCAGGGGCACGGACGCTGGCAAGTGCTCTTTTCCAGCAGGAAGAGGAAAGCCTGTCTGCCGCAGCATGATTCCCAACCCACTCAACTCAGACCCGCTCGGGGGCACGTCTAGACGTGGAGGCATCCCTGCCACTTCCCAGCTGTACGCTCCGCCCACCTGGTGGGGGCATGCATTCTCCAGAAAGTTCCTTTGCCTGGCAAGCCTTTATTAAACACCATGGCACATCAGGCCCCAGGCACTAACAACCAGCGCTGGCCCATGGCTGAGGGGCTCCAGCCAGCGAGCACAGCCAGCTCGAGCGTCCATCCTTCCTGCTCATAGAGGTTCCCGGCCCCACAGCAGGGTTCCCTCAGCCGGGGACTGTGGGAAAACCGAAGTGGCTTTGTTCGAAGGCTGGGGCTGGACTGAAGGCTGAGGTCCCCAGTGCACCCTCAGCAGGCTGGGAGAAGCCCCTCAGGGACAGCAAGCCCCGGCATAGGGCAGACACACCCATGCTCAACAGCATGAGATAACATCACTGGCTCCCCGAGATCCCAGGAGAACGTTGCACAAACACTGCAATCACCTGCTGTTCCCTCTCATAATCAATCACATAACAGAATGCGGGGAGATCACCCAGTTTCTAAATCATTCTTTCCAAGAACTCACCAGGAATGAAGAAGTGTTTTCTGTCTTCCTAAAACCTCCCATCCCATCAGTCAGATCAAATTAAGAAGCCACAGCCATGATAGAAGACGGACGTGAACTACCTTTGATGCTGGGAGTGAACGGACAGTCCCCGTCTTGCCCACAGGAGGCAAGTGCCTCTGCCATCCCCATGAGGGCCGTGTGTGGTGGCCCCCCGCTCCCAAAGGGTTCTGCACTCTCTGCCTGGGGGCCATGGACACTCTGGGCATCTGGCCATTCAGGACCCCGGTGCCGGGGTGGGGGGGGCCGTCTCCTCATGTGTGTCCCTGTGACCCTGTCGTGGGGACCCTCAGGCCAGAGCTGGGCTGCTGCTGGCCCCCACCTTCAGGGAGTGCAGCCCAACTTCGGGTTTTAATTACCAGTGTGTTTAAACATAACAACCTGCGGCAGCTCCCTGCTAACGAGCATCTGTGGGAGGGGCTTTTGGGACCATGCAGGTACGCACACCTCTGAAGGCCGTCCTGCACGCTATCCCCTCTGAGGGTGAAGTCCCACGGGGTGGGCAGGTGCAGGTGCGGGGGGACTTGGACAAGGTGCTCTTGGGGCTCCGGGCGGTGGACAGCTGGGGGATCCCTGTGGGGGTTTGCTCACGGAAGGGGAGGGTCCTCCAGGAAGTCAGGAGGACATGCTGAGCCACGCCCCCGCCCAGCGGCCCCTGCCAGCCCTGTGCCTGCAGACCCACCTTGTTCATGTGCAGCTGCTGCTGGAAGTGCTGCTTGTGCTTCTCCAGGAACTGCTGGTGCTGCTGCTGGATCACCAGGTGCTGCAGGGCCGGTGCGTTCTGGGGCAGTGGGGCCGACTGCGTGCGCCCCAGTGGGCGGTGCTGCCGCAGCTTGTGCACAGACGGGGATACGCGCTCTGCACCCACCAGCGGCTGTGCGTGCAGGGGCAGTGCGCCCAGGCCTGAAAGACACCAGTGGGAAGGTGACACAGGTGGAGAGGTGGCAGGGCATAGGGGAAGGTCCCCTGCTCCACCCCAGAGCCCCGGACACACACCGCCAGAAGCCCGGAGTGCGGGCCACTGGGAGGTGGCCATCCCTTGACAGCCAGGCCCCTGCCATAAGTGGGCATCCAAGGGACAGGCTCCAGCATGGTGGGCCTGCCCACGAGGGGCCCCACGACAGAACCTCCGGGAGCCCTGGGCCCTGGGAACGCTGGTGTCGGTCTGAGCAGCACCGCAGGCAGCTGGAGAGGTTCGGGCCACGCTGAGAAAGGTGGCGGAGGTTCCGGTAGCCTAGAATGTTCCAGAAGGCTGTGGACATGGCTCTTCCCTAAGTGACCCAGAAACTAAGTTGTAAGGGAATGAAATGTCTTTAGGATCAAATCTTTAAGGGTCTCTTCAAGGGGTGACCTGATGCACAAGGGGGACAGTCATGCTTATACAAATCCCGCTACGTCCGGTCAAGGTCAATACCTTGCGTTCTGCTGGCCTGCATGCCTTCACGCTGCTTCACCAACCCGTGCCTGGACCGCGTGCTCAAGAACTCGAACTGATACACAATCCTGTTCTAATCTGTATTTGAGTCTTACTTTAAAATGCAACCTCTTCGGGGGACTCAGGATGCCAAATGCTTCCTCTTCTGTAAGCTTTTTGTACGTCTGGGTTTTTACTTTTGCAAACTGGGGGTTTAGGCACCTTACCGCTTTTCTAATAAACCCTTGCCCTAATTTTCTAATAAACCCAAACCCTACCTGATTGCCCACTGCCCGAAAGCCTCAGATGGATGGACACAGGCTCAGACTGAGGAGGACCCAGGTCACAGGTGTCTGCCCGGGAGGGATGGCATGTGCCCGAGCACAGCAGCAGCCAGGCTCCCTGAGAGCATGGCCCCAGGAGCCTCCCGAGGTGTCCCCAACGGCGAGTGCTCCTGCCCATGTCCCCCCCTGGGGGCTCCGAAGAACCCCCAGGAGCACTACAGTCTTGGTCTTCCCCTTATCCCGTCACGGCTGTGGCGATTTCTAAATGCTGTACACAGATAGAAAGCACACCCAGAGAAAAGACCCAGCCCTCACAAAGCTGTCCCTCACTAGCTATTCGAGACGTTTGTCAACTTTGTCCCCTAAACCACCATCACCTCTGTCCGGTCCACTGTTTTCTGAAAAGAGAAGTCACCATGAATTTCATTATCTGCTCAGCTACTAAAATTACAGTTAGTAACACAAAAGATTGACTCATTCCCTGTCAAGTTTTCTAGAAAAGCTTAAAAAAAAAAAAAAAAAAAAGCATCCTCCTAAAACGGTGTTTTGGAATTCTTCCCGTTGATGGAGGTGTCCTGAGCAGCAACGTGAGGAAGTCTGCCACACAGTGCTGCACTGATGGGATCAGAGGCAACATGGCCCTGAGCAGGTCCCCCTCGGACATGCAGCTCCCTGAGCAGATGGCCCTTAGGCCTCTGTGCACACCAGGAAGGAAGGTGAAGTCATGAGGGAGCAGCAGAGCCGTGCCTGGCTATTGGGTGGCTGGCCCCATGCCCCCAGAGAAGCTTCCCTGGACTCCAGGGCAGGGACCCACTTCCCCAGAGACTGAGCATCCAGGGCTGATCACCGAGCAGGAATGAGCTGCTCTAGTGGCCCAGCATGAGTGTGAGCCCGGCTTCTGGTGCTTGCTGCCCTCCCCAACGGGTACAGGTTCCTCTTTCATGCAGGGTGGCTCTGAGGACACGGGCCACTGTCCCCACAGGGACACGGCAGATGGTGGGAGGACCCCAGTCCGTATTTCACTACAGGCCTCCTGGGGTGTAAAACCCCACAGCCATCCCCCCAGGGACGGGTCACAGTGCAGAAAACGGAATGCCCAACCTACTGGCCAGGTGACTTCCAGTTGGCCCTTCAGGTCATTTGCAAGGGTTTCTGATGACAAACCATTATCTGGCTTTTGGTATATATCCTAAAAGACTTTAGCATCAGACCACGCTACACTGAGATCAAATTCTGTCCTAGGCAACCCAGCCGTCGGCCGAGGCCTGTGTTGTGCTGAGCGCTGTGCAGGGGCAGAGCCTGACCTGCGGCTCCTGGACCTCTCTGGGCAGGGAGGCCGGGCTGCCTAGGGCCTTTTCCTGAGCACCTGGCCAGCTGGGAGGCTGAACCAAGGCTCTGTTCTTCCCACCCATAGCACGGGCGGAAGTTCCTCTGTGGGAGGACTCTGGGAGTCCTCTGGGAGAGGACTCACTTAGCATCACAGATCTCTGCTCCTTCCAGCGGGATCGGGAGGGTGGCCAACACCCCCGAAAGTGCAAGCCGGACCACGTGATCCTAAGGACAATGTTAACTCTTGGCACTGAGCCAGCCATCCAGGTTTCGAGATGTGCTATGCATAGCACTAACTGGTGAGTTCACAAAGGCACCACTTAGATACCCCCACAGATATGGGGGTGAAGAGTCAGGCTGCCCTGATGTTTTGGAGCCAGTTCTGAAGTGCTGGCCTTTGTACTATGGAGATCGCGTTAAGTAGATGAACTCACACTGGACGAGTGACTCACGTGGCCTGGGTCCTTAGACACCCATCTGATGTGTCCCTAGCCCTACACACCACAGTGAAACTCTTTAAAACCCTTCAAAGGACAGTAAGGCAGCCGAGACTTGGGTCTAACTCGTGGTTTGCAGTTCGGGCCACACGTGAGCTTCACAGGAGCACTGCAAGAAAAGCCGTGTGTGGCAGGGCCTGCCTGGACCGTTTGGCCTTGCCGGAGCTTCTGGGGGCCTGGCCGGGGCCAGGGATCGCTGGTTAGGTCCCAGGTGCAGCAGTGCCCACGGCCAGTTGTGCTCAAGCCCCTCCTGGGATTCATGGTTTTCAGGAAAAATGAGGAACACAGGGGGGCATGTGATCACCGCTGCGGAGACCGGCAGAGCCCCTATGCTCGGAAGGACGACCACAGGTGAAGGCTGCCCGTCTGCCCCATACCAGGCTGAGGCCAGCCCCGTGAGTGACCAGAGGCTAGAACGATGCCACACCCGGCAGGTGAAACACCTGTTCCCTCCACTGGCCTTTCTCCCCACACTCCCCTAACACTCTCACGCAAGGTCTTGGCAATCCCTCCTCCTCCAGGAAGCCTTTCTTCCTTGATGCCCACCCTGAGCGCCCTGTCTGGACCACAGCTCTCCGGGCCCGTGGGGTCCATCTCCCCAGCGCCTGGCCCAGAGGAAATGCTGGGCTGAAGATCTGTGCCCTGGCCACACAAGGACCACATCGGGTGAGCTGTCTGGACAACAGGAGCACACAGTGCTCAGCAGATAGGGTTTCCTCCTTGGGACGGTGGTTCCATCTCTCCCCCAGCCTTGGGGAGTCAGAGGCCCAGCCTCCGGGAGTGCTCCAGGGCACACTGCTCTTCTCAGAAGATTTAAGCAAACTGCTCCAGCTGTGCTGGGGCAGTGGGAAGCAAGTAGGCGAGGGCCACTTGGGGGTCCTGCTCCGGAAGGGATGTGGCCCTGTGACCTGCACCTTGACCCGGGCCAGCCTCTTCTCCCCTGGGGCCTCTGCTTCCACCCTTTATGAGATGGAGCTGCTCTAGCTCAGACTTTCTGTCTATCATGATTATCTGCAAGGACTCATGGAAACTCGGGTCTGCTGGCTGGTGGCCCTCAGAAACCCCGACTTCCCCTGGCTTCGACCCCAGAGCCGTTGGCTGCAGGCAATCAAGCCCGAGCAGGTGCCGGGAGCGGGCCGGCCATGCCCTAAAAGCACAGCGCCTGCTGTGCGGGAGGGAGGTGAGCAGGAGATGAGCAACATCAAAGCCATGTGGAGGCGGGAGCTTCTGCAGCCTCGGGCAGAGCACACAAGAGGGAGGCCAAGCCAGAAGGGAGTGGGGATGGGGACTGGGGTCCAGCTGGCCTAGGGGCCAGGCCCAGTGAGAAGGGCGGCCCTGGTTGGTGAAGAGGGAGCCCATACAGCTGCGAACCATGCAGTGGGCCCATGGGCACCAGGCTTCTGCTCCCGGCCAGTGCCGCCCAACAGGCCCCTCTGTGCGGACACAGACCAGCTCAACAACCACCAGCCACCTGGGCACCCGCTCCGCCCCATGTGGGACCAGAAAACTGAATGTTTGCTTCATTTCTGGGCCTTAACTTCCATTTTCAACGTCAATGGCCATGTGGGGCCAGCGCTCCTGCCCAGGACGGCTCTGCTTGGGGTGGCGAGGCCTGCCCAGGCCTTGAGGGGCAGGATGCCAGGTCAGGAGGCGTGCTCTCACCGAGACCTAAGTCAGGGCCCTGTTCCCAGGGAGGGGATAGGGAAGGAGCCACGAGAACTGGAGTGGACCGACAGGGTGGCCTGCGGGAGGTGAGGGAGACAGCAAGGTTAAAGGTTAGAAGTGCCAAACCCAAAAGTAACCACAATAGTGAATGTCTAAGGGCACCATGGCAGGTGCTGTCCTGTGGAAAATATGCCTCACTGAGCCCTCAGGAAACTCCAAGGGCAGGTTACTTGTGTTATCCCCCTTTCATGTATGGGGAAACTGAGTCATGGCACATGGGAAGACTTCCCAAGGTCACTGAGCTGGGAGAAGGGGAGACGAAGGAGCCTGTGTTCCTGGCCATGACCCTACCTCCAGCACCTCCAGCCAGGGTCCCTGGAACTGGGAGGGGCCTGTGGATTTGGGGGCAGGGTGGGCAGGGAGCCGGCCAGGG
Organism: Lontra canadensis; assembly: GCF_010015895.1. NCBI lineage: Eukaryota > Metazoa > Chordata > Mammalia > Carnivora > Mustelidae > Lontra > Lontra canadensis. The sequence goes on from NW_022631007.1 coordinate 16,853,651, forward strand.
TCTGGGCAGTCATGTCCCAGCCTCACTGCTGCAGGCAGGCCGTGGGCAACTGCCGTCACAGACAGGGCCATGAACTGCACACAGAAGACAGATCCAGCAACGCGGTCAACCACAAAGGAGTCAAGTTCAGCAAATTTACCGGCGAGGTGAGGTCCCATAAGGAAAGACTACTTCCTGGGAAGCTGTGGGGCACGGCGTTAGGAAAGCTCTTTAATGGTGGGGGAAGGGCAGACCCTCCTGTGATGAGATGAGCAGGGGACCGGGATCGTGAGGACAGTCAGGTGTCACCTACGTGTTACTAAATGACACGAGACAGAAATTCAGGCATCCTCACTGCTCAGGCCCTTGATGCTGAGAGTCACAGAGACTCAGATGTAACTTCAGATCAGACCCCGAGACCCCTGCGCTCACAACCTGTTTTCTGAAAGTTAAGGAGATGTGTGGTGAGGCTTCCACTCCCCCACAAGCTGTAGACCCCTCAACTCTGAAGAGGATGGTGACCCCAGTGTTAGCACCAGGGGAACCAGACAGACACATGGACACCAAGGAACACTACTGGAAGATGGAGCTCGCCATCTGCAGACACACCTGAGGGCAGGATATGGCCCCTCGAGTCCAGACCGGCCCCATGACTCTCAACAAGGTGACCAGAACGGGCCCTGTGTGCCCATAGGTTGGGACCTGGTGATGCGCTTATTAGCACCTGCATTTTCCACCCAAGTATCAGGGAGTGTGAAGGGGGTGGCTCTGAGAGTCTTTTCAATTCTAATTCTGAATAAATTATCAGATTTCCAGGAAGCCAAGCATGAAGGGCCCCCCCACCCCTGCTCACCTGTGCTGAGGGGCGTCCATGTGGCCACCGTGCTCACCTGTGATGAGGGGTGTCTGTGCAGCCCGGGCCCCCATGCTCACCTGTGACGAGGGATGTCTGCACAGCCCAGGCCCCCATGCTCACCTGTGATGAGGGGCGTCTGCACAGCCCAGGCCTCCCTGTTCACCTGTGACGAGGGGCATCTGCATGGCCTGGGCCCCCCTGCTCACCTGTGATGAGGGGCATCTGCACAGCCCGGGACCCCGTGCTCACCTGTGACGAGGGGCGTCTGCGTGGGTGGCTGCTCCAGCAGGACCATGTGTTGTAGGAGGGGGTTGTGTGTGGCCCCGCCGTCGCGCTCCAGGGGTGCCGTGCTCAGGTAGGGGGTGAGGTGGGTGCCGGGGAAGAGGGAGATCCGCTGCTGGAGGGCTGGGAGAGCAAGTCGCTCGGCTTCCTGCTGGCCGGCCGCCCCCTGGAGAGGCACAAGCATGACGCCCGGGCCGAGGCCCTGGGACAGTGGCCCCACACCGCGCACACCTGCGGACGCCTACTCACAGCGGACGGGCCGGTGGCAGGCAGTCCCAGAGTGATGTTGGGCAAGGACGGTGACGTGTAGAGGGGGAGTGGGGCCACGGAACCTTCTCGAGTCACGAGTCTGTGCGCCAAGCCGGTCTGGAGACAGAACACATGAAGGCCGTTACACGCGGTCTGTCCCCAGTAAGCGTGGGCAGCATATGCCACAGGAAATCACAACAGAAAACACGTCGGGGCAGGCCCTGCTGAACTCCCAGATACTGCAGTACACACGTACTTACCAGGTTCTAGCATGCAGGTGGGCATGACATTTTAAAGCAGGCCACAAACGTAGATTCACAGCCCATTAGACTCCTGTTTTTATCCATACTGCTAATTCATCGTAAACTATCAAGAAAACCTAAGATAGTGTATTTTAAATTATATTCTTGGTTGGGAAGGTCTCTTCAAACACAATGTCAGAAACAGAAACCAAAAAACAAAAAACATTGATTAAAAATACCCCTCACAAAAAAGGCAAGTAACAATCGCTGTAATGCTGGCCACACATTGGGCAGAAAAAGCTCATATGTAAAGAACTCACAGATCAAATAATAATGAACAATGAGAAAATCGCACGGAAAGGCAAATGACAAAGAGCTGATATTAAGGGAAAATAAACTCATGAAAAAATACTCAACATCATTAGTGATCTAAAACATATTTAAAACCTTATTAAGCCAGCAAAGATATGACAACTGAGAATACTCTTTTGGCCCCAAGGAAGAGAAGGGCATTGATCAGTGCGTTATAAGTTGGCGCACTCTCTCTGTAGGAAAACTTGGCGATCCATGTCAACAGCCTTAAAAATGTATCTGAGCTTTGATCCTGAAACTCCACTCTTAGGATGGCCTCCTACGAAACGATGCTGGTCCAGGGATGGTCCCAGGAAGGTATGGCTGAGGCGCACAGAGGCAGGGGAGCTGAGTGTCCCGCAAAGCGTGCAAGGCTGAACAGACAAAGGTACACAGGGAAACACCTCCCCGACTGGCTGGCATCTCAATGACGTCTTGTTAAATTAGAAAAACAAGCTGTGGAATTGGATAGTTTTTCAAAAGCAGATAGACAGGGAGGACCAGGACAAGAAAGACAGTCAGGAAAAGGTTAGCAGGAGCATTCACCACGGATCTGAATTATTGCATCCTCTTTGTCCTTTTAGAATGATATTATTTGCTACAAAGAACGCTCTTTTATTCACCCCAACATCCTCCCAGAGCAGAGTCAATGTGCTAAACCGAGGGGCAGCGAGAACAGGCGCATGGTGTCGCCACAGGCTGGCCGGGAGGGTTTGCAGATGGAGTCTGCATCACGGAAAACAGACTGATGCACAGCCGACCAGTCTTCTCTTAGTTCCCTCGCACTGTGGTGTGTCACCGAAGAGGAGACGCACACTGGTGCCTTCGAATTTCATATCCAAGAAAATATTATGAGCTGAAAGTTATCACCAAGTTGCTGTAGACAGCAGGGGTGGACTGACCGCTGGCCTGGCTTGCAAGCGGCTTCTTCATCCCATCGAGGGTCGGAGCGAGCTGGGGTTCCCCTTGGAGATGCCGTGGGCCTGGTCCCAGAACAGTGCGTGGACGTTAGTCCTGTGAATGGACTGGTTTCCCAGTGCACGTAGAAGTTCCGTGGGCATTATACTCTAGTCTGTTAATGCAGTATTCATGCAATATCATTAAGTCTTTTTGAACGTACACACCCTTGCTGAAGAACACTTCATTGCTAAAAAATGCTATCCGTCATCTGAGCTCTCAGCGAGTTGTAGCCCTTTCGCTGGAAGAGGGTCGCACCGCGATGTCCATGGCCACTGACGGATCAAGGTGGTGGCTGCTAATGGCTGGGGCGGCTGTGGCAGGTTCCTAAAGTAAGACAATGATTTGCCCATTGACTGACCTCCTTTCTCCATTTCTCTGTCGCACGTGATGCTGTTTGATGGCATTTCACCCGCAGGAGAACTTCCTGCCGCCGCTTTAGTGCCTAAACGAACATCATATCCTAAACCCTCTGGTGTCTCTTCAACGGTCTTCACAGCATCGTCACCAGGACTAGATTCCGACTCGGGAAACCACTTTCTTTGCTCGGCCCCAGGAAGCGACGCCTCCTCCCTCAGATCTGATCACAAGATTGCTGCAATTTGGTCCCATCTGCAGGATCCAGTTGGAATTCCAGTTCTCCTGCTGTTTGCAGCCCCTCTGCAGTGACGTCCTCCATGGAAGGCCTGAAACTTCGATTTGTTTAAAAAAAAAAAGAAAGAAAGAAAGAAAAGACAACATCTGCAAAGCAAGATAAAGGGGCATGTGCTGATCCTCCGGCCCCGCAGGAGCCCTGACGCTGCTGCTGAACACAGCCCTGCTGTAGTGTCGTTTGGAGACACGATCTTTGTTCGGATGCCATGAGGTTAAAGCAGGAAGGAAAGTGTTCTTCGTGCTGGGGCACCAGGTATGTGCTGTCCTACACGTGGCTCGTGGGGAAGCTGTGCGGGCCTGACCCAGCCACCACCTTGGGAAGTGCCTTCCCTCGACAGAAGCACTTTTTGCCACAAGTGAAAGAATATCAATGAGCTCGGCTCCTGAGAAAACGGCTCCAATTGCCATGGAAGGCACGGCCCCACGGGATTGCAATTATCCAGGAACAAAATAAGCAGACCTCCTAATGTCTGCAAAGTTATCATTTCCTCTTTATAATCCCTCTATTGTTTTATCTTATTTATTTTTAGAAAGAATGCCACCTTCTGAGAATGACTGGGGATGCTGACTGCCCACACGCGCCGAGCGGGCCGTCTCCATCCGCCCTATGCCAGGCTTATCACCTCCCGGGTTCCGCACAAAGTGGGGGTGTGGCTACACACCCCGTACTGCACTGGCCTTCCAAGCTGGAGGGAGCAGCTCTCTCTGGGTCTGGGGAGGCGATTTCTTCTGTGTAAGTGGGGCTGTGGCAGGGCAGCGGTGATGGGGGGTGCGCAGGGCAGAGGTGGGGTGGGGTGTGTAGGGCAGCGGTGGGGTGGGGAGGCGCGCAGGGACAGCGGGGCCGCCCGGTGCCCAAGGAGGCTTCATGAGGCCTGCACGTTCTCAGGAGTGGTCAGATTCTCACCAACCCTGAACCCACAGAGGTCATCCTGGTGGGACGAGATGGTCGGGAGACCACCCTGCTGACCGCAGGGACAATCTGATGCAAAGAAGAGCAATGGCCTTTTCACTTTTCTTGTCAATCCTTTCACATCTGTAATTTGTAGCAGCTTTGTTGACATTCACACGTGACTTGTAAAACTTGACATGCAATTTAAACTGGATCCGTGTAGATGCTCCCCAATAAGGCAGCCCGCAGAATGAACCCGATTAGACAGCAGGTGGGGGTGCGGCTGACAAGACCTTGCTGGCGGGCATGTGTCGTGCCGGGAAGCAGGGTCCCAGCAGGGCCCCGAGGCTCACTACAGGCAGCCGGCCGCTATGACCTCAGTCCCGCAGAGCAGGGGTGTCAAGATCTGTGACCATCCACATAGAGCTTACACGAGGTTGAAGGGACAGGTGACGAAAGAAACAGATGCGCAAGGACATGGGGAGTGAGGAAGCGGGGGCGGCCGTGCACACCACGACCTCAGGGGCCGCTGTCTGTTCGTGCATCGGCGTTCACAAACCTGCCCGAAAATGCCTCGCCCCCACACCTGCCTGTCCCCACTATACTCTGTCCTCCCATCGGGAGGGCAAGATTCACGTCCAGATATTTAGGAGGAAAGGAAGTCCCTCTGTTTAACGAACTGTAGCCTCCTGTGAGTTAGCAGCTCAAAAAGAGCTCTGAAGAACCACTCACGCAGCAGGACCATGTGCGTAGGGAGCAGACAGCACTCTGGGCTGAATTCACTGGGAAACTCAGTGCTGACGTGGCTCCCCACGTGGTCACCTGAGCCCGCAGCCTTGAGCGTCGAGCACGCAATCCTCTTCCTCTTCCCGAGTGCGGTCGGCGCCTGCCTTTCGCAGGCTACAGGGTTGCTGCCTGGCCACCTGGCCCTCCAACCCCAGGGCCTGGCACGGGGCTGGCCTGAGGCAGAAGCACCAGGGACACTTGTGCAATAAACACACACACCAAAGTGAATAAAGAAGAAGGTCCTGGAGACCACGGCCCGGAAAGTACCCCGCAACCCAGGTCCGGTCCAGGGCACACCCAGCAGCCAGCCCCGAGCCCCTCCACCTGGCTCAAGAGGCCACCCAGCTTGTCTCCCCAAGATCACCCTTCCTTCCTCTCTGCCAGCTGACTCCAGAACTCTGTGTGCCCATGTGACTCTCAACTACAGCACACATGGTGCCTGAGGGGCTTGTCCGAGGCCGGTGGCATTTGGGAGAAGCCTCCCGTGGCCTTCCTAACCGCCCAACACCCTAACCATCCGCCCCATGTCACCCTGCTCCCCTCCAGACACAGGACGTGTGTTGGTTGGCTGAGTATTTCTGAAGCACCACAAGCAGCTTGATTCCCACCCAACAGCGGTTCCCATGTGTGCTGTGTTCCCGTTCCCAGCTACTATGCAGAGCCCCGGGGACACACGGGTGTGGGGCATCTGGGGCCCAGTGGCACCGAGTGTGTGTTCTGATCAGCCTAGTTAAATACGCTCTGAAGGAGGCCGGGGCCAGAGGCTGGGGTTACAGCTGTTCTCATGTCTGGACCGCTGTGCTCCAATGTAAAGGGGGAGCAGGGCTCAGTGGCAGGGAGGGGCCTTGTCCGGGACGCCTCCTGACCTGGGCAGTCAAGGCTAGAGGGTCATTTCGAGGGAAACAACTGGCTGAAACTGCCACGGGGCCAGCGCAGAGAACAGAAGCAAATGGCAAGCCCACACTGACCTCGGCCGGGATGCTGGCGACGGCGGGCGCAATCCCGTTCTCCGTGCTGACGTTCCCGGAGCTGTTGTTGGGGGAGCTGGGCGCAGAGCCGGGGGCGCTGCTGCACGCCGAGTCTGTGGGGTGGAAAGACACGTGTGAGCTGTGCTCCGTGCCAGGGTCCCAAGCCACGTAGCTGTCCCCCAGGGCCAGCTTGCTGACGGGCAGAAACTGCATCGGGAAAGAACATGACCATAGTCCCCAAACAGGGGCTGCGAGGCAGATTCCCTACTTTTGATTTTGCTATGGACTCCCTCGTGAGCTCTACATGGACGGCTCTGTGGGGGCCACATCTGAGCCTTTAGGCTGTGCACGTTACCAATTGTCTTCCTCTTGAATTTCAAGATGATCTGACACACCGGGAAGATAAGGCCTTAAATGTCAATAACCAAACCACAAAAGACCAGGAAACACAGACGCCTCATGACTGTGAGTAGTGACGGTCAGGTGTGCTGTGCTTATCAACACAGCCACTGGCCACAGGACTCCATTTGAATTAAAGCCTCTCATTTTTCCTGCACGACATCAGACACCCAGGGGGATATGCTGCTAGCTTCGGGGACTGATCGGTGTCTCCCAGAGTCACACGCAAAGTGATCCTCCAAGTTACTTCACAGGGAGCCGTGGCCCAGCCCTGCGGATCTGGACCAGTCTCCACAGCAACAGGCCACGTCTCGGGGACGCGTCCCACCCCCATCTCCTTTTCCCTGCCAGCGCAGCTATGGTGGTGACACTCAGTGTTTATCGATGGACCTGTTCAGCTTTATCCATGTTCTCCTTTGGTTTCATGGCCCTTGACAACGGCCTCAGCACAGACAGAGAGCTCTGCGGTCCCCGGTCCTCTTGACCAGGCCGCTGTGAGTGCAAGATCGCCAGCCAGGCCACTGGCCATCCCAGATGCTGACGATGAGCTCAGACCAGAAACCCCACCCCCTAACCCCCCCACCCCAACACACCAAACCCAGAGTTTACTTCTCTATTGGGGGAAATCACCTTTGCTTATACTTCATCAACTGGGAACTGCTAAGAAGGCCCCTGGCTTTCTGCACGAAGACAGAGCTGCAGCCTCCGGGGCCGCCACCTTGCCTTTGAGTGCAATCCCTGTGGCCCTCGTGGGACCTTCTCTGCGGATCCTAGCCCAAGCTCCACGCCGGGTTCCCCCAGGACTCTCTGCAAATGTGCACCCCCAGTGGGGTCACCAGGTAACTGTTCTTACGTAGCAAGGGTGTGAGAAACTGGGCCAAGAAAACATATATACCCAGCTCTTCACTCACTTTCCACTCAGTTATGCCGCTTCTAGGAATGTCGTCTGGGAAATGAACACAAATGTGTCATCGTCACAATGTTATCCGCACCTGCCCAAGTGGGGCGCCATTCAAGGTGCCAAAAGTGCTTTTGATGAATCCGTGTCCCACCGTGAGCTCTAACCATTCGGACGCGTATGTGCACGGGCAGCTCACTATTACCTCTGTTCCCAAAGCACGCGTGGGCTTCGTTAGCAACTGGGGTAAAAGCAGCTATGAACCTGCCTAGTCCTGGGCCCCTATCTGCCCAGCTGGGCCCCCAGCCCGCCCCCCCCATCCCTCTGCAGACACGCACTCCCCTGCTCTCCCGCAGGAAACCGTGCTCCCCAGGGCTGCAGATGGGGGTTCCCTTGCTCGATCAGGACCACCTCCCTTAGCTTCTTACTTCCTGTCTCCTGGAAAGGCATTTCTGCACTCTGCCCCTGGAAGCCTGTCTCCTCCTGTCCCTGTGCCAGCTGCACTCACCCCCCATGCATTCCCCAGCCTCTCCTTGCCCCAGACCCCTTCACGTGCATCCTGGACGTGCCCTGACCCAGTACCAGGCAGCTGGAGCAGGTGCAGTTCGCTAGAGGGGCCACCCGTGACGGGTGGGCCTCTCCAATGAGATGCTGAGCTCCGGGAAGGCGAGGGCCTGCGTTGCTCTGTGCACACGTAGCCTGATGCTGACTCACCATGGCATTCAACAGCCCCAGGCGGACAACGTGAACATGCGAAGAAGCCTGCTGACGGTTCTGTCTCACCCACTGCAGGACTAGAATACATGCGTGGCCCTTCTGCCCATGGGAACCGCCGGCCCACTGCCAGGCACACCTCAAAGGAGACAATGCTGCATCTGCGTTTGGACATGGGCTTTCACTCCCGACTTCACATGGAATCCCCCAGGGGCTGAGACTCTGGGTGATGGTCCCTCCTCTCTTCAGACGAGGCCCTGAACCCCCAGCACTGAACATTAGTAACAAAGTGAGGAGCATCGACCCTTTCAGATGAACGCTCAGAGGCCAGAGCTTGGATGACGGGGTTTTCCGCTGCTACAGAGCCCTCAACACAGTGGGACGGGACGGGGAGCGGAGCTCTCCCCCTTACTCAGAGGCCCCGGGCTCGGTCGGTGCGTGCGTGGTGCTGGCCACGGACACACAGAGGACCAGCACCGGGGAGCCCTGTCTTCCTTCCCTAAGAACCCAACACATACAGACTGCCACCAGGAGCCTCAGGTTTCAAACATGGTACCTGAACTTAATGCAAACAGTGCCTTTGCCTTCCCCCCTTTATCCTGGTGCTGGTGTGTGCCCTCAGGACGCGGGATGCACCCTGGGGGCTGGGGTATGTCCTCAGGACGAGAGAACCCACAGGAAATGGAGTGTGTCCTCAGGGTGGGGGTGCCCCAAGATGGGGCGTATCCTCATGGAGTGGCTGTACCCCGGAGACTCATATGCCCCAGCAGGTGGGATGCACCCTTGTGGTGGTGTGCGTCTTGGGAAGTGGGGAGCATCCTCAGGAAGGAGGCGTCCCTGAAGACTGGGCTCTGGCTGGGGGTGCACTACTGCATGTCTACCACTAGATGGGGGCCGAGAGCAATGCTTGCTAAGGAAGTGGGGACCACCGCGCTCCCTCCTTCATTCCCTTCCCACCTGTGGGACTCTTGCCAGGAAGATTTCAATGCTCCCCAGTGGTCTGGACATTGTAACGGGCAGTGGAGCAGATCAGAACCATGTGATTTACCGCTAATAGGACAGGGTCAGTGAAACCTTCAGAGAACCCTCAACTCAATATTCCTGCAAACACCCCATACCGTGTACAACCCGGGTGTTCTGGTGGCCTGGTGCTCTTGGAGGCTGGGGCTGCGATTAGACAGGAGGTGCCCTGCGTGCCCAGACACCAGGGGCGGCTCTCGGGCTCACGCTTCAGGCACCGGGGGCGGAGAGCGCCGTGCAGAGGTGTGGGTGTGGGGGGGTAGGGTACAGGAGAGCCCCGTGGAGCAGGGGTGGGCTAGCAGTGGGCGTACCCGTGACATCCAGTGGGCGCTTCTTCAGAGCTGTAACCACTGGCCCGTCTTTTCTGCGCAGCAGGGGGCTGCTCCGTCGCTCTGCCACCTTCTGCTTTAGCCTGGACCGTAATTTCAAATTGGGTTCAGAAGCTGCATGAAAAGGAGACACCGTTATAATCAGACGGTCATGGCTGTGGTCAAGTTTCTCTCACTGGCAGTTAAAAAATATGCACGTTGGGTAAATATTGAGACAACACGGATGTGCGGGTCCAGGGTAAAGGGAAGGCAGCGTTCCTGAGGCCTGTGCGGAATATCTCCAGTCCCACCCACAGTCCAGGTAATGAGCAAAGCCTGTCTGAGGCTTCCTGCTGTTTCTGTGGCCCCGTGGGTCGTTGAAGGCCGGTGACCCACCTGCTCTGTGTTATACTTCCTTGTTCACCTGCCTGTCAGAAATTCCTCCCGTAGCCAACAACCCGGAAACAAGCCACTACCTGTGAGCAGTTGTCCTGGGGCCCTAGGGCCAACCAGTCCACACCTGTATGGGGGTGAGCAAGCCCCTGTCTCCCTGAGAGCCCACCTGAACAGGACATGGGCATTTCAGCTTGGTTCGGTCTGTCACCAGCTCTGCGTGTACTTTGCAAACCTGTGTATTTAAGCGCGGGGGTTCCCATGCCCCTGCACCTGGAGAGCAGACCACCCCCCGACCAACCAGGTCACAGCTCCGGGAAGCAGGGCAGGGGCACGCCCCTGTGAGGCTGCTCTGGGAGGAGGGTGCCCCCCCCCTCATCCCCATGTGGATGCCCCTGCAGGAGTCTCCATGAGACCTCAGAGCCAGGCCAAGGGTGAGATCACCACTGCAAAGACATTCGTTCAAGTTCTGAGGTTTTACCTGACAACTTCCAAGTTCCTACTGCCTCTCTGTTTGCAAATAAGCAAGGTTTTACCTTCTTGTTTGTTTTTAATCAGCAACCCTGCTGTTTTTAATCTTTCTGAACAGGAAGTTCAAGCTCTCCAGAGCACAAGCAATATAATCGAATTTCCCCCTGGAATCAGAACTAAGACTGGGTTTGAGGCAGCAGGCCGGGCACGGGGACCTGGTCCCTTGGGAAGCAGGGTAGCAGTGTGCCAGGCCTAAGTGCTGGGGTGCCAGTGATCCGGCCGGAGGCTGGGAGGCAAAGGGCAGCTCTCTGGGGGCCCTGGGAGGGGAAGGGGTAGCAGGCCACCTACATGAAGCTTCCCGGAGCAATCGAAGACACACTTTATGAGGCCACCGGACCTCTGACGATGCCACCCGGGTTCTGGTGGGCACATGGGGAGAGGCACCCTTTCTGCTCTGTGCTTGTGTGTAGGGTGAGTGCCCGTTCCCCTGTCGGACTGCATGGCCAAGAGTGGGAAGGATTTGTATGAAGATTATGGAAACTATTCTTTCCTTATTTATTTTGAGATGACTGTAGATTTACATGTTTCATTCACTTCTATTTTTACATGGAGTTTCTTACCATTACTTAACACAAGGAAAAAACCCAAACCTCATCTAACAGGCAAGAAAGCAACAGCTATCCTCATACCACCAAGGTCTGTACTGAAAGGACACGGACACCCTTTTGTCCAAGCTGGGGTCGGAAGCTGCTCCCAAGATCACGGGGCAGCATGGGTCCCTGGGGAGGGAGTGTGTCCGGAGACAGCGTATGGGTGGCCCCTGGTGACAGGGTCGCACCGGGCCAGCTGCAGACCAGTCCTGCTCCTGGGTCTGGCACCCGACCTCCCCCAGGCCCTGCAGGTCACTCTACATTCAACATACCTGGTTGAGTGACAGCTCCGGCCAGGTCAGCGGTCGGGCAGCCACATCTGTCCAGGGACCCTGGAATCCTGCTGGAGTGACTCACAGACTGCACCGGGCAGACCCCAAGCCCCTTCCCACCTCTCACAGCTGCTGTCACTTGTCTGTAGGCCCTCACCCTCTCCCAACGATAGCTGCATGGCTCTGCTGTCCTCACAGCAGCAGGGGCACCTCATGAAACAACTCTGCTCATCTGGCTTTTTCCGGGTCTCCCCTGGACCTCCTGCACTTGAACATGAAAGTCCGGGAGACCTGAAGGATCTGTTCAGCCTCCCCAATTCCAGGTGAGCCCAGCGACACTCGCTTTGCAAAGACAGACCCGACCCAGGACTCACCACCCCTCCCGGCATCGGCCCCTCTCTGGGCCACCCCTGAGGTGCAGTGCCTGGTACAAAGCAGGAACAAGGGACACGTGCTCCAGATGTTGGGCATCTCGTTCAGGATGAAAGCAGAGCATTAAACTAAGTGGGGTGGGCCCTTCCCCATCCCTCTGGGGTTCTCCGGGACCGTCTCTCCACAGAGCCTCTGGGTGCAGGGCCAGGGCCTGGGAGGGAAGGGAGGCAGTCACTTCCTCGTCTCTGTGGCACAGCGAAGGCCCAACTCCCCCTCCTTTCTCTGCAGAAGGCACGTTCCTAGGAGCCGCGGGTACAGGGGTCGAGCAAGCTGAGTTGAGTTCTACGGGCCCCACAAAGAAGACGCTGGGGCCTGTGGTCCAGCTGTTCATCCACATAGTTCTTGAAACTTCCAAATGCCTGCCACCCGAATGCCTCTGCGTGGCAGCCGAAGCCTAGAACATAGGAGGCTGCGGCCCCCAACAGATGAGCAGAGCTGCAAGACCGCACCTACCACGTGGAGGCCCGTGCGATGCCACCCCCACGGGCTCCTCCGGGCAGCTCCCAACTGCGTCCTCCAAGGTCCTCCCAAAGGTCCTCAAAGCTCACGCAGCTCCCAGTGCGGCCGGAGGATTGAGTACAAAACCGTATTTCCTTCCTTTGAATAGGGCTGCAGGCAGACTGAGAGCCAAGTGTGAGCGAGAGGCATTCTGGAAAAGTGGCTCCCAGCAGCTGAGTGCTACCGAAATGGAAGGGGGCGCACTGTGTTCACGAGTGTGGAGTCTGCTCCTCCTGGGCAATGTGGGCACACTGGGGAAGTTTCTCCTCAAAGGCCATTAGGTACGTGACAGACCAAGTTCAACCTTCAAATCCTGCCCCGGCCCCAGCAACTGCCCCTCACTGGGCAGGAGGTGCCTGTGGTGAGGTGAGGGCTGCTCTCCACGAACCCTCACATCTACAGCAATCTCACGTAGGTCCAGCTTTCCCGAGGGCTGGTCACAGCACAGCGGCCATCAGAGTGGGAACACGGGTAACGGTCCGGTGGGCAAAGGGACCTAGATGCCCGTGGCATGTACCCACAGATCACATTGTCTGGAGGCAGGGGCTGCTCTGGGGGTGGGATGAGCAGGCAAGGGTGTGCAGAGCACCATCTCGGCTGGGCACATGGGCAGAGCCAATATCCGAGCCATCCTTCCGAGACCCACAAAATGGCAGCGTGGGAGGCAATGCGGGAGAAGCCACAGGACAGATGTGCCGGTATGGGAAGAAGACAGTGGGAGAAAAAGGGGAGTAAAAAAGTCCAAGATCACATTAATAACAATGCCAGGAGAGGTCAGGGCAGAGCAGGGAGGTCATTAACCCAGTGATTGGAGACACCCTCCTCCCTCTGCAGGAGGCCTGGTGCCTGGCTGGGGGCAGGGCTGAGCGCTCCCCGAGGCCCCTTGCTAGGCAGACCCTGTAGAGTTCTGGAGCTCTGGGGGCCAGGCAGGGATTGGCCTTGTCAGTGCTGTTGGATTCTGCAACAGCCACTTGGAGGCAAGACAGAGACTCAAAAATCCTGTGGGAAAGTGATTTCTGTACCCAACCACGTTATCGGTCAGATGGGGGCCAGAACGGACATCTGCCAGTGTGCACGGACCTGTGTTCACAGCCCGTTCAGGTCCTCAGAAAACTTGTTGTGCCCATGAAAGGTGAGGGAGGGGGCCGTGCAGGAGTCCAGGGAAAGGGGCGGAGCCTCCCCAGAGGGTGCAGGGGTGGGGTGGGGGGGACCAGCAGGTGGGGCAAGGGGTGGGGGCCTTGTGGCTGGGAGCCTGTCTCCCAGGCCAGAGAGAGGTCTCTGGGCCACCTGCCATGCGGGGGCTCCTTCAGGTGAATTAACGACAGGAACGCAGAACACTAAGCAATAGAAAAACCATGATCAACTTCAGGAAAAGGGCAAGTTAGGCAAAGAAGGAAACGTAGGCATAGTCACTCTGCATAGATGTGCACTTTCTGTACGTCCCCTGTCAAGGGGCACGGAGGGGCAGGTCCTGAGCCCCTGTGGGGCCATCCCCTGTCCTGAGTCTCATGGGGTTCTCTGATTTATGCGTACTCATTTTCTTTGAAAACAATAAGAAGTACTCTGGAAAGCCAAATGACAGACTAGAATGAGACTTTCGTAGCACACGTGTCAGACGGAAGACGGATGGTAACCTTTCAGGAGTTCCTACAAAGCCACACACACTAGAAAGAAAGCACCCCAAGGAAAGCACGAGGGGCTTGCCATTAAACTTCCATCCACTGAACACTGAGGGACCTGCCTGTGCATCCTGTGTGGTTCTAGATGCCACACACGGGGGCGGACAAGCCCTGGCCTGGCAGGCACTCTGAGCTCCACACAGCTTGCCCGCCACGCGTCCCAGGGCTTGGGTCACAGCCACCCGGGTCCCTGCTACGAAGGGAGGACGTTCTCACAGGAAAGATGGTAAATAAAGACACTTGAGCTTGTCTAACAATGACGGGATTGCCAAAAATATCCCAGGAAGCACGACTGGCTCATCTGTCTCCTGGGCTAGGCTGATCGTGGTGGCACTTAATGACGTGGACAGAGCAGGCTCCCCGGAGCTCTGCTATGGAGTGACGTGCTCAGTGTCTCAGAGCTCGCAAACCCCTGAAGCTGGCTGTCCCATTAGCAGGGATCGATCATCTGGAAATTCACAGGGATCTATCCTAGCACAAGAGGGCAGAGGTAGAGTTACGCTAGAAGAGTTACAAATTTATATGCACAGACCAGACCATGTAGAAAGAGGTGCTGATCCTCACATACTCAGATGGAAAGATAGACTCAATGTAACAGCAACTGAAAAATACAGTCACAGGACAGAACGCAAAGCAAGTGTTCTTGTTAACATAAAGACAACCAGACACGCTCGCTACCCCCTATACACAGTCCGACGCGGATGCGCAGAAGATATCCGGACAGATACCAAACTAACCAAAGCAGCTTGTCTCTGGGAAGTATGACGCAGAAGCTGGTATAACTCATGTTCTGTTAGAAGCACGTAGTATGTGGTATTTCATAAAGAAAGAGGTACTATACGTTGCTGGAGGCTGGAGTCTCCCACCCAGTCAGTCTTGTAGCCTATTTCTGTTGGCGATCAGCTCGGTGTGGGGCGGCCACTGAACAGTGAAATGTGACTTCGAGATCCCTTCTGGAACTTTTCATATTAGGAGGTCAAGTCTGATAGATGTCAAAGTTTGAAGGATGGGACACGGGGTATGTGAGCCAATCACTTTACATAGAAGCTGCCTAGTACTCCCTATAGGGACCATCTCTAGAAGCTTCCTAGGAAAGCACAATAAAGCCTTTTAAAAAAACCCTCTGAACACAGTCATACCCCACTTTTAAGAGCACAGAGTCAACGGAAGACAGCCCAGCAAACACCCCGCGGGGCTGGAGCTCAGCTGGGCCAGCACCCCTGGCACTGCGGTCACCCCTCACCCCCCAACTCTTTGCTCAGAGACGGCACAGGAAGGGCAGAGCCAGCCGGCCCGGCCCCGAGTGAGACGTGCAGGGCCATTTATCACACTGCAACTGACCCTCCAAATCACGCCTTTCCACTGAACTTCGGTGAGTGGGGTCGTCCCCCTCCGCCCCCCTCCGACTTGTACCATGCTTGCCGCCGACCACCTGCAAGCAAGACCCAGGTGGCCCTGTGACAGCCCATCCCCAAACCTCAAAGACACACAAACTCAGCTGTGAGGAGCGTCACTCAGTCTGCCAGGGTCCTAGGGAAACCCGCTGACCTGCTGCTGTGTTCTATAGCTGCAGAGGTCACGGATCGCCTGCCCCTGGTTCTCCACAGGCTTTGCATTCCCATGTCAGATCTCCACAAGGTGCTGGGGACACATGCGGCAGCCAGCTGCAGAGAGGGACTCTGGTATCCAGCAGGACGGGGGCAGGGTGGCTGCCAGGAGACTGCTGATGGGGCCTGAAGCCACCTTCCTTGTGTCTGGGGTCAAAGCCTAGCCTCACCCTGCACCTGCCCCGGTGCCTCCCTGGCCCGGCCCCGCGGGTCCAGCCTGACACTCGAGTGGGGCCTGGACCCTGCTATTCCCTGAGCAGCTCAGAGCCCGGCACCCTGGAGACTCATGAAATCACCATGGCACAGACACTGGGGGAGAAGCAGATGCTGCCTTGTCTGGGACAGCAGCCCCAGCCGGGACCTCCGGCTGAGGGCGTGGGCAATGGAGTCTGGCTCCCAACATCACTGCGGTGACTGGGCAAGGCAATGAGCCTCAGAATCCAGCCCTAAGGGTTACCGCCAGATGTGAAAGTCACAAGAGAACATGTGTACTCCCTACAGACAGGGACTCGGTCCCCTGGGTGTTCAGGCCCATAGAAGATGACATGGGAACAACAGTCACTGGATGGGGGGGGGTTCGGTGACTGGATACAGTATGGGGGGTGCACTGTGACCCACACTCATGTGACAGTAGCACAGGTCATCTGACAAGGGATGCTGGGCACACAGGGGAGTGGGCTGGTGCTAGGCCTGCCTTGACCCCTTCGCCGGGCTGGACAGGAGGCTGTGCAGGGGGCCCAGGGCAGGCTCCAGCAGGTGCCATGTTCTTCCTGTCGTTCCAGAGAGCAGACCAGAGAGTGACCCTGCTGCCTGTAGCACAGTGGCTGCACCCCATCCCCTGGGAAGTCCCAGCCCGCGGGCCACGGGTGGGCCAGGCTGACTGCGCGCTCTCCCTGCTGACCCGAGCAGCTACAGACAGGGGAAACTCCCGTCTCTCACAGCTTGGAAATGGACTGCCGCTTCCCGTGAACAGCTGCAAACCTGCGAGGTGTGGAGCTGGGGGAACCTTCTAGAAGGAAGAGCCCCAGGAGCCACTGGCCACAGAAGTGAATACAGGCTGGAAACCGAACGCCTTGGGCCCAGCATCCAGGGGGCCCTGTGACCCATACCACCCAGCCTCCCCCCACTGCATCTGGGGCCAAGGTGGGCAGCAGGACTGCTTCCAACACGGCTGACGGGCACGACTCCTCCCTAAGCACTTCCTGAGACAGACGGTTGGCATCCTGGGTGGTGCCCAGCACATGGCACTCGGTGCTGAGGTCCCAGCGGTCACGGTCAGAATGGAAGTGGACGGAGATGGGCAACGACAGAAAGCTTTGTTTTGTTTCATTCTGGTCTCATTTCTTCAGTCAGAAGTCACAGAGGACAATTTAAGAGGCTTTATGCAAAAAATTGACAGCAGCTAACATCTTTAAAAATGCAAAGTTGAAGAAGCTACTGGAGAAAAGTATAACCTAAACATCATCTATATGACAAAACTGGATTTTCTCTTGGCACCTGGGTGGCTCAGTGGGTAAAGCCTTTGTCTTCGGCTCAGGTCATGATCTCAGCATCCTGGGACCGAGCCACTTGTTGGGTCTCTCTGCTCAGCAGGGAGCCTGCTTCCCGCTCGCTTTCTCTCTGCCTGCCTCTCTGCCTACTTATGATATCTGTCAATAAATAAATAAAATCTAAAGAAAAAAAAAAAGAAGTGGGAAAGCGTCCTTTCTTCCGTGTGAATGTGTGGTCGAACACAGTGGTTGAACACACTTTGCTCAGACGAAATCCTTGGTGGAGCTGCTCAAAGCCCCACAAACCCAGAGAGGACCCGCTGATGGGTGCAGGGTGGGTGGCATGGAACAGGTCCCAGTATATCTTCAGTTAGTAGATTTGGAGGGGACAGAAATTCAGTCAGGTGGCCTCCACCACACCTGCTCTATACCTGTGCACCCTGGGGCAGGACCCAGCCTGCTGGGAGGTGGGGACGCCCTGCTGTCAACCACAGGGAAGGGGGCAGGCTCTCCAACAGGAAGTGAGGGGAGCCCAAGCAGGGCACTCAGGTGGTGAAGAGGAACCAGGGGCCAGGACATTTTCCCAAACCCCCAGGAAGGCAAGGCACAGGAAGTTGGCGAGACTTCCAGCAGTAAATGGCACGGATTGCTGTGTGGCCTTCCCTCAGGGAGCTTAGCAATTCCATCTGCTTCTGGCGGAACTGGAGGCTGAAGGAAGGATCTAGGGGAGTGGAGGCTGGCACGAATAGGCTATTGGGCGGGGGAAAGGATAAAGGGCAGCCTGACAACTTGGGAAAATGAGAGCAGAGTCCCCGCAGCCAGGCTCTCTCTAAGCACTTTGCAAACATCAACTCCGTGACTTATCCTAGCCCAGGAGGTAGGTGTTTCCTGATAGCGAAACAGGGAGGCCCAAAAGACTTCCCCAAACCACAGGGCAGGAAGTGAAGCCGCTGGATGTGAACCCAGGACAGTGGAAGAAGTCACTCTCCCAATACTCAGAGGCTTGGGTGAGTCGGGGCGCTCTTCTCCTGAGAGGGAGCAGAGCCGGGCACAGTACGCCCAAGGAGCAGGGACAGCAGCTCTGCACCTCACGGGCACTGAGCCCTGGGGACCGAGGGGCAGGCTGACACTGTGAGACCCACAGGATTTGGGGTCAAGTTGAAACCAAGGGGAACATTCAAGTGTACATCACATTTATTAAAGATTATAATTTTAATTCATTCGAGACATTTTGTAATTAAGATTTCATGTTTGTAGTCTTTCCTATTATGCATTCTCATACAAACGCACAGATAGGAATTACTGAGAATTAGTGACATCAAGTGTTTGAAAATGGATACTTTTAGGATGATACAAGACACCTAACTACACTCCATTCCCTTAAGTGGTTTAAACATTTCTTATGAAATCTTTCTATTATTAATATTATTAATGTGCTGGTGATGTCTTCTTGAAAAATTGATAATGCAATCACATCTTAATTAAGTTCTTCTGGAGCACCATGCGCTCACGGGCACTTCCCTGAGGGTAACAAGGGGCTGCATGTCCCAGGGCAGTGGGGGGCTGGGGCACAGCCAGGTTCAAGGCAAACAGGTGCGATAGGCTGTGCTCCCAGCACAGGAACCAGCAGCTGCAGAGACCGAGAAGGATGACAGGGGCCCGTGAGACAAAAGGTCACAGGCCACGCAGCTCGGTGGAACAGCACCGCGGCTGCGTGGAGTTGGCCGTCCCGCATCCAGAGTCTTTCAGAGACCCCGGCAACAAGTGGTCAGCATCATGTTCTCTGTCTTGTAACAGAAGCCAGTGTCCAGGTGGTGTGGGCCCTGTCTAGTTGGGAGAGGGGAAGAACCAAAGCAAACACCCTCTGGCGGGCAGTGCCATTTCTATTTTGAGAGGGAGGGGTGAGCTCATGCCAGGGAGCCCCGGGAGGCCCTGAGAGGTAGGTGCTGCTCGCTGTCCTTCCCTGGGACATCAGGGGAAGAGTCAGAGGTGTCTCCTGACAAGGTAAGGCCCCTCAGCAAGAGGTGGTGGCTCGGCTTGGTGGCTGGGTGCTTAGTCTTCTGCTTCCTCCACTGGGACCTTGGGGGCCACACTCACCACACCCAGGGCAGGAGGAAGGGCTGTCTGCTCTGCATATCCACAGCAGTGGGGGGTATAGGTGTGCATAGGTCCATTTTACTGATGCCAAACTGAGGCCAGGGGAACCTAAGGAATCCATTGCAGGGCACACAGGGCTACGAAAGCAGTGGAAAGATCTGACCCAAGCTGCTGGCTGCCGGAGCCCATGACCTCTGTCCACCTGACCCACCCTCATGCCCTTAAGGTGAGGGAGACTCCCTGCTCCTCTTTCTCTTTCCTGGGCCAGGGCACCGGGAGCACGCACGATCTTCCTCTCTCCACAGAGCCCGCTGCTCCCTGTGACCTGCCATTCTGCTGATCTGAACTCGGTCAATACAGCACAAAGTTCCAGAAGGGGGCATGGGGGCCACCTTGGGAGAACTGGCCCCCAGCTCCTGACAGAGCCCTTCCTGTTGGGTGCGTGGGCTCTCTGGGTGAAACCCACGGCTGTCCTCCATGGAAGGGTGAGAATCACATACTCACACTGAGGAGAAGAGGACAGAGTGGCAACTTCCCTTTCACCAGGGGAGGGTTTACAGGTGACGGGAAGCCCTGCCCATGCCTTCAGGGTCCTCACTGTTGACTCAGAGGGGCTCCACAGACCCCTCTCCCATCCTTGTCCAGGACTCTGGGGTCCTAGACCCGTGGCCATTCTGATGGGGCCACTCGATCTCACATACCTGAGTGTCAGTCAAGCACTGCCGAGGGGCCTCACTGCAATTTCTGGCTCTAGATTCAGGCTCTGCTCCCTGAGTGCCGCAGCGAGCTCTCTGGGCCCAGCTTTGCCTGTTGTGAGGCTCCAAGTCTTCTGTTGTTAGGATGGAGTGGTATATGAGCCCCCAGCCCTGTCACCCAGTGCCTCATCACTCAGGTAAAGATGCTGGTGTCTCACTGTCTTAAAGAATATCTGTCTAAAAGCAACCCAGATCCTCTGGATAAAACAAAATCTGTGTTTACAAAGAGAAGGCTGTGCCGCACAGGCCTCAGTTCTGCTAAGCAGGAACTTCCCACAATGCCGTGACCACAGGCTCCGCATGTCTGCGACCAAGGGACCCAATCCTCCATAGCCCGCCCTAGCCTGCCCACACCTCGTGGTGGACAGAGCCTCTGCAGGACGCCCCCGCTCTGGCCCCTGCCCTTCCGGCCACCCTCGAGCCCTGGCCATGGCCACTGTGATCTTTCTTTAAAGCCACTGCCCACTCAAACCATCACTGCTGGCAAAGTCTAAGGGAGCCTGTTGGAGTGTGAATACCCTTCTTCTTCTGGTCTGTGACACGGCCACATACACCCCGAGGTCTCCTCCTGAGATGTCCTTGCAGGACACAATGAGTTTCTTTCTTGAACAGACTTCCTCCCACTCTGGGATGCCCCCCGGGCCCTGCCCAGAATCAGCCCCAAGGGCCATAGGCCAGCTGGCCTGCTCCCACAAGGTCTCATGTGAATCAGCAGGAGCTGCTGTGTCCCTAAGCCCAGCAGGGGATGCTCTGGGCTATGACAAAGTGGAGCACATCACCCAGAGGAGGGTAAGCTTGGGTGTTGTTTATAAATGAGTGTGAGTTTTAAGCCGTAGGTGTACACACATGAGGCTCGTTGCTCTGGGTATGAATCATAAAGCAATGCTTAAGGACATTATTTTAAAAAATGATGTTCTAATACAAAAAGCCAATACTTAAGCACAAGCAGGGATTCCCTCTGACTCAGCCTGTAGGGAAAGTGGGAGGGTCGGTTGAGAGCCCCGCCCCCTGTGGCGCATGTGGGAGGGGCCGGCCGAGAGCCCCACCCCCAGGCTCTGGGCCTGAGAGCCCTGAACCTGCTTTTTGGAGCAGGAAGGAGCACTGACCTGTTTTTCGGAGCGGGAAGTCATCTTTGCTATCGTACATTCCCAGGACCGGGTGGTTGTAGGAGGCCGACACCCCACTCTGGGGTGGGGAGCTCTGGTCAAGCGAACTGTGCTGTGTTTTCCTGGAGAGAAGAGGCAAAGGCAGACGGATGAGTCAACAAGGGGCGGAAGCCCGCCAGACACATCTGCCCCGGATCAGCTCTGGCCGACCAAGGGGACGGGCTCCTGTCTGCCCCAAGGCTGAAATGAGACAGAAACCAATAATGAACACGCGACCCAAGGCTGAGCAGCACCTCCATAGCTGAACCCTGTGCCCAGAGGAACAGGGCCTGGTGTGAAGCCGGCAAGTATCCTGTTCCTCTTGGGCGGCTCCTTGCAGGGCTGCTCCCAGGCCACCAGGCCACAGCCAGCCACGGAAGGGCCTGTCCTCGGGGGCCCATGGCAGCCAAATGTGGACAGGACCTGCACGGTTGCAGGCAGCTGAGATCTGGTGGGGTGTATTTGGATCAAGCAATGGTCAAGTCTGGGGTTCCCAAGGGGCCCTTCCTTCAACAGAAAATACCCAGTGTTCATTTGCACCTTCAGAGGAACAAAATCCACCCCGTCACCCCACTTCCTGGGGGATGGCAGGTATCAGGAGCCAACACCCTGTGCCAGGAAGTGGGTCTGTGATGTTTACTGCCTCCAGTGACCAGCCAGGCACACTCAGCATCCTCAAAATGGTGAGGCAGGCTCTGGCTCCAGCAGGAGGCTCAAGTGGGTGGGAGGGGAATGGGGCTTGGGAATGGGGTGCCGCCAGCCCTCGGGAAGACCATCGGCATGTCCTGGCAGCTCCCACCCTAGTTATAATTAATTCTGTTGAGTCTTTAAACTGTGTAATCTGCTTAATGGCTTGAAGCAAATTTGCCAACTTATTTGGAATTTGTTCGACTGTTTATTTGAATACACAGTACTCCACATCCACACACCTGTGTTATTTGAATTAAGAATAGGAGCTCTTAAATGCTTACAGGTGGATCATTTAAATATGGGAGAGCAAACTTGTGCAGACTGCGGGCTGATCACAGAGACCCGTCCATTGAGCACAGCCTGGACATCTGGGCTGTGGGGCCCAGCCAGGCTGTGTAGCGGGCAAGAGCTCATGCTCCTGGGGACAGGTGCATGCACACGACTGTACCCACGACACGGGGTCACCTCCTTAGGCAGGAAGCCCTCCTTTTTACTTGTGCTTCCGCTGAGACAACCCTGGTCTCATGTCAGGGGGATACTGTCTGACAATCTTATTAAAGGTCTGAGGGTGGTTGCCCCAGGTGTCTCAGTTGTTAAGCATTTGCCTTCGGCTCTGGTCATGATCCCAAGGTTCTGGGACCAAGTTCTGCATCAGTCTCCCTGCTCAGTGAGAAGTCTGCTTCTCCCTCTCCCTGCTGCTCTATTTGTGCTCTCTCTCTCACTCTCTCTCTGTGTCAAATAAATAAATAAATAAAATCTTAAAAAAGAAAAAAAAAAAAAGGTCTGAGGGCAACACTATCTCTACCAAATCACGTCTTCTGAGGTGTCCTTCGGGGAATGTGGCCTTAGCCGGTTTCAAACTTCTTAGTGCTAAGTCACAATGTGGGAAGGAATTCGCTTTCTCTTTCATGAGATGCATGGAAAGACCTGTGTGTGCATTTTGTGACCCGAAAGTGTGAATAATAATTATTGGTAGAATAGTATTATAAATAATAACTACTGTTGTTAGACTTCAATTATACACTGTTTATAAAGAAGCCACAAGTTGGAAAACCTGTATTTGTTCAAGATCTAATAGATTTTCTCTTCCGGTTTGCTCTCCGGAGATGCTGACAGGGTGAAACCCCCTCCCTCTCTCGTAGGGCCCTCAGAGCCACAGTGCAAGGCCATGACCTGGGCTCAGCACACAGCAGTCCCGCATCACCACAGGACATGGGGCTGGGCCGGCACGCAGGAGGCCAGGGCTATCACCCAGAGCCCCCAGACTTCAAGGGAGTGACTCACATCCCCACCATGCAGCTGCCTGGAACCCTTCTGACTCCTGGATGAGAGCTCGTCCCCAAGTGCCCACCACAGAGCTAAGTGGGCTGCTCCAGGAAAACCCGCTGTCACCGCCCTCCCCTCGCCCCAGGGACCATGCACGTGTGTCCCAGGGAACGAGGACCTGGAGAGTGAGCAAAAGTGAACTCCTGACCCTGGACTGCATGCGTACCCCCGAGTGACATGCTCTCCCTCTCGCACACACCTAAAGTATCGCACCCCACCCTCATACCTCACACATACCCCACCCTGCACACTGACGCTCTCACATACATCCTCCTCCACCATTGACACACTCTCAATAGTCACTCGTACCCCACCCTGCATACTGACATGCTCACACACTCACACGTACACTGACATGCTCTCATAGATACTCTTCCCCACACACTGACATGCTCACAGTCACATGTACCCTACCCCACAGACCTACACGCTCACACACCCCCTATCTGTACACTGACACACTCTCACACACTCAGTGCACTCCACTCCATGCACAGACCCTCACACACTCCCATGTGCACACCTGCCACCCCCACCCCCCTCACAGAGGGGAGCAGAACCTGAGGGTGGCCCCTTCCATGAGCCTCAGCTCTGCACATAGGCCCAGCCCCAGCTCCCGGCCCCAAGTCATGGCCCTGGTCACAGCCCTTGGTCACAGCCTGGCAGGAGGTGCTTGGTGGCACCTGTGCCAGCATCCGGGCCACTGGTGGATGACATGTGGTCTTCAAGGAGGTGCAGAAGGAAGCACAGAGAGGAGCGCCCTCTCCTCGGCTCTCTGGGCCCTCCTCAGGCTGCGACATGGCACCCAGCCGCCTCAGCCCCGCACAGCTGGTCTTTCCCGCCAAGTCAGACTTACACAAGTGACCTCAACACAACCTGCCCTCGCCTAACCAGCACTGCCCAGTGCAAGGACGATGTGAGTTACCCATGCAATTCAAATGGCACAGCAGCCCTGCTGTAATGAGTAAAAAGGACTGAATTGACTTTATGACACTCTTTAACCCAATACATCCCAGTTACAATCATTTCAATGCGCAATCAGCCTACAAAGGTCAGTGAACAGTTCACATTGTCTCCATCATGCTGAGGCGCTGCAGTCCGCCCTGTCTGGCACCAGCAACAAATCTCCATTAGAACAGCCTCATCTCTGGGCCCAGGGATACGTGGGGGGCCACAGAGCAGCGTTGTCTCCACCGACAGGACCCCGTGCCATCCGCAGCCGAGCTTGGGGCCCCAGCCCAGTCGCCAGCTGGCTCTGTTGCTAGATTCATCGTGCTGACTCCAGACTATCATTTACCCGTGTCCCCGAACAGGGGTCCGCGTCGCTTCTCCACCCGAGTGTCCTATCTCTGAGGCCCGCCGCCTCCTGTGCTCTCCCTCTGGTGGGTGTTCGGGCTGCTTCCGTTCTTTGGCAGCAACGAACGATGCAGCCGGGACCCCAAGAACACGCGTGTGTGCGGACAGAAGTTTTACCTCTGGGGCAGACCCTGGCAGGACAGTGTCTTGAGGGGAGGGGGGCATGTTCACCTTTATGAGAAACTGCTGGACCATTTGCCACCAGCTGCACCACTCTGCTACCTGGGGCTGCACGCCACAGTCCACGGGCCCCACACCTTCACCGCCTGGCCTGCTAAACTCCAGGCACTCCACTGGGTGCGAGGTGGTGACACCCAATGGTTGAGATTTGCATTTCCCTGACAGCTAACCATCTTTTCATGGACTGGCTGGCTATCTGTAGGTCTTATTTTCTGAGGTATTAATTCAAATCTTTTGCTTGTATTTTTTTCAGTAGATCACTTATCTTTTTATTATTGAGTGACAGGAACTCTTTATATATTTTGGATATAAACCCTGTGAGGAGTTACGGGAATTGTGAATATTTTTCCAGTCCATGGTTTGCCTTTTTATTTTCTTCATGGTGCCTTTGAAAGAGCAGTTTTTAATTGTCACAAAGTCCATCGCTGGAGTTTTTGGTTTTATGCTCAATGACGGCAGTGTCCTAAGAACTCTGTCCACCTCTGCCCCAGGCTGTGAAAACTTCTCCTATCTTTTCTTCTAGGAGTTTCAGCTTTTATGTTTGGGTTTACATTTGGGCTAATAATCATTGCCAGTGAAGTGAAGCCAAGGTCAGAGTTCAGTTTTTCCTCCACAAAGACCCAGTTTTCTGACCGTGTTTCTGCCTTCACACAGCAAGTGAACGCGACAGTCACTCCGCGATGTTGGGTTTAGAGTGACAGTGCAAGGCCGCTGCCAAATTCAGTGCAAACAAACCTGTCCCCTGGCTGACTTCCCCACTCCAGCCCATGTGCCCCAAATCCCTCTAAGGGAGCAGAACCCAGGGCAGGCAGGCCGTGTCCGGGTCAGGCCTGAGGAGCCCCGGCTCCCCAGCCAGCAGCTGCCTCAGTCCCTACTGGGACCCCCACAACCCAGGATGGAAAGCCACCTGCCCTCCCTCTCTCCCCCTTCCCTGCTCGGGAGCTCCTCCCCAGAAGCCCCTCCCTCCATTCCAGAATCTTTCCGCAGTGCTCCCTTTCTGCTGGGACCCATCCTCCCCCACAGCCTCTGGGACTGGAGGTGACACACTCCTGTCACATGTGACCCATCACCATAGCCTCTGTTCCAGCCAGTGGTCTCCCGTCCCAGCCTCCTGCCCGCTCACAGGGAGCCTGGCACCAACCTTCTACCATCCAACATGGTCAGCCCACAACTTCTGTAGGCTTCTGGTCCCCTGGCCCCTTGCCAGCCTTACATCCCCAGTAGTGTCCCTGACTGACCCTCCCAGCCCGCCAGCCACTGCTGCTAAATGCTCCATCCCAGCAGGTCCTAGGGTGCCTCTGCCCTCTTGGAGCCTTCACTGGCCTGTCCTCTCAGATCCCCCAGTGCCTCCCAGTCTGAGCCCCCAAAGCCCACTCCTCTTCCTACTGTTTTCAGTGCGAACCCCACGGATACCATCTCACAGGCTACCCAAACTGCTTTTCTGGGGGTGTTGCCCAGTGGCCCCACCCCCAGAGGACAGTGCAGCTTTCCCACAGCAGCCCTGGTTGTCTGGGGGCCCAGACGTGGGGCCACCAGGTGCTGCTACTGGCGTTTCCAAAGAATTCTGCACGCGGTGGATGTAGGTGCACGGCCTTGCTTGTGGCTTTCCACGGCCGCCGCTGCCTCTGCTCTGCGGTGGGAGTCGTGTCACTGGCTGACCTGTGTGCACGCCCACACGTGTGCAGACAGGCGTGAGCACAGCCTTCCGGACCTGGCGGCATGTTGTGGCGGCACACAGCATGAGGGACGCTTTCTCTGCCTTGGAATAATATCCCTTTCCGGTTGTACTGATGACGGTGTCGTCTGCCAGGATATGTGAGACCATCCCAGGGGGACATGGTGGTGTTTGATTTAGTCAAATAGTTGCCCCTTTAAGAGCTTGAAGATAGATATGTCTTTCCCCAATACAATGAATGATAACCATATTTTGACTTATGAAAACTACCCTATGGGTTTTCTGTAAGACATGAAATTACCCTCAAAGACAGCGAAAAACTGTATTTCAAAGCAAAGCCTGCAAAGCACCCTTGATCATGGTTTAAAGCCATGTACAACTGCCCCTCTGTGCCCCACGTGGCCTGGGCCATGGCCAGCCCCTTGCAGCGAGTTTATGCTCAGAGGACATCCCTGTGCACATGGGCATCACTTCCGACCTTTCTGCAACGCCACACCAGTTTTCTTTAACTGTCAGCAGGAGGAAAGCTCCCTGGTGGCCTCTGTCCATTATGCCTGCTCTGGGAGAGGGTTCCTAGCGCAGAAATAAAATATGCCACAGCTGCTGTGGGCTTACCCAGCAGTCAATAAAACACCGGGTCGAAATTCAGTAGGTGCATTCGGATAATTTAGAACCAGAGTTCCAGTTTAAGTGGCTCCTTTTGTGGCCAAAATATATGGTGAGAAGAGTCACGACCAGGCACCAGCCCTGCACGCGTCAGTCCATTCACTGACAGATGGGCCCCTCTCTGTCTGGAAGACCGCCCCTGCGCAAGATCCGCCGGACTGCTCATTACCCCATGTTCGCAGCTGTGTGCAGAGCCTTCCTGTCCACACCTGCCCCCTGCCTCACCGGGTGAAGAACCGGGTGCCGCTCAGGCCACCGAGAGGAGGCTCGAAGCCTACACACGCCCCCACTTACCCGTACCAGTAGCGGGGGTCGCTGGAGATGCAGTGGTTCAGGTTCCGGTGGGCCAGAGCCTTCTTCTTATTGAGGACAAACTCCTGCAGCTTCATCTTCACCTCTGTGCTGGCCACCGCACCTGGCGCAGAAGGAAGCACAGATAGGTGACCCACTGGAGCTTCGGCCCCGGGGAGTGGAGGGCGGCCACGGGGCTCCTTGCCTGACAGGGAGAGAAGGTGTGCAGACGGGCCCGGGGTTCTAACTCAGGATGTTGCTGATGCTGTGATGGCTTCTCAAAGGAAGGAAAAAGATGGGAGTTTTAATAAGAGGCCTTCTTCCCATGAAGATTTTACATAATTGCATCCCATCTAAAATGCAGAAGTCGTCAGCATGAAGACTTACTATTACCTAACACAAAACCACCAAGGGAAGTTTGATTCTGTTATATAAAAGACCATTCTGAATTCGGTGCTGGCAGCGTGGTAGCTTCCTTCTCACTGGAGCAAAAACAGCAGACACTCAGAGCGCTTCTGTGCACACCCCCCAGTGCCAGTGAGAGGGATGGAGTGTGCACCCGGGGAGGGCACATTGTGATGCTTGTGTACAAGGAAACCGAGCTGGCTTCGTTTCCACGCGTGTCAGAGGGAAGTTCCTGTTCCTTCCAGCTCATCGACTACTTACTTCGAGCATGTTTACCAGGCTTTCCTAAAGTCAGAATCATGCGCTCTGTGGTTTTCTGGCATGCTGGTTACTCACCCAAAGAGAAAACAGGCAACTTGGAGAAACAGACCCACAAAGCAAAGTCCAGGCCCACCGCTCTGTCATAAGACCCGTACGTGTCTGATCCACGCTCCGACTCCACGGCACACTCCGTGGCTCCGACTCCACGGCACGCCTGCACCCACCCCTTCCCTGTGAGCAGCATAGTTCCTGCTGGGCAGAATGAACCAGGGTTCTTCATGGTGGAAAGACACTTCAGAAGGTGACAAAACACAGTTTACATTTTACAAACCCATTTCTGACTGGAAGGCATTTTTAGATTGTCCTTGTTATCGTCGTTCGAAACCGTACTGCGGTGAACATGAGCAGACGTCGTCATATTGAGGATTTGCTTAGGAAAGACCAACAAAATCAACATATTTAACAAAAGGAACCTTATAGCCCTTGAAGCATCTTTTTTTTTTTTTTCAGATTTTATTTATTTGACAGAGGGAGAGGGATCACAAGTAGGCAGAGAGGCAGGCAGACAGAGGGGGAAGCAGACTCCCCGCTGAGCAGAGAGCCCAATGCGGGGCTCGATCCCAGGACCCTGGGATCATGACCTGAGCTGAAGGCAGAAGCTTAACCCACTGAGCCACCCAGGCGCCCCTCGAAGCATCTTCTAATTGCTTTCCCAAATGCCTTCATACACAGACGATCATGTGCCACAAGCGGGCAGGCTCCCCGCAACTTCATGAGTACTCGGGATCACCCTATGTCTCTGTCCATCAGTACTCGGGATCACCACGTGACCCCGCATCTCTATCAGTACTCAGGATCACCCCACACCTCTGTCCATCCGTACTCAGGATCACCACGTGTCTCTGTCCATCAGTACTCGGGATCACCATGTGACTGCATGTCTCCATCAGTATTCGGGATCACCACCTGACCCCACACCTCCATCCGTCAGTCCTCAGGACTACCACATGACTTTGTCTTCATTAGTACTGGCGACTGTCACTTGCTGCAAATGGGAAGGGCAGCTGGTATTTCACTGTGGTCCCTGATAACTCCCCGGGCAAGTAGTTCTCTTTCGCTCTTGTGATGTATCTTTATGTCCTTTTAGTATTACTTTTCTTGCAGAGTATTCTCGTGGTATGTTTGGGGGTGGCACAGTGGGTCTGTGTGTTTACCTTTTAAATGTTCACCCATTTGAGCTGTAGGTTTTACAGCAATAAATCTATTGTGAGCCTCCTATGCTAGGCCTCGCACATTTAAAGCTCCCATGAGCACTGTGAGCAGGTATCATCAGCCCCATGTGGTCCAGGGAGGCTCCCAGGCAGCAACCAGCGGCAGGGTCTAACCAAAGCAGCTGGATCCCTGGCCCCAGCTCTCCCTTCTCCTCCATATTTGTGTGCAAGCCTCTGCCCTGGTCTTTTGTTTCCTTTCAAAACTTGGATGATTTCCTAATTTTGTGAGATAGCATATGTGTGTGTGCGCACATATGTGTATATGTGCAAATACATACATATGTACATGTGCTTGTCTATATATATACATACATATGTATGTGTACACACACACACACACACACACACACACACACACACACCTGCCCCCAGTTCCTGGCACCAGGCTCCTAAAACCCTTGCAAACTCCTGATCTAATGCGGTGGCTGGACTCTTGGGAGGCTTCTGGAAGGGGCTGGTCACCAGAAGAGCGAGCCATCATTAGAAGCTTAGACTTTTCAGCGCCATCAGAGAGGGGTGAGGGGCTGGCAATGGACTTAACGGTTGGTCATGAGGAAGCCTCCATAAAGTCCCATAGGACGGGGTTCAGAGAGCTTTCCATGTGCCAAAACGCGACACATACCAACAGCACGGGGACAGAGACTCCAGCACTGGGGACCTGCCCAGACCTCACCCACACACACCACACCATTTGGCTGCCCACCCGCGTCCTTGGGCACACCCTTCAATGAACCAGTAAACCTACGTCAGAACTCCCCTGAGTTCTGTGAGCTGTTCTGACAAATTCAACAAGCCCAAGGAGGGGGCCATGGACACATCTGACCTGCAGCCTGGACTTCCAGCTGGACTTCCAGACTCGTGGGTCTGATCCTCCAGGTAGACAGTGTCAGAACCGGCTACACAGCAGGAGAGCAGGTGGTCAAGCTCGGCGGGAGACCCCACGTGGGTGGCCACCAGCACTGTCAGAAGGGAGGCTTTCCAGGTGTAAAAGTAAAGGACAAACAAAGGAGGTAAGGACCAGGTTTCCCCCAAGAAAGGAAGGAAACACTGGGATTTGTCCTCATTTTAATATTCAAATGCTAGTTTATATGTAGTCTGCTCAGGTTTTCTTATTGCAATTTTTTCCATTTTCTGGAAGTGCTGAAATTGATCTTTCGTTCGCTGGTTTGGTAAATAATCAGTTTTATTTTATGCTTGGTCTTCCGGTGCTGGGTTTTCACTCACTGAGCTGCTTGTGCACGTTTCTTTCTGATACACATGAAATGGGTTTTGGTGTGAGACTCTACAGGTATTTTGACAAACTGCTCATAAATTGTTAATATCATTAGAGAAACTGTCTTTGCTGCCACTGTTATCACACCCCCAGTACACGCTCTCATTCACAGACTTTTTGTCTAGCTGTAGGTGTGTCTGCGTTCTCGGAGGCAGTGCGCCCCTACAGTTCCGTCACAGAGAGCCTTCTGTGGGTAGTGGGTGGTGGTCAGAAAGTATGGATCCCTGGGGACCAGGTCCTCCATAGCTGCGGTAGGGCTTGATTTTAGCTCATCCAAGGGAAACACAAAGAAAGTTCACTACACTGATTCCAAAGCACCTTCAGAAGCTCCCATCACGACATACCAGCTTTTGTCCTGGGCCTTCCCAGGGTCCGAGGAAATGACCCCATTGGAGCCCAAGAAGAGCAGTTCACCAGAGCTCTGTGCCCACACCATGTGCTGGCCACTGGGCAGAGGGCACATGGGAGGACGCACACGGCCAGGCCAAGCTATGGGTGGCCGAAGGCACAAAGCCACCCCTGATTCTGAGCATCACGGCTCAGTGCCCTCCAAAGGTAGCCAGAGTCAGGCTGAACATTGATCCAGAATACACAGAGCATGTTTCCAGTCTACAAGTGGGCTTGTCAGAAAATCGCACGAACACAGGGATCTGCGTATAACGTACCCAGACATGCAGTCACCTGGCATACCCCTAACCAAACACTAGCACCAAGGACAGCTGAGGACATACGCCAAGGGTTACCCGTGTCAGGATACAGCGTGCCTTGCAACCAGGAGCAAGAGGTGATGCAGGGCACGGAAGGGCAGAGGGCACAGAGGGCCATCTATGCAGGGGAAATGCAAATCCACTGGTAATTCACAAGTGGACCCAGCTGACAAAAGAAACCACAGTGGAATGAGGAGCTCCGGATTTCTTTCCACCTCCCGGTGCTGCTGGCCTCATGGCGAAGTGATCAGACTGCCTGATGATGAGGAGAGGGTGCACGAGGGGGAAGACCCAGATGAAGGAAGAGAAGATGGCCTCCGGTCCTTCACAACTGTGGGTGCAGGAGACTGGACAAGGCAAAGCCGGGCAAGTGGCAGAGTGTCTCAGTAGGCGGAGGAAGGTCGTTCCTGAGAGTTTCCCAGCAAACCAAACCTGGGAAAACACCTGTCAACGTGGATCCACTTTCCCTCCATGAAAGGGACTCTTGTGAGGCCCCCGCGAGCACTCCAGGGACAGGCTGATCCCAACGACCATGTTTCAGGAGCCTCTGACCCTCACTGCTTCAGCTGTATCCCTGGCTGGCATCACGGGCTCCAGAACTCAAGGAAGCACAAAGAACAGACCCTCCATCCCAGCTAAATCCCAGGAACAGACAAGCACAGCACAACGTGGCAAGGAGCAGCTGCCTCCCCTGGAGGGGACACTGGCCCCCATTAGCCCTTGTCCCCTGAGCTGTCACCTGTGTCCTCACAGGAGGACATATGTCGCACAACTGACCTGTGGTCCCTCCACCCGCACAGCGTGGGAGAAAGCACCTTATGGACTCTCTTGGATCCCATCAAGCCAAGCCCACCTCCCTGAATGCAGGAAGGTTCCTTCCGGCACAAACAGACAACAGGATGACCACGGAATCTCCCTGATGTGTCCGGCCAAGGCCACATTACAAGAGGGGGCAGATGGTGACCTGGTTACAAGGGTGGCCCCCTGGGGCACTCCCTCGACCCTCCTCCCAGGGGCAGTGGGCACCACCAGGGTACAGGTCCTCAAACTTGCACACGGCCGTGGCCGCGGCCAACGCCAGTAACACTGCGCACCGCAGAGTGACTGTCTGTCCTTTGTGCTTCACAGCAGAGGATATTCAAGGAACAGTCAGCATCCTTCTAGCTGTTTACTCATCTCTCAGCAGATTCTGCTGCTTTCTGCTTTCTCATCGTCTATTATCTTCGTGGATGTGGAAATCTTGGTGCTCTTATTAGAGAGATCTCAATTCTAACCCAATGCGCCTCACAGAGCAGTTCTTCCGACACTTGGGAAATACTGAGTTAAAAAACAACTGTTTTCTCCTCTCCTTTTCTTTAAAGTTTGTATTTGAATCCCACCTACTTTACATCATACTGTATTAGTTTCCGGTGCACAACACAGGGACTCCACACTTCCACGCATCAACCCTGGGCTCACCCAGATACTTCCACCTTAACACAGAGATACAGAACTGATAAAACACATTCAGCACACAAATACCCAACAGCTCTAATTTTCACTTTTTAACAAGAACGAATTCATGCTGACTACCATTCATTCATTGGACAGGCTTTATGTGCCAGATTCCGATCTGGTGGATAGGGACAGAGATGGAAACAGAAAAGACAAAGCCTCCTCCACACATGGGGCAGGATGTAAGGGACAGGCCAGTGAGTACAGACCAGGCAGCATGGGGGGCCGAGGAGATGGCGGTGGGCACCGGCCCAGGACCTGGGGGCCCATGGGGAGGAGAAGTTGCTTCTAGACACCATTTGTCATGACGGACTCATGTTTTTCCTGCCCCACAGGCCTCTGAGAAAGACCCGACTTCACAAATGGGACAGAGAGTTACTTTCTGGATCAGGTGTTGGATCTTTCAACTCAAGTCCTTTGAGCCTTTTTTTAAAAAATTATTTTTTAAACAAAGTGAACAAGCAGGCTGGGCTTGTAAATAGCAACGAAGAGAAAGGTCCCTGCGCTCGCTCCAGGCTCCTTAGAGAACAAAGCCTGGCATTCTGCTGGATTGTCCCTTGGAATCTATGTATCTGAGATCCATCAACATAGTTAAGCTAAGTAAAACCTGGCTAGAGATCATGTGTTCGTGCTGAATGAGACGAAATGCCACGAATCGTAAGAATTCACTGTTCCTTAGAGCTCATAGTGTGAACTGGTATCAATAAGTAAAAGAGAGTTGGAGAATTATTTAAAATTAAAAATACTGTAAATGTTTACAAATGCAACAAAACTGTAATTAAATATTCAATAGGAGATTCACTTAAAAAAATAAAAAAACACGAAACTGCACAGATGCCTTGCACTGCGTTTTCAAATGCTTACCAATGGGAGACGCCCCAGGCCATTTGCATTCCCCCACAAATGCCCTTTTAGCTGCTGCGAACAAGGCTCTCCTTCATGCTGCGGAGCCCGCCCGCGGCCCCGCTCACATAAGAGCCCCCGAGTGGCGTCCACCACAGCGGCCTGCCAGGCCTGTCTCCTCACAAGACCACACTCAGGGCTGCAAAGCCTACACGAGCGTGCCAAATACCCAAACCGTACACAGTTTATTATTAATAATAAAACCTGACCACCCAAATCCACAAATTGAAAACCACCAGGGTTGCTGCTAGTGACGAGCGTGGAGGGAAGCAGAGAACATTCCAATGCTTGGGCTCGGGTGGGGAGGACGTTCAGTAGGTAGGGAAGAAATTGTTTTTGACGTGTAAACAGATCTAAAATGTTTTCTGAAGTCAAATCTTTTCACATTTTGTGAGGCTTAAGATGTTATTTTTATTGGAAGATTCTGGTAAACTACGAGGAACTAATTTAGCCTGAGCTGCTTTTTAGCAATCTGGAAACCTGGTTATTTGTAGGTTAGTTGTGGCATACATCAACTAGCTCATACTTAGAGTTTTAACTCCCATCCTTTGATAAACAACGACTTCCTCCTCCAAAGGAAAACACATTAATTAGGATACAGAAACAAGGCTCAAGCAAAGCACAGGAGGATGGAAAGGGGGCAGGACCCCCTTTCAGGGTGTATGCAGCCCTGCTGTGCACACCTGTGGCTTTGGCCCCCTGAGCAGAAGCCCCTCTCACAGGGCTCAGAAAAGGGCTGGGAGCTGTCATCTAGGGGGGTGGGCTCCCAGAACAGAGGGCTGTCCCCAGTGACAGGCCACGGAGCCCTTTTGGTAGTCAGATTCCTAACACTGAGCAATAGGACTCACCTGGATGCCCGGTTCTCAATCCTGGCTGCACACCAGAATGATCCAAGGAGTTCTAGAAATAACAATGTTGAAGCCCACTCTCCACTCCAGACCAGTGGCCTCAGAACCTCTGGGGGATTTCCCGACACCATGTGCCACCCCTCACAGGTGGTCAGCACCCCAGGAACACCTTGGCCAGGAAGGTCTCTTTACACAAAGGAGTCTATACACACAATACACGCAGTGGTTGGCCAGCACAGGGTTGTGGAGGGAGGAGAGGTCATCTAGCCAGCGGGCTCAGTGGTGAGGGCGATGGGTGTGACCACCTCGCCTGTCCCATCAGCCCACTGCAGATATAAGTCTGCACTCAAAGACCAATTGTGTCTGTTGCCAACACAAATCTGAAATTTAGTTTCCCCTGATGGGCTTCCATCCTCGTGCCTGGAATCTTGACTATGGGCCATCACAGCCTGGAAGTTACCATCTCACCCAACTGGTGCGATAGAACGAGGCACACCACTCAGATCTAGTAATTACTTTCAAACATTGGTACAAAAATTAGATCTCATGCAGAATAAAAACTCTCCTGATGTGCTTCTTACATGGAAAACTCTACCAGCCCATTAAAGTGAAAACACACTTAAAGTATATTATTTCAAGAGTAAAATACACTGTAGTAACTAATGATCATGAAAGGTTACTCCTATGTATAAAAGCAATTACTAAATACATACAAATATTTCAGAGCCACAAACTGAACATGAACAAAATACAATGGCTGCATAGGTGAAGAAAGAACCCCAGCCTTTCCGAAAGGGAACAGGTATGCAAATGTATGCATGCTTGCAGGCATGGCGGCACAGATGGGCCGGGTCCTGACTCTGGTCTAGACCAGACTGAGGGGCCAGGCCGCACCGGGAGCGGAAGCCCACGTGCTACACGGGGGCCATGAGGCAGAGGAAATGCAGCAGCGAGTCAGAAGGCATGTGTGACAAAGAACACCAACAGAGGGCTCGGGGCCAGGACATGAACAGAACCACCCAAGTCAAGAAAAAGGGTGACAACCCACCACAAAAATGAGAGAGAGGCTTGAACAGGCAAGCACTTGACATGAGACACGAAAATGTGCTGAGCCTCACTGGTAACCAGACTGAACTCAGAGGGGTTGCCAGCAGCAAGCGCGAGCAGGAACATAGGCTGTGGGCGCTGCCCTGCATGGCTGGGACGGTGCTTCAGAAATGGCTGGGCCTCACATATGAGAGGTGGGCACACACATTCGCTAAAGTGTGAAGCTCGAGCCACTTCACACCTGCCCGTCCGCACCAGGGGACGTGTCCAAGGACATGTGTCCCAGGATCACAGCTCTGGTTAGCAAACGCCCAAATACCTACTGACCACAGGACGGACGAACACAGTGCCGTGCCCGTGAGTGAGGCAGCAGGCAGCTACCCACAGCAGTGAGCTCTTGCTACATAAGACAACAAGGACACACTGCACAAGGTGAGTGCTGAGTGAGAGAAGCCAAACACAAAGAGCCATGTGTTAATGAGTCCATTTCTAGAAACCTCAGAAGCAGGCCAAAGTGTCTTTGGTGTGGGGTGCCAGGGAGGGGCTCCTTTGGGAAGGAGGGGAGGAGCAGGGTCTGGAGGGCCCAGGGGCCCAGACACCACTCCTGTCCTGGTCTGGGGGCTCTACTGGGGGTGAGCTTGTGAACAGTTCCCTACGTATTGGAGGCTGTGCCCTTTACTGTGTGTATATCATACACAATACAAAAGATTCTTAAATAATTTCAAAGAACAGACTTGACAAGAATGCTTTAATACGCTGCATGCTGTCATGTGCATGTGGATTAAAATCTGAGCAGAAATCTAAAGTCTAAAATCTATACAATAGGTTGTTAAGATGGTTTTTCTAGATGGCTAACCGTTTTAAGTAGCTGAAGTTAACGGAGTTCTGAGGTTCATGTGTGTTACTGAAATATGCAAATACCACTATTTTTTCTCACAGGTGCTGGAAGTCCATCACCTGAATGTCCCCACGTCAGAACCCAAAGCAGGAGAGAAGCGCACGTCTTAGCTCATGTTCAGTGTCACCAGGGGTCAAATGAGTTCTGCTGAGCACCAAAGTCTCAGGCAGAAATGAGCCGAGCCCAGCAATGTGACACCCACTCTCACTGCTGTCTAGGTCCTGGGTGTGTCACTGGAAATAAGCTGCCCAAGACAGAGGCACAGATGCGCGTGGGAGACAACTGCCTTTGGCCTCAGTCTGCGCGGATGTGGCCTGTGTGCAGGACATGCCAGGCCTCACAAACACTGGTCCTTGCTGAGCCCACTGGAGGCACCATGTGGCCGGGGACTGTGGCTCCTCCCCCAGGGACACGGGAAGCCGCCCCCCATTACCTTCCACAAGGCGAACAACATACAGAATCATCTCCTTTCCTGGAAAATGACAGACCCCACTGGTCTTCAGACATACAAACACTGCCACTAGAAAAAGCAAACGTTAGGGTCAAGAGGGCCAATGTGAAAGCAGGCAGTTGGCCACTGCGTCCCCACTCGGCCCCCAGGCCACCCCACGAGCGAGGCCTGCTTCTATGGGGCTCACAGTGTGCTCACAAGAGGAAAGAACTTTGAAGCCTCCAGGATGAACTTCCGGTAAAACCTGCTTTGCACCTGCTGAGAACACTTTGGAAGCTCCAATCAAGCCAGAG
Organism: Lontra canadensis; assembly: GCF_010015895.1. NCBI lineage: Eukaryota > Metazoa > Chordata > Mammalia > Carnivora > Mustelidae > Lontra > Lontra canadensis. The sequence goes on from NW_022631007.1 coordinate 16,890,727, forward strand.
GCCATGCTGCACACCCCAACCGAAGACACAGATCTGGGCTACACTTGCCCAAGCTGAGGGCGACACAGCGTGCTCCACCTGTGGTGGGGTGCGGGGGTCCCCTGCAGGCCGCTGCCTACGGGACCCAGAGCCCGAGAGCCACAGGAAAAGCCGCCCCGGCAAGGCCCCAGCACCCCCCAGCTCGCGATTGTGCCCGCACACTTACTCTCTTTGCCTTTCTCCTTGTTCTTGAGCTGCTGCAGCTTCTGCTCCCGGTGTTGCTTCTCCAGCTCCTGCTCCTGGCGGTGCCGCTCCAGCTTCCGCTGATGCTCCAGCAGCTCCTGCTGATGCTTCACGGCCAGCAGCTCCTGCTGTTGCTGTGGGGAGGGAAGGGGGACAGAGACGGTCAGAGTCTCGCTCCCGAGGAACACGAGACAGACACACACATGAACAGCAGCAAAGGGCCAGGCGTCCACACATCCATGTCGCCTACGGCGAGGGCTATGCTCTGCACGGTCCGCACGCAAAGCCTGGCTGCCGACTTTCTCAGCAGTAAAAACTAAAATAAAAACCACCGAGCTGCTTAGAGAAAATGCACGTGAAGATCTGGGTGATCGCCTGCATTGGGCAGGGTGCTTGGAGAGTGACACAGCAGGGCCGGACTGGGTATGGCTGCCCCAGAAAACCGGGAGAACTCCTCACCAAGTTAGATGCATGTCTGCCCTGGGACCCAACAACCCCGTCCCTGGCTGTGGGGACACGTCTGCACACCCGTCTGGATAAGAAGGGCATGGCGGCTTGCTCACAACAGCCCAGCCACCCAACAACGGGAAAGACCCATGAGAAAACACGGGTGGGCTGTCAGTAAACAAAAGGCACACGCCAGTGGTACTGACGGGCTTTGTGGGCAGAGTCAGCCCTCAAAGACTCCCCATCTGTGACATTCTGGTGGGGGGGGGGTGATGGAACGCTTGGGGACATAGCGGCTAAGCCACAGGCAGCATCCACACCCGGCCTGCAGCACTACGGGCATGCAATCCCTTTCCTTGTTGTTGTGGGTCCTGTTTCCATGGTCCCTCCTGGGTGGGTGGCCGTCCTGCTCCCTGTGCAGAATGGGGGCCACACTGGCAGTCCCAGCAGCCCTAGAACTTTCTAGCAAGGAAATCTAACGCACACTCTCCCAGATCCAAGCCATCAAGTGCCTAAGACAGGGATAGACCGGCACATCCCTCTGGCTGTTCCCAGGAACCATGGTGGCCACCCACGGGACCCGCCAGGGACACTGAGGTACATGGAGGCCCACGGGCCGGAACCAGAGCACAAGGCAAGGCAGAGCAAGGGGAACAGGGAGTGAGCAGGACCAGGGGGTGGCCGTGCGGGGCACGAGGTGCTGTTCTGTGAGGAAGGCATCGTACTCTGACAGCTCTAGGGGGTGGGCCCTGGGAGCCCCCCTGCCTCTGGGGAGGGGGTTGAGCTCTTTCCCACCAGAGGCCACAGGGAATGAGGGGGCGATGCCACCATCAGGGGCCCTGGCGGCCTCCTGGGCCCCATTTCCCGCGATGCCATCGCCAGAATGTACAAATCACCCAGCTTCTGTTACCAACCGGAGCAGCTCATAAATTCAGAAAACGGGGCATCAGATGGCTCAGAGCTCTCTTCGGTGAAGACGTAATATATGTCACCCACCATGTCTGTGACCTCTGGGAGGTTCACATCACATTACACAGAAAATGTTGAAGAAAAAGAGCATCATTGTAGAAATATATAAAATGAAAATTTTCGGGGAGCCTGGGTGGCTCAGAGGGTTAAAGCCTCTGCCTTCAGCTCAGGTCATGATCTCAGGGTCCTGGGATCGAGCCCCGCATCGGGCTCTCTGCTCATCAGGGAGCCTGCTTCTCCTCTCTCTCTGCCTGCCTTCTGCCTATTTGTGATCTCTGTCTGCCAAATAAATAAATAAAATCTTAAAAAAAAAATGAAAATTCTCACTCTCCAGATAAAGCCCACAACCCTGCAGTGGGAGTGCGTGTGCTAGCCAATCAGACGGACATTTGCCAAAACCTCAGACGCAGCTGTGGCAGTGATAGCTGAGAAGCAAAAGGAGGCAACCACCAGCTCATAAATGGGGAAGGTGCAAGCAGGAAGTGCGGCCCAAGGGCAAGGTGCCGGCCACACCCTCACAGACAGTGCCACAGAAGGCTCTTAGCCTGGTCTTGGACAGACACACCCTATGGCAACAGCCCTGGCAGCCATCGTTCCAGCCTCCCAACCTCCAGTCTCACGACCTCCGGGCCACCCTATCTCCTAGTCTCCTGGCCTCCCAGCCACCTGGCCTCCGGGTCTCTGGGCCCTGCTGCTGGGGAAGCACCCCATGGCCAAGCCCCACAGGGCTCAGAGCAAGGGCAGGAAGCATTAGCGGGGCCTGGAGCTCAAGCCAGGCCTGTCTCATCACACAGCAGAGTCCCAGCAGCTGTGTGGTATTTCTCACTGCAGGGGACCCGCAAACCGTGCACAAACTCGACCACCTCCCACCTTCTTCAAAGGGGAAGGGAACTCCTTTCCAGCCAGAAACACAGGGACAGAATAGCAGAGAGGCAGGCGTAGCTAGGCCCAAAACCAGTGCAGGAAGGAGGAGGAGGAGGAAGGGGAGCGGTGTCCGGTGTCCGGACCCCACGCAACAGTGTGCCCTTCCAGTGGAAGATGCTGCTCAGAAGGCAGGCGGGACCCAGGTGCGGGGGCTGAGGTCTGGCGTCGGATTAAGGTTGCCGTGTGTGAGGGCAGGGCTGTGAGGTCCTGCTCAGTGGCCACCTGTGGGGTCCATGGTGTGGAAACTGAGAGTAACTTTTCAGAGTTTTCCTTTGAAAAAAAATCCCCTTCCAAACACGCATCTTCCATGAGCCAGAGACTGTGACACTATCAGAAGCGTGCCAGCACGTTCCTGACCGCTGCTTCCAGAAGGCTTGTGGGTGGCGCTAGGCGGAATCCGAAGGGCTTGGGAGCAGGGAGCTCACTCCAGGGCCCCACATCTGTGTGCACAGGTGAAGGCACTCTGGTGGCAGTGGGCCACGGCCAGCAGCTGGGGGGCTCCGCGGTGTCCACAAGCTGGAGGGCAGCCCACGAGGCTCCGGCTGAGAAGCCCCACACTATGGTGTCTCAGACAGCAGATCTTATAACCAAATGTCCCCTCGCCGCATCACCCAGGCCCCTGAGCTGCCCACACACAGCCCTGGGTTCCCTTCCAACGGCTTGGTACTCATCTAATGCACAAATGAGGAACAGGCTAAAATCCACTGAATATAGTCTCAAAATATTTACTTTTCAGCCAGAACCTGGAAGGAAGATCTTTCCATTACCATTACAGAAACACAGAAACCACCACCGCCAGATACTGGTGATAAAAATTCACAGGACAATCTAACTCCCAGGAAATCAGTACCATCGTGGAGTTTTTAGGAAATTAGCTGTTACAACTTGATTCCCCCAAAATGCCCCACAGCTACCCTGCAGGCCTCGATCCCGCTGCACTCAGAGAGGCGCTCTGCCTTATTGGCTGATGGGACAGGAACGTGTATAGGCTGCCCCTACCCGAAGGCCCGGAGAACGAGCCAGACTGTGGCTCCTGTCACCCATGGTGTCACCACACAGGCCTGTTCTTGGACCTTGTGACACAGAGAGCCTCCGTGCTCCCAGCTTCTGGAAAATGAGGAAGAGGTACCAGGTGAGGAACTCCCGCTCGCTGTCCTGTACCCACCCATGCTGCATGCTCTGTGCCCCCCTTCCCCGGGGAAGGGACAAACATGCCCCACAAGTACAGCCTCCAGCCTGTGAGAAATAGGACCTGCAGAGAAGCCGACTTTTATGTTGGGCACAATGCACATTGTCCCTGACAGCTGGGACCTCGCTGACAGAGGTTGAGATCAGAGTATCCTACGGGCAGTGGGAAGCAACGAGAAGGTGTTTTTCTGCAGACAGAAATTATTACGAGCAATCTGAAGTAAGATGTCCACTACCTAATGTTTCCAAAGGAAAAAACCCAGTAAGAACAGATGCCATTATTCTAACCAGTGTTTAATACTGAATTTCTGTTGAAGTCAACACTGAGCTCAGGACGAAAAATTAGATCCCGAGAATTCAGTTTGACTCTGACTTTGGAGTTCAATGACCACACAGAAGTAGAAACCCAAGCAGATCTTTACTTTCAAAGCTGAACTGAAACAGAGCCCGCTCCACTGAAGGACAGCATGGGGACGAGTCTTCACGTGGTGCCCTGGCCTGAGGACAGGATGCTTCCAGGGCCCAGCAAGCCCAGAGGGCTGCTCTCCTCTCGACCAGGGAGGACGACTGGCTCATGCGGTGGCGCACCAGCTTCCAGGAGAGCATGGTAACACCACCTCAGTCCACTGACACAGGCCCTGCTCACAGCGCTGCTCCAAATCCAAGCCCTGGGGCCCCGAGGTTCTGCAAAGTGCTTCTGTTGACACTGTGGCCGTTTATGAGGCCACGTTCCTTGGGCCCTACAGTGCCCCGCATCACAGACATGATCTGCAGCAACTGGGGCTGGACGCTGTCTCAGCCCCTCAGGGTGCCCGAGGGCCACGAGTGCACTAGGTGTGTGTGTGGGGGGGCAGGCCCCAGGGCCACAGCCTGCTCAGGCTCCTAAGGACGTCACCTGGCCACATGCACGGGAACCTCTACAGGGGCCCAGAACCCCAAGAACGAGCAGTGGGCTTCTTTTGAAAGTCCAGGGTACCTTCCTGATTTTAAATGCACATGTAGACTCCTGTGGCCGATATGCAAACAGCCCCAGACCGACCTTCCAGAAGATACAGACCAGACATCTGAGGGTCCCGTCAGCCAGGTCATACCACTAAATTCTGGTTGTCAACAAAAACCAACCAAGCAACCAACCAACTGTGACCATCATGCCATCTCTCTGATGTTAACTAGCCTCCTTGAGCTGGACTTTAACCACCTAGGGTCCACCAAGCTTCGTGCCAGTCTGCCCCCACTGTGATGCTACGCCCGTAGAAACGATGTGTCCTGGGGGCCGCGGGGACCCACTGGCTAGCCTTGGCCACACGCCTGCTCCTGAGGCTCCTTCCCCGCTGCTCAGCACACCCCTGACCACAGATGATGGCTGCATCCCACCCTCCCACTCTGGTTTCTCTTCCTCCTTCACCAGCGGCCCAGGCTGCGGAGATGCCCTACCTAACCCAGGACAATGGGGCCAGAGGGAAGGAAGAGCTGACTGGGCTTCACAGATGGACGGCTGGTTCCCAGGGCCAGAAACCCTGCGCTCAAGTCCACACGAAGCCAGTGAGGGCATGTTCTTCTCCCTAAGCAAGTCCCACGGGCCTTCCTCACAGACAGATGTTTGTGTAAAGAAGGGGACAGCAAAGGTGCAGGCCAGCTTGTCTCCAAGGCCTGGTATCTATCATCATGAAACAGGACAGACAGATGGACATGTAATTGCCCCTGCCCCTTACTTCCCTAAGTAACTTGGAAAAGGTTACACCAACGATGAAACACAGGCTTCACGCATACCCTTCTACACTGTATAGGCCCGGCGTGGTCGGTGCTCACAGAGCTGCCCGCCAAAAGGTGCGGAGCTGCAAGGTGAGAGCCCATTGCCAGCTAGAACTGGAACCATCTAGAACCCACTACCTGCCACAGCGCAGGGAGCACGATGTGGGACTTCGGTTGAGATGCCCCAGGGGCTTCTCACTCAGCACCCCACTCGCTTTCTGGGCAAGCACAGGGCAGGCCCAGTGACCCTCACCCTCAGAACACAAGGTGTGCCTGAGAGGAATGGAAACAGGGCATCTCCTCGCAATGTGGGGCTGGCTGCCAGCCTCTGGGAACACGTACTGCTCAACCATGGGTTTTAATGTCATTTGGAACCGAAGTGTTGTTCCCCCTGGGGGCCTCAGAAACGGGGCCATTTCTACCTTTAGCTCCTGGGGTTTCTGGTTCAAACCAAAAGGGCGTGTTCGGTAAATTTGAAACCCTTCTCCCCTCTCGCCTTGTGGCACAACCAGCAGTGGCCCGAAGCTCCCACCCACAGCGGGACACTCAGATGTCACAGACACAAACAGGATCAGCCTTCAGCACGACAGTCCCCACGAGGAAGGTCCGCATCTAGACGCCCAACACCAGGGCAAGGCCAGGCTCTCTGTGGGCCACTCCAGAGGCCATGGCAGGGAGAGCCCTGAGGAAAGGGGAGGTGCAGGGGTGGAGGGAGACAGTGAGGGCAGGGCCGGGCCAAGCCTGGCTGGCCGGGCCAAACCTGGCTGGCCTGCACACCTTCTGCCCTCACCTCACACTCCGTCGCGGGAACTCTGAGCTCTCTGTAAAGGCTCGGCCTCAGAAGTGTCTCTTCATGAGACCTGCATCTGGTTCCACTGGTGGCAATCCTGGCTCCTTCCCATCCATGGCCTCTATCCGAGCCACTTCCCAGGAGGGCTCCGGGCTGTGTACAGCATCCACCAGTGACTGACCCCTTTCCCCATCGCTGCCATGGACTTGCATCCTAGGCCATGGCAGGCAAGGGAGGCCGGGAGGTTCACGAACCAGGTCCAAGGCAGCGTGATGAAGTGCAAGAGCCCAGAGATGGGAGCCGATGGGAGCATGCCCCGTCTCTTCTGTATGGCACGGGACAAGTCTTTCTCCACAGCAGGTAACCCTCTCCTGTTGCCACCCTTGGAAACATACAGAAAGTTCTGCTACACTCTAGAAGGCACAATTATGGGGGATGCTTGGTAGCGAAGGAGAAGCAAGGCCCAGCATGGAGCTGGAGTGTCGTCAACAGCCCTCAGGTTAGCGGGTCCAGCAAGGCCATCCACCTGCCTGTAAAGCCTGCTTAGAAACCGAAGCGGCTGGTTGAGAAGCAGTTCCTTCCGTCAGCACACTGAGCGGGTACAGGCGGGTTCAGGGATGACGCAGGACTTTGGGTGGCACACGGCGCGAGCTTTCCCAGGAACCCAGTTGGCAACAACCTGTGGCTGCCTCAGGTGACCTGGAGCCCTGGGGCCCAGGGCAGTGTGTCTTCGGCCACCTGGAACAGGTAATGAGGAGAGTAAACATCACGCCTGGTCTCCTTTCCATTTGATCCCTCTCCCTACAGGGAGAAGGCTCACTGTCTCAACTAGATGGCTCTTAAGACGTTCTCCTACCCCCGGAAGCAGCACAAAACACGATCACACATTTCTTATCTACTATACACATGCCTAGAAATTCAGCCTTGCTAGGAAAAGAAATGACATGCAAGTTCAAACAGTGTGGGGATGGTTTTTATTTTTTACCTGTTAGATTGGAACTCCCCCGAGGCCGGGAATCAAGAAGGCACTGGTGCCCCCCCTTGATTGTGACATCATCTTGCTTTCATGGAAGACCTGCATTAGTGCCTATTTTCAAAAGAACCCTGAAGAGGATTTTCACCTTGATGAAAAAACGTGAGAAGAACAAGTGTGTGGAAAGCGCTGGTTGTGCAGGGAGCCGTCCCAGGCACCCAGAGTAGCAGGAGGTGCCCTGTGCGCTCCTTCCCGGGAATCTCTCTTGACAGCTTGGCATCCGGCCGCCAGAGCTCGGCGCTTGTATCTGGGAGCCTGTGTGCTTCATCTCCATTGACTCTGGGCATCTGTTAGCAAGTTGTGTCCTAAGTACCAGAAAAGTCTAAGAGAGGTGATTTTCTAACTCTGGGAACGCTCAGAAAGGTTTCCGTGTCAATCAGTGGTGATTGCTTCTTTGCTTTATGCCATTTTGGCTTTCGAAAGCCTTCATCATGTAGGTACATACCAGGGGCTAGCACACCCCGGATGTGTGCTGGGGGGGGTTAGTCCTACATGGGGTATTACTAATACTCCTGAGACCCTCTCAACACATGCTTGCATGCTCCCTCTACATACCCTTCCCAGGGGCTTTAAGGCCAAGATGCAGGAGACTAGCATCCAGAAGCATGGGGTGCCATGAGCAGCGGCCTGTTTCCAAGACCTGCTGCAAGCTGGCTCTGGGTACCCCAGAGTCCAGATCAGTTGGGAAGCAGAACAATGACTCCAGCTGGAATAGAGGGGTCCCAGCCTATATCTCTTCCCATCTGTTAGCTAGGCTCTCCTCGGGCCGGGGATGGGGTCTGCAACCCCCATGGTGCTTGTGGTTTGCCCTACCCCTCCCCATTCTGTCTGTTGGAGGTTTGGACGCAGTTCACTGCTCCGGCTCACTCTGCCTTTCTTACTAGAAACGCAACAGAATGACGGTTAAATCGGAGGTCAGTTACTTCTGGGTTCATATTTAACCATCAGTTTACTTAACAAGCTCCATCCTCAAAGGTCCAAATTCTTAGGCATGCCCGAGGACAGACAGCTGCTCACTCTCCTGAACACCAGCAAACATCAGGGAATTAAACGGAGCTCATTTAGTCCTCCACCTCAGCGGCATTAGCCCACGCATGGTACACAATATTCCTGCAAAGACAGGCTGGTTTTGACTTTTATCCATCTGACTGGTTTTCATTTGAGTATTTCAGGTATATATGTAAAATCAGCTGCAAAACTACGAGGACAGTCTCAGTTTGGGGGGTCCCCAGTGCCCGTGAGGGGCTGGCCATGGGAAAAGACGGTGGCAGGGTGCCCTGTGGCCCCAGACACGCGTGTCCCACCCTTGTGCCTGGGGGCCCGCCCTGAAGCACATCAGGTGTGCGTACACAGGGTCTGAAACACAGCCATGTGGTAATGACCTCGCCTGCCGGTAACATGGCCTATTTTAGGAACCTTGCTAATGGCACATGACCTTGAACCCCCAGACACTTGACATTTACCGGTAGTTCCAGACAAATGTCGCATGAGGCGCCTAGAAGAGTCCAATTCAGGGGCCAAAAGGATGGCTCCCAGGCTGGACGGAGGGTGGGGTGGTCAGTGTTTCACAGGGACACTGTTTGGGGAGATGAGAAAGTTCTGGGATGGACAGTGCTAAAGGCTGCAGGACAGTGTGAGCAGACTTATCACCACCACCGACTGAAACGCAAGGATGGACAGAATGGCAAATACTGTGTATTTCCCGTCCTACAAAAGTGAGCCAGGGTTAGTGGTTCCTCGAAGAGTTTAACAGAGAGCTGCTGTGCAACTCAGCAGTCCCTAGACCAGGCATCTCCCCAGAAGAACACGACGCAGATACTTGGACAGAAGTACGCATGCAGACGATCACGGCGGCACGACTCACAACCACCAGCAGGTGCCGACAGCCCGACTGTCCATGCATGGAGGGTGGATAAGCAGACTAAACAGCCACGCTGAGTACCACTCGGCCTTAAGAAGGAAGGACACAGTGATGCGGCTAACACGGGTGAGCCTTGAGGGTCTCGCGCTGAGTGACAGGGGCCGCCACGATGAGCCACGAGTGGCCCGATTCCGAGCATGCGGCCCGCCCAGAATGGGCAAACTCGGACCCAGAAGGGAAATCAGTCTGGCCAGGGCCACAGGGAGCACCTGGCTCACCAACGCAGGGTTTCTTCTGGGGGCAATGGAAATGTTCTGCAGCCACCTCGTGGGGATGGTCAAACAATATTGTAAGTGCACTAAATTATACACTTCAACACAGTAAATCATAAATTCCGTGTTATGTGAATTTGACCACAATAAAAAAAAGGATGAGGGAAAAACTAAGGATTTCCCATAAAAGAGAAAGGGAAAAAATGAACAGAGGTTTCATATGGGGAAACATCCTTCTCCCCACTGGCATGCCATGGCCTGCCCTGTTCTTGGATGCGCTCACAAACGGAAGTACCGGGTCGGTTAATGGGAATGAAGCTGAGAAAGGCTGAGTAACCCAAAGCAGGGCCTCGGTCCCCGTTATGTGCTCCATCTGCCCTGACCAGGATTAGGAGAGCATTCTGAACTGGCAGAGGGAGTGAAGCCCCATTTCTGTCATTTAGAAAAATCCGTGGTTCAGGAAGAAGGGTAGGTCAAGTAGGTACCTAACTGATTACAAGCAGAATGAAGAGCCAAATGACAGCATCTGATGGGACACTGAAGCCATGCCCTTAACATACAGAGACACTCATAGACCCAGGAGAAGGCAATAGAGAAACAGCAAAGAAAATGATACTTGGTAGCAGAACATGAAAAAAGTCAATAAACATATAGAAATATGGTGGCAGACAATCGAGGAAATACATACAGGATGTGAGACAGAATGGAAACTGAATGCGGAGATGCGCCAGCAATGGGTGAGACCGCTGGGGGTGACTCATGGCCCTGCGTCCCTGGAAGGTGTGGTTCCTGCACAGGGGAGCCCTCCCGCCTGATGGCTGGGAGGGGGAGGACTGGTGGGAGGCTGGGGGGAGGAGGTGCCGACCGTCCTGGTTTCTGCTGCTTTCCTATCCTGCCTATGGAATCAGCAAGGGGTTTTGGGGGTGGAGGCAGGGAGACAAAGCTAGACAGACGGACATGGGCTCGCCTGGGACCGGCACTCAGTAAACAGCAGCACAGGGGAGCACCTGCCTTGGCTCGGCAGTTCCAGGTCTACTGTCAGCACGACAACATGCACGAGGATGTGAAAAACATGAGAAACTGAAAATGACCTTCATGGTTAAGTACTCGGGTAGTTTTGGTTATTTAAATTCATTACGGTTCATTGTGAGACTACAATAAGCCATTAAAATCAAAGTTTACACTCCAGATGACACTGCAGACCTAAAAGCTTACCTAGCCCCCAGCGCCGGAGTAACACTTTCCCCTTTGTAATCTCCGATTACTCAGTAATTAACAGTAATGATGTATATGATCTGAGAGAGATTTTTTTATGTGAAAACATTCCTTGTGAAAACGGCAGTGCCCAGACGCCGACACAGACCCTGCTTCTCTCCCACAGATGACCCCAGGGTCCCGGGGCCCAGGCCTGCCTCTCCTTCTGGGGTGCTGAGGCTCTGCCCCTCGACAGGCCACACAGGAAGGTCTGTGGGGACAACTCCGTGAGGGACCCTTAAAGAGGAGGTCAGCATCTGGGCAAACGTGGCTGAAGTCTGAAGACTACTAACAGGGACAGAAAAGAGTATTTTTGAAGAGATACAAAGCCACAAGAACGAGAGTACAGAAAGGGCTGGCCAGCAGGCTTCTAGGAGACATTCTGTAAGCTGTAGCGCATGTGGGGGAAGGAAGGGCCCCTGACGCACAAGGCCGTGGCTGCCACTGGGGAACCAAGATGGCAGCCACCCCAGTGGCGCCTGTGTCAGTGGCAACCCCACCCCCACTTAGTGTTCACAACGTTCAGTCAGTGAGGCTGAATGCTGACAAGTTCCTAATACAAAAATATATTTCTAGAGTCCCGGCCCACGACCCTGTCCCCTCTTCTTCATGATGCTCCTGTCTCAGTCAGTGAGTCCAGGTGCCCAGTCCCCTCTGAACACGGTTCAGGGGTTCCTCCTAGAGAAGACTACTGCGCTTCTGGCTTCCGTTTGTGGCAGGCCCCCCGACATCCACTGCCTTGGGTCTATTTCCATATGAATTCTCATTTTGGCTTCAAGACTGGCCTTGGCCAGTGGGCGACAGCATCTATGATTTGAGCTTCTGCTTAAAACATACTTGCACTTCTGTGAGCCTGGAACTCTGAGAGCAGCAGATAATCTGCTGGTCTGCCCGCCACCCAGCAGACCAGAGAGTGACGCCATCCCAGGTCACCCGGCCACCAGCCGGCCAAAGCTGACCCAGGGGCATGAGAGAGAGCCCACACCTGTGGAACAGCTCCAAAAACCCCCAGCAAACAAAACGCCTGCTGTGCTAAGTGCTGCGTCTGGGCGGTTTGTTACACAGCAAACGCTAGCTGAGATACTGCACAGCGATCTTTGTGGTCCCTGTGAAACGGCGGCCATCACCCCTCAGGCAGGAAGAAACTTGTGCTGGCTTATAGGATGCAGCTGTTGCCCTTTTTTCATAAAATGAATGCTTCAATCAGGGATCATGATCTAAAGATGTCCCACATTCAGAGTTCAGATACCTTAAAACACAAAACTCCCATTATTGTGTCGTTAACACTTAAAAATAAACCGTGTGCCGCCTGAGACCCGCAGGCCTGGGAGCCCCAAGTGTGACCGCCGGTGTCTGTGTACAGGGAGAAGCACTTACAGGCTTCTAGACTTCAGGGCGGGATCTGCAGCAGGGACACAAGAGGGGAGGAAGAGCTGAGGGCTGAACCAAAGGGCACGGTCACTAGGTGGTGTGTGCTAGAAGCACGCGCCCACGGACAAAGTACGGAGAGCCTGAAGGGCTCTGTCTTTGGAGAGCAGCCTGAGTACTTGGAGATGCCCAGTGTGGCAGGGTCTGCAGGTGCCTGAGGGGTGGCGGGGAGGAGAGCCACGTCATTCCTGTAGGGGGACATCACCACATGGGATCTCTCCCCAAAGGGTAGAGGTGGCCACAGGGAGACAGGGAGCACAGGCCAGAACAGACCTCAGGCCTGGGATCCCAGCAAGAAGCAGGGAGGGGCAGGCTCAATGAGTTACTGCTGCATTACTTTTTGATTTGAAACGTTAGAAACATGTATTTTCTTAATAACATTTTAAAAAATTAAAATAACACAAGTAGCCCCCAAGCAGCAAATCTGGATAACGGTCTTTTAATCATGTAAGCAATTCTGGCTGATGAAATAGTTGACGACTTTCTGGGCACTCACCACCCCCAAACTCAGTCTCCTTCTGTTTCAGTGATGCTGTTCCCCAGAGACTCTGTGGACGGAGGACTATCCAGGACAGGTGGGGACACGGTGCCCGAATCACTCACGACCAGCAAAGCATCATGGATAAGAGTGACATTGACCACTGACATTTACAAAAGATCTTATCTAGCCGAAGTTAGCAATTTCAGTTGTAGTTAAAAACTATTCCCTTTTTAATTATAAAATCCTATGCAAATTCCTTGACGATTTAATGACATAAATCAGACTGTATATTCAAGAAATCTGACAAACACTACTGCTAAATGTCACCCATAATATGAAGGCTTATGAACGGAGTTTCGATCTGTTACTGATCTGTAATGACATGATCACAGAGATTAGATGGCTTTTATAATCTCCAGTTTACATGAAAAAATAAAACAAATGTGGGCACCCTGGGGGTTCAGTCAGTGAAGCGTCTGCCTTTGGCTCAGGTCAACGTCTCAGGGTCCTGGGATTGAGTCCCACATGGTGCTCCCTGCTCAGTGGGGAGTCTGCTTCTCCCTCTGCCTCTGCTGCTCCCCTGGCTTGTTTTCTCTCTCTCCCCAAAATAAATAAATTATTTAAAAAATAAAACAAATGATTAAAATGCAGAGAACATGTAAGCTTAAGATTCTCCCTGTGTTTCTGAGAACCAAGCCTAGAGCCACATCTGGGAGAGCCACATTGTGAGAGCCACGTCTGTGGGGAGGCCAAATCAGCACAGGGGCCACGTCTGTGAGGGTGCCACTTCTGAGATGAGATAGCCACATCTGTGGGGGTCCCATCTGTGGAGCCATGTCTCTGAGGAGGCCACATCTGTGGGGGGGGGTCATCTGTAGGGGGGCATGTCTAGGGGGCTCCCAAGAGGCCTGAGGGCTCCCGGCCCTGTGGGGGAGGGGAGCTCAGGGGGCCCCATGACCCAAGGAGCAGAGCCCCGACAGCCAGGTGCTCCCTGCAGAGCTCTGTGGCACCAGCGCTGAGGGAAGGCTCAGGGGGGAGACTCTTCCATCTCCACAGCAGTGACATGGAGTCCTGCAGCCCCAGGGGGGACAGAGACAGGGCATCAGGGAAGCCTGGCCTTGCCCTGAGGCGGCGGCCCTGACCCTCTCAAGGGTCTTCATGGTGCTTGTTTCCTTGTCGACCCGATGACCCTGCTCATATGTGGCCCTTGATTACATCTCAGTTTCTCATTTGCTAGTCAAAGCTGCAAATCCAGGGGCACATGCATCCTCCTCAAATCCCGGTCAGCAAGGAGGCCACCACTGCCAGGTCAGGTAGGGTCTTCCCGCCGCACGCTGTGTGCAGGGCGGGACGTGGCCCCTGGGCGCCCTCCCCAGCTGGCGACAGATGCACGCTGTGTGCAGGGCAGGACGTGGCCCCTGGGCGCCCTCCCAGCTGGCGACAGAGCTGGCACCTGCTCCTGGGGTCCCCTCTACTGCGGACCTGCTATACAGGTCTCGATCTGGATAGAGCATCTTGGAAACATCCGGGAGTACCAAGTGGGGGCTCGTAGTCCTCCCCAGGCGTGCACTACCACAGAAGCCACTGAGCACATGTAGCCACAGAGGGCACGAAACTCAGCTGGTCCAGATGGAGACATACTCTACGTGGATGGTCCACAATGGCTTCCCAAGACTCCGTGTGAACAACACTTTCAGTATTGCTTATACACCGGGGCGCCCAGGGGGCTTAATCAGTGAGGTGTCTGTCTTCAGCTCAGATCGTGACCCCGGGGTCCTGGGATCGAGGTCTGCATCAGGCTCCTTGCTCCAAAGGGAGTCTGCTTGCTTCTCCCTCTGCCTCTGCCCCTCTGCCTGCTTGTGCTCTCTCTCTAATAAATAAAAATCTTTCAAAAAAAAAATACTGCTTACACACTGAACTATCTCAGAAATACGAGGTGACATACTAATTTTACCTTTTGGTAGCCAGGCTCCCAGTGCTCCGCACCGATCCCTGCCTCCCGGTGTTCACCCTCGGCTGGGCACCTCCCAGGACGTGCCACAGCTGGTATGCACGACCAGCAGAGTCGGGCAGGGCAGGAAACAGGTCACGTCGAAGACCAGGCCACAGGAGACACTCGGGCTGTTCCCTGTAGGGGCTTTGCTGGTGACAAGGCCTGAGCTTCCTGCCCGTGACCACGTGAGTGAGCCTGGAAGTGGGTCTCACAGCCCTGACTGTGGTCTCATGGGGGACCCTGGGTCACGGCCACCAGCTAGGGAGACCCTCATTCAGACCACAAAACTATGAGGTAATGCATGTTTTTCTTCTGTTTTAAATAGCTAAGTTGGAGGTGTTTTGTTACACACCAACAGATGACTAATACAGCCCGGGGTTTTCTGCTTCGTTTTAGGGTGGCCAGTGCAGAATGTGAGATTACCTTCGGACTTTTAACCTGCCTGCCTGGATCTGTGGGACAGTGCTGCTCTATGTGGTTCTGAATACAGTGGAGCGTGTGGCGCTTACGGGAGGTCTGTCAACGACAGAACACAACTTCGCTACACATCACCAACACATGGTTCTTTCCAACGTATTTAATTTTGACCCTGGGATCAGACTGCGTATTTATAGAGACTAAATGCCACAAGAAGACCTATTCGTTTCTTATTAAATTTAAATGCAAAAAACCCCACGTTACTGTCTTTTTCCAATTATACGGGATCCGTGGGAGAAACTAAGAAAAGACAAATTCTGAGAAGAAAACAAAACTGCTTTTTGCGTACGGCACCCAGAGGGGGTCACGGATAATATTCTGGTGTCATTTGTCTCATCTCATCTCATCTGTCATTAGTCATCCGCGGGTCATTTGTCTGTTTGGGGATGCAGCTTGTATTTTTGGGTGAAAGTAGATGACAAGCTCGTCCCCTCTCTCAAGTCTACTCCTATGGCAGCGACTTTCCCGTGATGTGCCGCACGCACCACTGCTGCTAGGCTGGCGGGCGCCCGCTAGTTTGGTTCCGGCACAGAGAGGGCCGTCCTGTGTGTCACCATGGGGTTGTAGTGCACGGTGGGGAGCACGCCAAGGCAGTGGCCCTCAGGCGCCATGGGGAACCCGGCGTCTGGGAGGCTCACACAGGTGCACGGCGGCCCCGCCTCCGACTTACTTTGATGTGCTCGTGCAGCTGGGCCTCGTGCTGCCGGGACAGCTGCTCGTGCTGCCGCTGGAACTCGGCGATGAGGATCTGCCTCTGCAGCTGCTGCTTCTGCTTCAGGGCCAGCAGCTCCTGCTGCAGCTGCTGCTCCCGGAGGGTGGGCTCCGCCACAGGCAGCGCAAACTGGTGGTCCAGGCGGAGGTCCATGGGCACCGCAGGGGGAGCGACCTGCAGAGGCAGCGCGGAGGCCACGTCCACTGCGGGAAAGAGCAGAGCACAGAAGCGCCGGTCACTGCAGCGGCACGGCGTCCCCAGGCCCCCGCCCACTCCGATGCCGCTGTCCAGGGGTGCCGCCTGCGTGAGCATGGGAGACCCTCGGGATGCCTCTCCCCACTCTTGCCTGATGGACCCAAAGTGCAGGACTTGGGGGGCTTTGGAGACCTTCCACTCCTCAAGTGCAGAGGGCGCAAAACTGAGGGGCAGGTCAGACTGGGACACGCCTTGGCACAGATGCACGGCCCACCCTGCCCCTGCCACCAGAGGCCCTAATGCGGGCCCAGCAGCCACCCATATGACATTTCTGAAAGCCAACAGAGGGAGTACGCAAGGAAATGGCTCTAAGGAAAGCTGAGCGCCAGCGAGTGGAGAGGCAGATGGGCCTGTACTTTTCTTCTTTGTCACGAGGCCACTAAGGGCTGCACGCAGGAACCACAGGACAGCGTGGGCCCCTGAAGTGGTTCGGATGGACGCTGGGTGGTCAGAGGATCTCCATGGAGAATGTGTTCACCGCCCACAGCCCATAACTGCTCCCCAGCTCACCTGCATGGGCACAAGCATCAGGTCGTGGGCTTCCCCGAGGCCCAGAGAAACGGATTTGCTTCCCAGGACTATGGTACCACAGAAGAAAAGCCCACGTGATTCTGATTAGCAACAGAAGCGCAATCAATCTTAATGCTTACAAATCAATAACCAATTAAAGTGAGGATAAGCAGGCAGAAACTCTGATATCACGGCCGTCACGCAAGAGAGGCCGCCGTGGGGGCTCCTTTCCTGGCGCATCAGGTCTGAGCAGGTGCACATGAAGGCCCTGCCTGGGAGCGTTCCCCAGAGACACCGCGACGGAGCTCCCCAGACACGCAGCCCAACCAGCCCCTTGGGCTCACAGAAACCCCTCGGGAGCTGCGGAGGCCCAGGCCCCTGTGCTCCTCAGCAACAGCCACTCACAGGCCCATGAGCTCCCACCCCTTCCAGAAAGCTCCCCTACAACCTACTCTGGGCCCAGGTCTTCAAGTGATATACAACAGACCTGGGGGCCTGGGGCGGGAGACGGAGGCCTCACCCTCTAGAAAGGAAGACCAAACCCTACAAACACGGGCCACCAAGGACCAGTTCCTTGCCATCAGGGGCCCTCTGCCCAGACCCCGAAGGTCCGGCCGTGTTATGCACCTGACCCTGTTCTAGCATCTCCAAATGCCGCCGGCCACAGGGCCCCCTGGTCCCAGCCATCACCTGGTTCCTCAGAAGTCCATGCTCCACAGCCTCACAACCCAGACTTGCTAAAGAAACAGCCCATAAGTGGAACCGCCCCTCTGGACAGAGCATTCCTGCGGTCACCGCCCAGGTAGCCAGTGGGTCATTCTGGCCGTTCTGAAGAGGCAGGGCTGGGACCCTGGGTTCTAGCTACCTGGGCTCTCTGGGCCCCAGTGTCTGGGATGAACACCTGCTAATGGAGCCTGCCAGGCACAGCTCAGAGGTTGAGTCCAGGACGCTGCCAGGACGGGGCGTGGGCCTTCTAACTCCTTGACAAAATTTCCGTTTCTCCCACCACAGGCCCCAAAGCCACTGAGGCGGCTGCACAGGCCTGGAGCTCCCCGAGGTTGGCAGGAACAGGCTGAGAGAAGCCCAGGGCCAGGACCAGCTTTCCCTCAAGGAGCGCCTCACCCTGGACCACAGGGCACAGAGGGAAGAAACAGAGGAGCCCAGGAGGTGGACGGAAAATACTCCGGATCCAGCCATCTTAGGGAAGTCCAAAACTCCCTTGACCTCTGAGCCCTGAGAAGGCCAGGGTAGATGCCAGTGGGCTGCTTGTCTTCCCTTTCTTCCCACAGTCAGGGAAACGCAACCCCCAACTGTTTACGTGAATTTCTAATGGAGTCTCAGCCTTGATGGATCAGGAGGATTTTATTTGCTATTTACGTGAAATAAATCTACGCAAATAGACTGCTTTCATGAACAGGACCAGGGAGAAGGGGCATCCCACCTGCCCCACCACACAGGAGCTGGTAAAGACTGGATCTTGTCAACTTCCTTTTCCTTGATTGTTTTTAGTATGAAATATAAAAACAGAAACACTGTAATAGCCCGTCTTATAAAACCTTAATATTTCCCGGACTTGTTTCAGACTTTAAGGAATAAACAGGAGAGCAGGGAGGGCAGCTCAGCGAGCAAATGTGGAGAAAAGGAAGCAGAGCTCAGCTTCTTACAGGAATTCAACAAACGCCCTTCTTTCCCAAAGGGCTGTATCGTCCCTTGTCCACAAGGCTGACGGGGCTGGACGCCTCCTAAAACACCATGACCGTGGCTAGCCAGTGGGCTCCGCCCTTGTGTGTCCATGGTGCAGTCAGGAGGCGGGTCCCAGGGTTCCTCTCGGACGCACGGAGCTGGAGGGCAGGCCACCCCTGGCTTAGCCAGCCTCTGCTTCCTGAGGACAAGCCCAACTCCGTGTTGCTGCTTACACACACCACACTGAGCCACACAGCCCGTGGCCGCTGGAGGGAGAACATGCCACTCCACCTGTCCACGTGAGAACCATCCTGGCTCTCTCCTACTCCACTGGCCCGGCTGAGTGGTCACGTGTCAGCACCTACTAAGCTGCAGGCATCGTTGGGCCCCATGGCAGGGCCAGTCAGGTGGGGCCCCTGCTGCGAGACAGGCCAAGGTGACCAAGATATTCCCTCTGACATGCTGGGCAGAAGCCCCCTCTGCTGCTCACTCCAGCTTCTCCTCTCTTCATTCTAATTGTTCATAAAAGGGGTCAGGGGACCATCTGATGCTGAATACAAAACAACTTTTAAGGGATCCTTTTAATTAACGTCAAAACCATGATAGGCCAAACTTTTCTCCAGAAAGGTGCCTCTGCTGAGAAGGCATGCGGGGCTGCTCCTGGGCCAGCCTACAGCAGGCCTGTGGTGAGAAAGCAGAGCGGAGAGGGTCGTGGGCTGATGGCAGGGCTGGGGAAGGGTCCACACAGGGGCTGTGTCTCCATGAGCCACAAGGCAGGGTGTGAGCAAGGGCCCATGGGTCCAGGTGTACGTGGAGGGTCATGGGGACACAGACTGAGCAAATCTGAGGGCATGGCTGGGCAGGGGGCTGTGCTGGGACAGGCTGGGCCACATAGGGGCCCGCAGCAGGGTGCGGGGAAGTGCAGGTGGCAGGAGGGGCAGGGCAGGCGGTTTCCAGGTTCCCTTCTCCAGGGCTGGCGCTGGCTGTGCCTACCCACCACACACAAGCCGAGCTTCACTGTTTCCTCCAACTTTTCCCAGATTCTTTGGAGCCTGGAATCATGGAGATATTTTGGGGGAACAGTCCCTGGCAGCCCCTGGTCATCCTTGCACAGAGCAGCAGTTAGGGGATGCTGGGGTGGCGAGGGGTCCACAGATGACAGGGATGGGGGAGCATTCGCAGGGCGTGGAGGGCTAAGAGCCAGGGCACGTGCTGACGTGACCAGGACAGCATGCTGTCCTCACTGCGACACGTCTGCTGTATTCCCCAGTTCCTAGGAAGGGAGGGTGCACGGCCTCGGTTTACCGTTCCGAGGCCTCACCTAGAACTTCACTCTTCTAAGACAGCGAAGAGCGGGGCAGACAGAAGGGGCTGTTAGTCACAACCCACGTCGGCCGCATCAGCTCCTGCCACTCCCTCCTGTTGGAAAACAACACTGCGTTTACAGGTGGACGTGAAAGCACAACTCTGGACCTGCTGCGGGACAGGGAGACCCTCGCAAGGCCTCTGGAGAAACGCCGCCTCCTCGCCCCTCGCGGGTGGCAGTCGGGTGGCCGGAGCAGAGCTGTCCCAGGGCCCGGCCTGCATGCCAGCTGGTGGGGGGTGGGGACTAGCAAGGAGTCACAGCCACAATCCCCGTTCATCACGGCCTCTAGCGGGTGCGTCAAAGAGGACTCGTACTATTTCTGTATCCAAAACTATTTGAAATGCCGTGAGTTCTCAACAGAAACTGCCAGCACTTTTGACCCAAAGCACCCCGAGAAAAACAATGCAACCTTCTCTCCATAAAGAATGCAGCATCAAAACAAGAAAGCCTGTATTCTCATGAATATTTTATGTGGACCAGAAAATTGCTTTTGTAGGTTGTGCCTTGAGAAACATATTAATACAATCAGACTCATGACGTTAGTGAAAGCACAAAGCCCACATTCAGTGCTTCAACATGGAACGGCAGGCCTGGGCTGTGAACGGCAAGTCCTCAATCAGAAACAGAAAAAAATGTGTTAGTCTCTCTGTTTTTAAATAAATGACCATAAAAAAGGACGCTGTAATTTTCCATTACGTGGGTTAGATCCTCCTTTCTCAGCGCTACTTCATGCCACCGTAGAGAGATGGAATAAAGACAAGCACTATTCTCTAGAAAACGCGGTCAAAGTTTAGGGTCTGTTCAAGGAAAGAAGGACTCATTCACATCCAGGGGAAAAGAAGAGCTATTTCAACTTTGTAACTGTGATCTCTTCTTACTCTCACATTCTGTCCACGTGTGATGGGGGAGGGGGATTGAGATGATGGGGAGAGGGGACAGGGGGATGGGGCGTCTTGGGACAGTGTAAGTTATTTCAAGGGTCTTCGGTGTTTCACCGTGGCCCACATCACACATACTGAAGAGCATGGCCTCCTGGGGGAAAGCAAGGTGAGGACTGGAACACAGCCACATCCATCAAGGCAGGAAGAATCCGACAATCACCCCCAAATTGCGTGCCTGCCCCCTGTCCCCAACAGCATCTGGCTTTGCCAAGCACCCCTTGCTCTTCTTTATGGTTTACTATCCATACGTGTGTCCCAAACACCTCTCCCTTTGCTGACTGAGGCGAGCACGGGAGTCTGATATAGGCTCTCAGGAAGAGATAAAAGTCTTGAGTCTAATCTGCCTTCAGCATCTGGGACTGTTGGCAAGAAAGAGCTCTTTTGGGGATGAGGACATAAGTGGTGCTCAGGAAGCCATAGGCCACCCAGTGTGGCAGCTGGTAGGGCAGTCTTGTGGGCCAGAACTGCCCCCAATTCCTGCTTCTACGTCCACTGTGGCTGGGCTCCAGGCCTCATGCAAGAGCCACCAAAGTGGGAGCGTGGAGGAAAGCATGTGCTCAGGTGAGTGAGGTCATCAGGCAGGGCATGGAGCAGGACAAAATGGCCCAGACTTCTCAGCGCCAAAGAAGAGTAGGGGGCGGGCTCGGTGGCTCATGTCCATAGGGCAAGAGGACAGTGTGGGGCACATGCGCCTGCCCTGGACACTGATGCGTTCCCAGATGGCCAGGAGGCTCAGTGTCTCTGGCACAGCCACCACCAGGGGGTCAGCCTCATCAGCCTCCAGGGGACTCCCATCTCTGTCCCATCCAGCTTCCCTCTTGGCTCCCCTCTCATTCTGCAGGAATTCCGGCCCCAACCATGTCTTGAAGAGAAGGCACGAAGAGGTGGGCCCTGCTCATTCTTATTTTCCCTCAATGGGCTGCTAACTTTAGCTGCAGACAGAATTCTAGCTTGAAAACATTTGTCTTCTTGTTCCCAATGTTGTGACTGAAAACCAGGAAGCCATGCTGGTTCCAGATCCCTCAACGTGATGGGATTCTTCTCTCCGGATGTTTGTGAGGTCTTCTCCTTGTGCCCAGTGTTCCAAAAGTGCGCAGTCACATGGCTTGGGGAGGATTTTCTCCAGCTGGCATGGGGCACTCGGATTCTGCCCTCTCATGAGCATCAGCCTTGACTTACTCCATTGATTTCCCTCCTCCATCCTCTGCTTTTGAAACTCTTCGATTTGGTACATCTCCTCGAATGACTCTCCAGTTTTCTCTTCCATTTTCTCCTGTCTTCCTCTCCTTTGTCTTTTGCTCAAGGCTATGACACTTCCTTTGATGGATATTCTAACCTTTCCACTGGGTTTCCCATAATTTCTGCTCTGATATTTTTAACAAACGGCTCACAGGGCCACACTGAGAGACCAATGACACCCCAATATTCTATCTTACAAGCCATCCTGTTCTGACCTCATGGACAAATCAGCCTCCCGGGTCTCTGAGGACGGCAAAGACCTCTGTTTGCTTTGAACCTCCCTGCCGCTGGGTTACGCGCAAGTGGGAGCACAGGCACAGACCCTTGCTGGAAGCAGCCAGCAGAGTGGGGCTCTCAGGTCTGAGTCTCCCTGCAGGGTGTGTGGAGCTGGCATTCACTAGGACTCACACCCATAAGACTTTCCGTGTCGGCTGGCCACACTTCTCCAGCGGGGATCCTTCTCATCTCGGCGTGAAGGGTGAAAGCTAGGCCTTCGGGGTGCAGAGAGAGGGTCGCTGCACTCAGCACAAATATAGGAGTTTTCACTCCTGCTCTCGTTACAGCGTTCACATCCTCAGCTCATTCATGTCCCCAGAACAAGGCCTTTTTCCAGAGGAGGAAATCTCCAGCTGCTCACCCCCAGGTGGAGGCCTGCCCTGAGCACCACCAGGAGGACATCCAGGAGCCTCCCACGTCTGCCTCGACGCCCCTCTCAGCCCCGCCCCGGAGGGAGAGACACTGCTCTGGAGGTGGGTGTGTGGGTTAGCTGGTGGCCGGCGGGGGGAGGGCGGGGGGGCGGAGGGGCTTGGCTTTCCCAGGTCAGTGGCTGCGATGGACACCACCTGCTCTCTGCCTCCCATCACAGGCTGCTACTGTTGTTCCCTCTTCCGCTCACCCATGTTTGAGGCTTGGGACCTTTCTCTGGAACGCACTGGTGTAGACCAGCCCTCAAGCCATTTTTTTCGGTAATACTTTAGAACAAACTCTATTAAAAAACACAATCAAATATCATTCGTATATCCAAGTAAATTAACGATTAACGATTCCATGACGTTATCAAACAGCCACAAAGCGTTTCCAAGTTTTAGAAAATTGCATACATGTTTTTTAAACTTTATTCAAACCAAGACCCAAATAAGGTCCATATGTTGTGCTGGCTGATGCATCCCTTCAATCCCTTTTATTCTAAAGGTTCCTCCTCCTTCTCTCTCCGGCACCCCCTCCAACACTGTTGTCTGCCCTACGCTGGAGATGGCGGGTGCCGCCTGGGCTGCAGGTCTCCGGCCTGCATACCCGGTGATCTGGAAGCAGGGTCTGGAGGTGTGGGCAGACCACTTCCACGCAGAGGCTCCTCCGGTGGCTCAAGGGGCTGCCGCATCTCCACGGGTCTTCTGCACCAACTGCGGCCAAGGCCAGGACATCAAGGTTGTAAGGCACGCCTGTCCATACCGCCCTGGCCTCTCGACTCGCTGTCTGATTTCTGTAATGAGGAAGGACCCCGAATCAACCATCTTCTCGCTCTGACCGTATTTAGAAGGAGGGCAGGACAGGTGCCTGGTCTCTTCCTTTACCTGCCAATTTTCAAAAAATAATGAGTTGATCCCCATTATCCTCCATGTGTGAGAGACGAGGAGGGCTTCTGTTCCTCAAGATCAATCAGAGCCCACTGCAGTTTGGCTCGGACTATGCTCTGACAGTAGACCCCTCCTAGACCAGCGAGGGCCCTCCAGCATGGCCTACCGCTGCCCGGAAGCCAGCCACAGCCCTCATTGTGCAGTCACGAGGCGTGCCGGGCAATCCTCACACATTTTTTGACCCCTCTATGGAATCAGATGTTCCTCCAAGGAGAAGTGGGTCCCGTTGGTGGGAGGCAGTGTTTGGAGACCACAACCTCTGTGTTGTCCACATGGCGTGCCCCCACGAGCTCTGCTGGGGACCGGTATGTCCTGGGGTTCTTGGGAATTTCAGGAGGGAGCACAACTAGATCCGTGTGTTCAAACCTGCCATGTCGCTGTCTACCTTCAGAATGCATAACCTATCAGAACCAGCACTCGAAAGGACTGAAGACACTTCATCAAGATCCATTCAAAATACTGATTTACACGGCTTATCACTTCCCCCAAAGTGTTCTTAACTGGATTACAACTATTCTATTTGACGCTGTGCTGTGGGGGTGGCTGTAAAGCGGGGATGAGGGTAGAAGTCCAGATTTTAAATGTGAAGACTTAAAAATATTCAGACAGCATAAGCCCCTACCTTAGCTTCACACGTAACTGAGGATATAGGGTATTTCTCTGCGCTCCATTTAGACGCATAAACGCAATGCCAAAGAAATCAACTCATATTAACAATTTACTGGAAGTTAAATTATGCTTGAAAAATAAAAATAAAATGATTATGGCCTGAGGAGAGGCCGTTTTGCTGTCTACTGTTTTATTTTCAACGGACATCAAAATGTAAAGAACTAAATATAACACATGGAGGTATTTATGGCTTTTTACAGATGTGTATCCAAGGGAAGGTGTTCTCATCTGGTGTGGGGCAGGGAGAGGTACACGTCCTATGCAGATATCAAAGGTAACCCTCTGAAGTGTATTTTTTGTGCATGTGATTTCCTTGCAGGTTCTAGAAATCAAGCAGGGAGCAGCATATACGTAGGCCCTGGTTTCCCCCCACTTTTGCCTTCCAGCCAAGAAGGGAGTTGACAAGTCAATGAGAAATCTACTACCTGCCCCCCGCTGGAGGGGGACAGGAGGTCCTGGAGGGCAAGCCTTCAGTTTCCCCCCCCACCACCAGGGGATAGCAGGTCCTGTGGGCTGACCCCACCCGGAGGCTGGACATGACAAGTCATGTAATGTGGACAGTAAGCGACTACTGGGAAACCTCAAGTACAGAGAGACTAGGCAGCCATGATGGGCGAATGGGGCATGGGAGCCGGGCATCTAAAATGTGGGCGGAGCGGGGCTGAGCTGAAGGGCTGCCAGGTACCCTGGGTGGCTCTCGGGCCAGGGGGGTGGCCGCAGCTCTGAGACTTGGGGCATGGCTGATTGGCACCCTGAAGCCCGAGAACCCTGCTCAGGAGCACCTACCGGAACTGGGAAGCTGCCTGACCCCCGCCTCTCCCTGTGGCTCCAGCATGGGTCTTGGTCACGACCATGGCTGGTCTTCCCTGTAATTACTAGCCCACTTGAGCACTCTGCCGTTTGGTGCTCTCCACGAGTAAACTCCTGTTTCTGAAAAGCTCTTGGTGCTGGGTATGCGGGGTCAGCCCCATGAGGCTCTGCTCAAGGCTGAGACAACGGCCCCCAAAGAACAGCCTCGTGACCAGCACCAGGAAGATAGGCTTAAAAGCACAGCAGAGCCCCATGTCCCCTGCTAAGCCCAGAGACGAAACGGAAAACCTCTGATAACGCTATCTTCAGCGCAAAAGACAAAAAGCTACAGCTAACACCACACAGGTATGTTTTGCTCCACTGTCTCTTTATTCCCCTAATTTGGCTTTCTCCCTTCTCACTGCCAAACTAGATGATTCAACAGTATCTCCCCGGCAGAAGGTCTGAGATCTACCCATGTACCCTCACGGCACGGACTCTGGGCTGCAGCCTCTGCCATCCTGGAGGGGGCATCCCCACTGCTGGCCAGGGGTTCCCCATGGCCTGGCTCCCTCCAGCAAGGCCCCTCCTAGCTTCTCAGTGGTCTGTGGGCCCCAGAGAGAACATTCCAGCAGGGAAGGCAAGCCCGTGGAGCTGCAGGAAGGGCTCACAAACACGCGTCCTTCCTTCCTAGCCACATCCCAGCAAATCGTCATGGGAGACATCGGGATACAAGATAAGGCGACTCCTGAGAACCAGCTCTGTGCTCTGCAGTCGCAAGAATGGGGAACCACATGCAAGTAAAGCTCAGAGAGGAGTCTACTCAAGGGCCACTGGGACAGACCTGGGCTCTCCACATGTCCATGGACAGGCTGGAGCCCGCAGACAAGTCTAGCATACAGAGATGGGGGCCATGGTGACAGTGTGGTTTCCAGTGCTGGCTGACCTGGGAGGAGGACCCTGGCTGACACCAGGACGCCCGCTCTTTGCTGGGCAACGTGGCCCATGTGAGAAGTGTGGGCCCGTGGCTGGTACTATCCAAGTCGGAGCAGAATGCCCCTCAAAGTGGTCCCCCATCATGGAGGCCAGGCAGCTGAGGCTGGTAGCTGAAGTGAGGAATGGGTGTCCGGGAGAGGCGTGCAGAGCCAGACCCACCCAGCCTCATGTGCTCCTGAACCTGACCCCTGAAACGTGGGGCCAGAAGGTGCTGTTTCACCACAAGATGAAAGGGACAGTTGGCAGGCTGGGAGCAAGTTCCAGAAGGAAGCTGGCTCAGCCCCGGGGGTGTGCTTGTCTGACCCACACAACTGAAGGCAGAGTCTGTGGAGGAGTGGGAGGCGAGGGGTGGCCTGTGGCTGGCCAGGGCAGGGTGAAGCCACCCGCAATCCATACTCCGGTAAACCAGATGCAGGCCCATTCTCATCTGCTCACTGGCATCAGCCACTCTGCGAATCTGGCTGGCCAGCACTGTCCTAGAGTATCCAGGGACTGGCTAAGGGATATAGGGACACCCTAAGCCCCAAGGACAGCTCTCTCCATGGGAGCAGGGACGTCCCTTTCTATAATCAAGTTATTTTTAGCAAAATCAACTGTAAAGGATAAAACCTTATTGACCATGCAAGGATTTTGGAAAATTCCATTCTGTACTTGAACCAGCAGTAAAGAAGCAGGATTGGAAAGCATCACCACGATGGATTATGCTGTCAGGATCCCAAAGAAAGGACCACGGCAAGCGTTTCTTCTCTTGGATTTACGAATCAGCACAAGTTGTTCACTTTTTAGGCTGGAAACCCCATTAGTGAAATAGACATTGGCCATCCCAGGACCATCTCAAAAAGCGGTGTGGTCACAGCGTTTGGGGTGGGGGGGTAGACATATGCCGAGAACCAGATGCCAGCACATCCTCGTGCTGTCGACCACCAGCCACACCCTGGTGTGACCCGAAACCATTGCATCACCTTGTGTCCCAGGCGTGCAAGCAAATCCTGAGTGCAACAGCCCACCTGCTGGCCAAGGCCGCCTCCCACAGCAGGCCCTACCTCTGCCCTGGCTGGACCTCCTGCTCAGAAAACCTGCAGCATCCCGGGTGAGGGTCCCGGGTACTCACACACCCGGAACCACACGGAACGCTCAACTCAGGTGACAGGAACAGGAGCTAGAAGCACTAGAGCCTGACAGGGTCCCAGACAGATGAGAGTGGAAGGGCTTTCTACGGCAGAGGGAAAAAGGAACTTGGCCTCACACAATGGCATGGAGCTCAATGAAGATCCTGCTGGGTTAGACCAGGCCTCTCTCCCTCCAGTGCACTCTCCCTCCTCCCCTTGGAAAGAAACAGAAGGCTGCTGCGGCACAGGAGGATGAAGAGAAGGGAATGAAGACAATGGAGCAGAATTCTGCCCTCTTAACATTGCCGTATAAACCTGAAGTCCATGAGGCTGCTGCTCCCTTCCTTGCTTCCGCCACCAGCCCCACTAATGGCAGAGTATGTTGGCTCCAGGCACTTCTCCCAGCCACAGGTCACTGACGGCACAGGGTCAGTGGTCCTGTTGCCTGCCCTTCCCACCTCCCGGGCAGGCCGGGTCACAGTCTGCTTCCATCCTGGACGACCTGTTGTAGAGTTAGGCTCCTAACGCAAGCCTCTGTTTAGCTCAGAACTCTGCAGAGGCAATACTGGAACACAGCTGGTTGAGAATGTTCCAGAACTGCTGGAAGACATGAATCTGCAGATGCAGAAACACAACCAAAGCAGGAGAGGAAAAAAGAAATAAATTAAGATAATTTCAAGGTGGACCTGCAGACACCAAAGACCTTGAAACAGAAGCGCAGGTGTCCTAGGAGAAGAATGACAGTGACCACCCCTGAGTGTGGGGGGAAACAATGTCCAGCTGGAATGAGGGGTGTAGAGAAACCATCTGCCAAGAGCAGCACAGACCACGTACAGACTTGTGTTCCCTCAGAGATGAAGAGAGATGAGAACTTGCTGAGATGCCTTCAGTTCAGGGACGCGGTAAGCAGATAAACACACGGAGATGAAGATGGAGATGGACCCAAACACGAGCCTGAGCCCGAGGGTAAGCCCGGCCTCTCCCTGCGGTGCTGGACTCCACAACAAGGAAATTCCTGGCCAGAGGCAGGGACAGAGGGGTGGCAAGGGTTAGTGGTGCTCCAGACCCTTCCGTGGCTGAGCAGGCTGGGGCAGAAAGCACTGAGGATGCACAGCGGACGTTCATCCCGTCATGCTGGGAACAGCGCAGAACTTCCAAAGCAGTGAGGATTCACAACCCATCAGAGAACTTTAAGGAAAAACAGAAACATGGCTGCCAACCACACATGTGCACGCACTGCATATGTGCACACACCACACAGGCACACACCACAGTGCACACACGAGCACACGCACCACACATGTGCATATACTGCATATGAGCATGCACCACATATGTGCACACACACCACATATACACTGCAACACAACATGCAGGCGCATACAACACACAAACACGTGTGCACACCATGCATGTGTGCACACATGCATATACAGCCATATATCACACATATACCACGCACACACAAGTGCACACACATACACACACACCACACAGGTGCACACACCATGCCACACATGTACACACACGCACACACACAGCTGGGTGCCTCCCAATGACAGAGCACACCGCATCTATAAGGTTTTGCCGAAATAACCACACTTGAATCGATCAAACCTCTAGATGCCGGGCACCTGGGTGGCTCAGTGGGTTAAGCCTCTGCCTTCGGCTCAGGTCATGATCTCAGGATCCTGGGACCGAGGCCCGCATCGGGCTCTCTGCTCAGCGGGGAGCCTGCTTCCCCCGCCCCCCCGCCTGCCTCTCTGCCTACTTGTGATCTCTGTCAAATAAATAAATAAAGTCTTTTAAAAAAAAAAGCAAAAGCAAAAAAAAAAAAAAACAAACCTCTAGATGCTCTAGATGCAACTACTAATTTCCAGGAAACACAAACAACAGACGTTCACTTTAAATGACAAGACGGGAGATGGGTGAAATCAAGCAAAATTTAAAATACAGGAAAACTCCACAAGACAAGCCACCTAGAATCTTCACAGATGAACCCCAAGGGTCAAAACGGAACAGACACAACAGGCAGGGAGAAGGTGCGGGTTAGCAGGAGCCTATGACATCCACCCGCCACCCGTGGGAGCGCTCGCTGGACCCGAGGAAACAGTGACCTGAATCTATGTACGTGGTAAACACGGCTGGAGACACAGAAACACTGTGAGTACCCAATAACAGATAACTGTTAATCTTGTCTAAACAGAAAAATGGCCTCCTACCGAGGGGCAAACCACAGTCCCTGCCTTTTAGAGACACAGGCCCTCGTGGCTACAGATGGGGTGATGCGGTGCGTGGGATTTCATTCAAAACGAGCACAAGGGCAGAGGCGGTGAGTAAGTCAGGGCACAGACAAGACACAGCTGGAGGTCCCCAGGCACCGCCCAGGTTGACTGACGGGAACAGTGGGGTTCCTTCTAGTATTTTCTGCACTTTCAAATGTATGTAAAATTTTCTATGACACAAAGTTCATTTTTTTAAAAATTACATTCCTAAATATGGGTCAAAAAAGAGATCACAAAAGCTGTTTAAAAATAATTAAGAGGGAAAGATAATGAAAAAAGGACGTAGAATAAGTTGTGAGCTTCTGCTCTTACTGTACTCGGAGGAAAATTGAAAGCCTTACACAGTTACATCTGACAATAATAAACATACAAACCAATAAGCTAGCTATCACTTTAACAAGTTAGAAAAAACAAAATAAATGCAAAGAAGACAGACAGAAAGAGATAATAAATATATAAATGAAATGGAAAATATCCATTACATAACTTCACGTATACGAACACAACACAAAATTGATTCTTTAAAAAGACCAATAGCATAGAACACTTCTGGTGAGAGTGGTTTAGAAAATGAGAGAAAGGCACAAATGAACTGTAGGTATGGCAGAGACTGAAAACATAACTGAATACAATGAACAACTCCAGACCTATCAGTTTTAAAGCCTACGTAAGACAACAGACATATTTCTAGAGAAATAAAAGTTTCCCAAATTGATAAAAAACAGAAAATAGAGTACCCTTTAATCACAAGCAAAACTGACCCAATACTTTAAAATCTTCCCACAAGGATCGTATTAGAGACGGTATTGCCAAACTTCAACTAACTGCTCATTCAGTTTTAAAGAAAACTTCCAAGGAACAGGAGAATAAAGGGCACCCTGAGCTCATGCTGTGAGGCTAGGAAGAAACCTTGTTACAGAAACCAGGCAAAGAGAGCATATAAAATGATAGTCTCTGTCATGAACAGGGCCTCAAAAGTCCCAAATAAATTATTAGCAAGCTTAATCTAGCAGTCTATAAAAAGAGATAATCCGCCAAGACAAGTGGTGTTTTAAAATGAGAAAAGCAACATGTACACAGAACATCTATAAACACGATTCACTACACTAATAATGATGATCTTAATAATGAAAATAAACACATTATAAAACCCAACAACTATTCACATTATAAAAGCTCTTAACAAACTAAGAATAAAAAAGAATTTCTTTAGTCTCAAAAAGGGTATCTATTAAAAAAAAACACGGCAAATACTGCTTTTGATGATGAACCTTGAACAAGACAAGATTCCAGCCAGAGAAAGCAGACAGAGTAACAACATAAGAAGAAAGGGAAGAGGCAAAACCATCACCATTCACAGACTCTTAGGACTGTTAGTATGGAACACTACCCCCGCCCCCAAGAAGGAATTACAGAGAAGTTAGTAAAACTTACAAGGACACTGAATGAAACAAGGCAAGATCAATAGGGAAAAACCAACTGGATTTCAACATAATACAAGAAAGTAGGCCTAATAATACTAAAAAAAAAAAAAAAGTGTCCAAAATTTTATGGCTGAATTCAACACTGTTACAGACAGCTACAGAGACGATGATAAAGACTGTTAAGAAATGTTTTAAACAACTGAAGGATGTGGAGAGATGGGCCAAGTGAGGAACGAGAAGACTTACTATTGCAGAGACGTCCATTTCTCTCCAGACTGAGCTGTGGATCCGATGCACAGACTGCCAGGAATGGGACAGAGGGATCTCAGACTACAGGACAAAACAGACCTGGGAGCCTCAGTCAAGGTGTTCCCACAGGAGGCAGCAGCATGTCCCCCTCAGAGAACAACAGCAGAGACCGCCCAAACACAGACGACAAGAAGACGGAAGTCACCCCCGATCACACCACAGGCCAGAATTAATTCTGCCAGAATTAAGACTCAAATATGATAGACAAAACTCAAGAAAAACTCACGATGCAAAAAGGGCTTAGCACCAGACAAAGCTGAGCAGCTTGGCTACCTTCACAAGTCCGATCTGCTCCGTAGACACTGTCTGGAAGTGGAAGGCTGGGCCCTGGCGAGGCTTGCTGGAGCCATATGGAAGCCACCAAGGGCTTGTCTCTATTACCTGTAAGGGCTTCCTACTAATCAGTATGAAAAGGAAAAGGAAAACAGGAGTTGGCGAGGGAAGGCTTCTCGAAGAAGAAGGGCTCCTAATGGCAGAAAAAAAGTGGCGGAAAGGCCACAGCACCTGCGGAGCATCCTTGAGACACCACGAGCTCCCGGCAACACACATGAGGCTGGGCCTTCGGGAAAATGATCAGCTTGCCCTTAGGAAACTGAATCTTGGCTCTCAGACCCAGGAATTCCACTCCGGAGTGTGTCCATGCTTGGGAAAGGCCCGCGCATGTATGAGCACAGGGCCAGACTCACACTCACGGACAGCAGGACTCACGGGAACTGTCCAATCAGCCACCAACACATTGGCAGGGGGATGTCAAGAGGGCGTCTCCGTACTTAGCAGTGAAAAGGAGCGAGAAACAGCTACACACAATGTCACAATTGGATCTCAGGAACAAGCCGGAGTGAGAGGAAAACCTGCTGTAGGATGACAGCACTTTTTTTTTTTTTTTTTTTTTTATAACAGCACTTTTAAACGGCATGCTATTCAAGGAACCAGACGAACGGAGCAAAACTAGTTCTTCCAAGAAAGCAAGTCAGGGACAAGCAGCAGAGTGAGAAGGGGGCTTATTCCATGGAGGGCTAGCCACGACTCCTTGCATTTGTTACTGGCCTCGGAGCAAAAGGGCTCAGGGGGGAGATGAACCACATGGAAAGCAGCCCAAGGAAACGTCTCGCTCTATTCTGCAGCAGGTGGGACTCCTTTGGGGTCATAAGATCCTCTGATGATAAAGGACAGAATGACATTTCAAAATCCTACTTTCCGTACTTCTTAGGAGCAAAGCGCCTTTGACGTGTACCAGAACACGTACACACGGTATGGGCTGCACGTCCTGCAGGAGGCCGGGCAAGACCATCCCTGCAGAGGTCAGTGCTGCCCCCACCACAGGGAAGGAGGGACGAGAAAGGCCATGACCCTTCCCCAGCCTGGTCCCAGACTGCCTACTGCACACATCCTGCAAACCCCCACTACAAACGCGGGGGTCTTTCATACTGAAAAACATCACCCCAAAGGGGGCAGACGTTGGCTGGTGAAGACCTATGTCCTCACAGGCAAGATGAAGGAATCTTCGGGTCACATAGCACGAATGCGCGACCAGATCACCTCGCTTGACTCACTCGTGGTCACTCAAGAGATTTCATTCTAAATTCCGTTTAAATTGACCTGCACGAATCCATTTTAAACGAAAATTTTTGACAAAAGGAAATACATTGTTTCTTCTATCTTATTTCTTTCCACAGCGGAAACACAGAATTGATGCTTCTCGTAAAACAAAATCACGAAGCAGCATGGAATCCAGCTTCCAGAAAGCTAGAAAGACAGAATGCTCTGTCCTCCCCGAGGGCCCGGCTTTGGCACTTCTCCGACAGTGCTGAAAGCCCGACTATTAAGAGTGACAGGCCCTTGGGCCAGTTGTGCATGTGGAGGAGGATATCAGCAGCACGGAGGCTGACTGTCACAGAAAGTAACTTCACTGACACATGCATCAAGTGTCACTGCTTAACCTGCAAGTGGTGGTCACCAGGCAGCGGCAGGAGTCCCCCGAGCCAGGGGCTTTGTCTGAAGGAAGGTCTATGGTCACGGGCCTGGGTGATCCCGCAGCTGGGGCTGCAGAAACAGCTTTCCATCTGGCCGGGACCTGCCACAGTCCCCAGAATCCTGCACGTGAAAGCACCGTCCTGGACTCCTACAGTGAGCTGCTCAGGCCATTTCTTGAAAATCCAAGCAAACACTCTGCAAAACAAAAGGCAGTGGCGATGCGCCCCGGTGAGAAGCCTCATGGGGGGGCGGGTGGCGCAGGTGGGCATGCCGTGGGCACCGAGTCCAGATGCCAGTCTGATGGCAGAAGCCTTCCATTCTCCTCAGCCTCCTGCCTCAAAGAAGCCATTTCCCAGACTATAGGGCCATTCGGAATATAATCACCTTTAAAAACGAAAAACACTCCTGAAGACTTCTCGAAGTTCCTCAAGTGACGCGGGAAGGGGTCGGGAGGACCATTATCTGTTCCCCGCAGATTTCAATTTTGAAGTCCGGTTGACAGGGTTTGTAAAAAGAAATGGATAAAAGGGAACAAGAACAGAGATGTTTAAGATTTCTGCAGGATACCTGGGAGTCCAATTAATCTTTAACTCGTATTGTGAAAACACAGCTTTGAAAGGTGTTTACACCCAACCGCCTCCTCGCTGAGCCAAGGAGGGTTCACTCTGGACGCTTGAAGAACAGCTTGTTACAAACACAGGCTGACAGCACCCTGGCCGCTCCAAATGCTACACTCGGGGGACAACCAGGAGACCTCCGACTCTCCATCATGCAAGGAGACAACAGCCACAGGATTCGGGGAGCGGGGAAGGGGTACGCCTGAGCAGGGGGAGCAAATGAGCCCAGCCCAGAAGCCAGGATGGCCAGGGACCTCTCGGCCGGGAAGGCCACTCTCCCATCAACCTCTGACCCCACGGCCCTCCAGCCCCCCACATGGGGGAGCTCCTGGAGCAGCAGGGAGCGGAGGGCCAGAGCTGGGTGCTGGCCTCAGGCAGGAGCCGTCAACACAACCACCCGGTTTGCTGGACACTCACCCTTAGACACCAGCTGAATTTAGCAAAGCCTCTACTGTGAGAAACAAAAACTGAGTATCTCAACAAGCGCCCCCATAGCCCTCAGGAGAGTGCTGTGTGCGGCCCTCACTCGCCCTGGGAATGTGGGGGTGGGGTGACGGCTGTGGGTGCCTGTTGTTCTCCCCCCGCCCTGGAACGGTGCAGGAACCACAAAGGTGGCCCCAAGAAGGAGGGAGGGAAGGAGGGCCTGGAGCTGCTCACCAGCCCCTCAGCTGCCTGAGAACCTCCTGCGAGGTTGGGCTGGGCCACAGAGGGACCTACGCGCCCAGAGCCGCACTGATGGAGGCTGCTCGCTTGGCGGAGGGCTGCCCATGAAGCTCCGGTGGGTCTAGAAAGAACACAGTCCCCCCAAACCCTCTGGGCAGGTGTCAGCGGCCCCTGCCCAGTGCGCCTGAGGTGGGCCTCCCTTGGGCTCCGTGAAGCGGCTCCTGGGATGTGCTCTTCCACGGCCCAGAGCTGCCTCCTCTGGGAGGGAGTCCCGTAGCCAGGGTTCACCCCAAGGCTGCCACCGCACCATGTGCTCCTGGGTTAGGGGGACCCATCTCCGTCCTGGTCCCCCATTCACATCAGATGTCTCTTCAGCTCTGGGAGGGGCCAGGGCCATCTTCCCAGCTCCAGCCACAGTGCTCCCACCAGAGAACCAGGCCTGGGACAGGCCACGGGCTCACACGCGGAAGGCGAACAGCACACGAGTGTCGGCTGCCTCCCTGAAGCGTCCGCAACAAACACAAGACTCAGCCACCCCCCACCCCCACCCCCAGAGCGCGCAGTCTGGAGGGGGAGGCGAAAGCAAGGGATAGGACAGCGTGAGCCACGTGGCAAGCAGGACAAGCGGACCCTGCTACGTACCTCCTGACCCCCATCTGACAGATGTGGACTGGGGAGGGACAGAGAAGCAGAAAACTTCACACAGGTCCCAGTGACAGGAAGCAGAAAAGCCAAGCCTGGTGGCCCCAGCAATGTGCTCATGAGGCTGCACGCCTTAGCCTCCCGTGTCTGCTGCACGTAGCAGGTTCCTTCAAGCTCAGTGGCTCCAAGCAACACACGTGTATCCTGGAGTTCCGGAGGCCGGAAGTGGGAATGGATTTTAGGGAGCTAAAAGCAAGGCGTGAGCAGGCTGCGTTCCTTCCAGAGGCTCTAGGGGACAATCTGCTCCTGGCCTTCCCCAGCATCTGGGGCAGCGGGGCTCCTGGGCCCCCTGTATCTTCAAAGCCATTACTCCCATCAGTCTGACCTCTGCTTCTGTCTTCCCAGCTCCTTCTACCACTCTGACTCCCCTGCCTCCCATCTGGAAGGACCCTTGTGATTCCACTGGCTCACCCAGATAATTCAAGATCATCACCCATCTCAAGACCCTTAAAGGTCCATTTGCCACATAAGGTCACATACAGATACTGAATTAAGGTATGGACTTTTTTTGGCGGGTGGGCACTCTTCTCTCCATCAGACTCTAGCTCCTAGGATGAGATGAAAAGGGGGGGATTAGGACAGAAGCAATGAACAGGTGGGGAGGCATCCGTGGGATCCAGGTGGGAGTCAGTGGTGGTTGGGCTGCCACCGTTAATGATGGAGAGGGGGGTGGCCAGGCTCTACACAGACCTAATAACTTTACTGAGCACTCTGCATTTTGCCCTTTTAAAATGCACAAGCCAGTGATTTTCTAGTAAATTTACCATGATGTGCAAGCATCACCATGAACCCGTGTTAGAACACTTTCATTCCTCCGATGGGACTCCTCCTTGTGTGCATGCTTTAAGGGGCAGGTGATGGCACTTGCTAGTTGGCTGAACGCAGGACATGAGAGAGGATTTCAAGGGCGAAATGGGGGCTTCAGAGGATGGAGGCTGCACTGAGTCTGGGCTGGCACGAGAGAGCCAAGAGTCCAGTTCCAGACACTCAAGTCTGCGATGCCTACGAAACACCCAGGCAAGGACCCCAAACACGCAGCTCGCTCTGGGATCTGGAATCAGGTAAGATCTGGGCTGAGCTAAGAATCTGAACAGCAGAAGAACCATGGCAGTGTTCTCTGTTATGAAGAATGGGACAAGGACCACTGAGGTCACCTAGGTAATGCGTCAGTAGCCCTGGGGACACCCCAGTGCTGAGATACCGGAGAGATGAGAGAAAAGCTGCCCAGGGCTGTGGATGGGTAATAGGAGAGTGTGGTTCTGGAACAAGGTGCTTCTAGAAGAAGCGGGTGGTCTACTGAGTCAATACGGGGAGAGGCCATGCAAGATGAGGGCTAGAACATAGCATTCTGGGATCTGGCAACAAGGAGTCATCTGTGAATACAGGGCCCTATGCTGGAAGCCAGGAGAAAACTGGATTACCTGTGGGATGCTGCAGCCCCTCCGGGGGGCACAGCCAAACCACACGAGCTCGTCTTACCAGCAGATAAGTGAGAGGCAGCATCAAAGACCAATGCCGGCCTCAGAATCTGAAGCAGGTAAGGGCTCGAGAGGCGGGAAGCTGAAGCACCAAGCACCTGGACCCTGTCTTTCTAGAACAATATCCCTGAGGGTAGTGACACCGGGGGATATCCCCACCACACACACTGGAACTCTCTCCAGATCTCTACCGCACTCCCACCAACCAACACTGAACCGAGAACAAAAGCTCCAAGCCCACCCTGCCTCCAGCAGCAGGAAAGAACAGACGGGCCAGCTGGCCAGCCTGGGGCCCAGCACGGGGTGCTCATGGAGGCGGCCCCACCACGGGCTGCACAGCCCGGCACGACCTAGGTTCATGAGCAACCACTGGGCACCAACAGGAGCCTCTCGGGATGGCAGTGTGGGAAAGTTGAATTAAACTCCCCCATCGATCGATCCTGATTCCCTTCACCCAACTCAGAAGAGCTGTGCTGTATCCACATCGTGCGTCCAAATTTATTAAAAAAAATTTTTTTTTAATATAGTAAACTCTAATTTGTTTCAAAAGTTAAATACGGAGTCTTAAGCATTTACGGCTACAAGGATGCTCACAGTGCGCAGTCACGCATTTCGTTCAGACCACATGGGGCACAGCTCCCCCCAGAAACCGCAGGGAAGGTTTCTGCACCGCGTCTGCCCTCCTGGCTAGATGCACACCTGCACTTGTGCACTGAACACCCTGGCCGAGACCAGGAATGACACGACTAAGCCAGCCACGGCAGGGACCCTCCAGGGACCCTGCCCTGTGGGGAGCACTCAAGCCTGCTGTGCCCACACCTGCTCTGCCCAGGGCCGCAGCCGATCAGTACCCTCTGAGGAAATGAAGCCTTGCCGCCCAGAGTGCACGTTACACAGTGCCGAACACTCATGGGGTAAGCATGCAGAGGTCTGTCTTTGAACGCAAGGCCCTTTACAAAACCCAGTGTCTGAGGGTTCCCTTGGCGCAGTGTCGCTCCCTCCACCAGCCCAACACCCACCCTCCCTTGGCCCTGCAATGCCTTCTCCCTTGGGGTGACCTGTTCTGGCCAGTGGCCAGGGCAAGGAAGGTGGCATTGCTGCAGACCCTGTTCAGGGAGTGGCATGCGGGGCTCCAGCCCCAGACCCTCGGGGTAACCGTCCCCACAGTACGGCCCTGTCCCATAGAGAAGCGGCATCTCCCGGTGCCGGCAGTGCTCTGCCTTCCGCCAGCCTCACCTGCGGCCTCCCAGCAGGTGCAGCACCTGCATGTGAAGGCTCTTCCTGGGCGCCCCACATTCTCCAGAATTTCTAAACGCAATCCCTGTTTCAACAGAACAGAAGCAAGCAGCAAAAGACATGCTTAAGCAAGTGCTCAGTATTCCAAGACATTTCCCCCTCCTGCTGGCACAGAATCTCCATGAGGCCTTCGTTAAAAAGCCCTCCTCACGAAAACAAAACCCCCTTGGCTGCCCCAAGGACGGAACAAGTGGGGGGCAACTGCCAGATGACCCACGGCCCGAGGCAGCAGCACAGACCGGGGTGTCCTCGCTGGGGTCCCTTGGTCTTGGAGTGGGGACCTGCTCCTGTCTGGCTCCGCAGGGCCCTGCACATGCAGTACAGTGTGAGGCGGTTCCGGAAGTCTGAACGGCATGGGGCCCTCTTCTCCCCTTAATGATGGCCAAACTGACTGGATCTCTATACCCGACTTCTGGGAACCTTTAGGTCAACTTAAAACTCCTTGCATTTGGAAAGGGAAGGGTAATCAAACAAATCAGATGTGGGGGAAGAAATGCAACACCATTTTCTCCCCGTTCTTGGTATAAAGCAATGCCATCCACGGGTGCTAAAGAAGCCAACCACTGGCGGTGATGAACGCATTAATTACACGTCATGAAGAGAAATGACCAGAACTAAAATAACACCACCACTAACGAAATCAGAAAGCGATGGAAAGGGGATGGAGACAGCTTAGTGTGCGAATTATCTCATCTCCCATGGCATCAACAAATACTGCTGAGAGCTTCCATGCCAGAAAATAGCTGCTCATCTAAATATAGGACCTTGCACATCATCCCATAACAGAGAGGACACAGCCTCACAAATGGCCAGCAGGACAACACAACCATACACACTGAACCAGAAAAAAGGCCAGAGAAAACCCATGTGCAAGAAGCCAAAAGAGCAGAAGCATTAAATTCAGAAAACAGAATAAAAAATTGGATGAAAAACAGAATCAAATACATTCATTGTGTCCCCAAATGTAAATGGGATATGTTCCCATGAAAATGATCAGATTGGGTAAAAAAAACCACATATATATGTACAGAGAAAGGAGCCAGCTATGAGGCTCACACTGAACAGAAAAAAAAAAAAAAAAAGGACACAAGAGACAAATGGCAAGAGAAAGAAGTCTAAGATCAAAATACCAGTATTGGAAGATTTAATCCAACGCCAATGCAAAATGCAAAATAAGGTACAGGCCATGTCATTAGTCTAAGGTATACAATTTACCACAAGAATATGGCTATGGTAGAGAAGTTTGGGAACAGAGGACACACAGAAACCCGGGCAGAACTGGACAGAAAGAACAAACTGGCAGGAGATGTGGGTTCATTCCTGTACACGGAGGGCATCGCGACAGGAAGCAGGAGCATACAGGAGACCAGAATAATGGAACGAACCCTTCAGTAAACGATATGCCTCAAACTCTGTCATGAAAGACTGATGCTTCCTTCTCAAGCCCCTACGGCACATTCACCAAAATCAATGCCAATGGAGAACACAGAAAATTTCCAAACACGTACAAAAACCCACCTAGTACAGACAGCGATCCCTGAGCTCACTGCCACGGAATGAGGCGGAAACAAAACACGCAGAAACAAGAGCACCAAACACTTTTCCTTTCAACGTTCAAAAACCCAATGTGAAAATGAAGAGAGCGCGTAAAATAAAGAAAAGGAACACATCAGGTATCAAGGATGGCAGGGACTACTCAGAAAGCTCAGAAAGGAATTCATAGTCTTACACAATTAAGAGAAGGAATCAAAACAAATAAATTAAGCACTGGACTCAAAAAGTTAGAATAAGAACCAGAAAATTAAACCATATGCTGTTCAAGGAAAAAGAGGAAGGAGATCATGCAGATTATAGAAATTAAAGGAATTACTGATTTGGGGCCCCGAAACTCAGGAACCTGATAAAAGCAGCTAGGGGCCGTTGGGCAATGAGGACAGCCTGGGTGCTTTTTGGGGAGGGGGATGGAGAGCAGTACAGATGAAGAAGGCTTTCAGGAACTAGTCCCACAATTATAACAAAACAAATAACACTTTCGTTATAAAACCTTCAATGGCGCACAGAACCAGGGAGGAATATGGCAAACACCCACGCGTGCAGCTTGAACAATTATCAATATTTGCCATTTTGTTTCATCTATTAATATCCATTTTTTGCAATTCCGTGGAATAAAATATCTCAATTTTAAACTGGTAAAAGATTGAAAACAGTTAGTCATGCAGCTTTTAAAAAGTTTCTTCTCATTAATAATGATCATGGACTTAAAAATAATGATATTAACTGAACTTGCCAACGTCGCACAGCCAGGTGCCAGGTCCCTTGGACCAAAAGGTCCGCCTGCCCCTGGTGTCAGAGTGCTCTGAGAGCCAGCGACATGAAAACGACACCTGGAACAACGGCTAGTTCCACAGCTGTCGGTACCATCAAGGGTTGCGGGAAATGTGGGATAAACTTCAAAATCCTGTCTGTGGCTAAACTCCCTCCTGGTGGGGAGCCATGCGTGGATTGCCCATACAACTTGGCTAGACTCTCTTCTGCTGAATACTTTTTCAAAGTCCTATTACATGACAAGCCCAAACCCCTCAAGTTGTTGTGGACTCTGAAGAACTGGCCCTTTCATAACAGGTGACTTCAGTGGTGTTTTCTCCTGAGTAATAGCTGTGTCCTCCGTGCAGGAGGACAAAGCTTTACCCAAACACCTGTTCCAAATCTGACTCTACAGGAGATAATAGGACTTCCATACAAGTGGGGCTCCGGGGACCGCTCCATGGCGAGGTCTTAGAGGGACACCACCTTGCCACGAGTAAGCTTAGTGCAGAAACACATGCTACTTCTCATATTGACTTTCCTGGCCTTCCCGACAGCCCATGATGTCATTTTAATGGGATCTCATGTGCGTTAAGTTCCCATGCGCTGCCTGCACCAGCGAGGGTTCTCTCTGGAGGGAGCAAAACCATCTGTACTCCTCTGCTCTGTGAGCTAACGAAGAAGCAAGTGCAAGATTCTCCCCCACTCCCTATTTCTGAACGATCCTTAAAGCTCTTTAGAAAACCTTTTTAACGTTTCTAATTTTTCTGTATCCTGCAGGAAGAAGAACTGCTTTTTGGAAATATTTGCAAGCTCAAATTGAGC
The DNA here is from genome assembly GCF_010015895.1 of Lontra canadensis. Classification (NCBI taxonomy): domain Eukaryota; kingdom Metazoa; phylum Chordata; class Mammalia; order Carnivora; family Mustelidae; genus Lontra; species Lontra canadensis. The sequence continues at coordinate 16,931,598 of NW_022631007.1, forward strand.
AAGAGCTGTAAATAAAAACCTGGCATACAGTTGGGAGCTTGGCTTTCGAGAAGTGCCCAAATGCACTTCCGGAAAACTATAAATAGAACCAGGCCGCGCCCCATGCAAAAAAATGGTGAAATGTCCTTTAAGTTCTCCTATATAAATGCAGCTATCAGAGACAAACAAGACTTCCAGAAGTCAGGGAGAGACGGAGCTAAGAGTCTGCAATCACTGTTTTTTATAAACAAGGTGTTGCTTCACGAGAGCGCTAAGATCATGCACTCACAATGGAAAGGCAGGAAGATGGAAACAGAGGTTGAGCACAGAGGACTGGAGAGGAGTGCTGTGCCCGGGGACCCACCTCCTCCTCCCCACTGCCCCTGCCCAGTGCCAGGAAGTGCTCCTGCCCAGGTCGCCCAGCAGGAGTCCCCTGCTCCCAGCCCCGCCCCCCTTACCTGCCTCAGGCCTAGGGCCTTGGCGGGGCTCACACTGGCACAGATCACGGTTTATTCTCGGAAAGCCATTTTGATTACCCTAAACTCAGCGGATAAAAATACAGCATTTGAAAGTGGAAAATAGTTCCAGTGGTTGAGGAAGGCCACAAATCTCTACGATAGGCACTGCCTGTTGCAGTTATGTAAGGTCAAGTTCACGGAACATGAAGAAGAAGGCCTTTCACTATTTCCTTCTTAGCAACCTCCAAACGAACATCTGCTTATGTGTTTCACCTAACAGCTGGGAGGCACCATGGGCCGGTATTACCTAACACTGAGAGATGAAATATTTAAAAATAGAAGGTGTTTCCTGCACTTGGCAGAAGGAGAAGAGGGCAGTGAAGAGGCCGTGTGAGGCGGGGCTGCACTTCTTGGGGTGAGCCAGCCCTTCCAGCAGAAGCAACCCCCTCCCCAGGCGGCCATGCACTCCACCAGGCTCTCTGGACCTGGGGTGCCCCACCCCACCCCAAATACCCAACATGGAGCACAGCAGCTTTCAAGAGCTTTGTGGGTCACGGGCAGGGGGACCATCCAACAGGAGGCAGGAAAGGCAGGGTTTTGGTGTGTGCAGGGGTGGGGGGAAGAAGTGGGGGTTCAGGTTCAGACTTGAACATCTAGACACATGTTAAACACTCAGCCCCTTAATGGCCATGTAACCTGGAGTCCTAACGAGTGGTGGCTTCTTGCTGTTCTCATGGTGGAGGGGCGGTTCCAAGGCCCAGCAGCATGAAGTGCCAGCAGGACGGCAGGGTAGTGGCGGGGACAGCACCCACTGCTGCCATTCCACCATGACTGCTGGAAGGGCTGGCGATCCTGTGCCGTGGTGCAAGCCTGCTTCTAGTGAGCACATGCACACTGGCGGTCACCACACCACAAGAGCCCCTGGCTCAAAGTACAAATCAGGAAAAAATGCACAGGTAACTCTAAGCAAACAGTGTCTATAAAAAAATTAGGAACAATGTCTACAGACATGGCATGGAGATTTCATTTCCATACCATCTGTAGGCCGATGACTCCCAACGTTAGGCCTCCGGCCTCAGCCGACCCCCACACCTGCCTTCTCAACATCTCCGATGGGGCACGACTTTCCAACAGTCTCCCCAAGAGTGGCTTCGTCCATGTCCCCACCTAAATTCATGGCAACTCTGCCATCCACATGCTCAGATCCCAGACCACAGGATCATTCCAGCCTCTGCTTCCCTCACAGCTCGCTGGCACCTCCAGTGAGTCCCGCGTACGTCCAGTATTTCCAGACTCTGAACCATGTTACCATGCTCGCTGCCTCTATCCAGCCTGAGCCAGCCCCCAACCCCGTCCCTTGCCCCTCCCATGTGTCTGTCACTGTAGCACAAAGTGAGGGGTGTCACTCCTCTGCTCAGAACCTCCAAGAGTTGCCCACTCTCTCAAGGACAAAGCCCTACCTTGCAGGATGGCTGCAAGTCCTCACGGACCTGCAGCCACTCCAGATCTTGCAAGAACGCTCCTCCTTTCCGGCCTCCTGGCTAGCCCCAGACCGCCCCCTCTGGCCTCTGCACCAGCCACTCAGCGCCAGCAAGTCCTGACCTGTCTACCCTGTCCCCTGATGAAAAGTCCCTCATGTCTGAGCTCCCCCCTCCCCCCAGCTTCCCAGGTCCAGGACATTAAGCGCCCCTGAGCTTGAGCCGTGAACATGTTCGGAAGCCGGTGCCCAGCACCAGAGAACACCACTCTGCTCGAGTCCACCCCGAGACTTGTAGAAGCAGACCAGAGCGCCAGCCTCAGCCAACTCCACAGGCATGATCGTTTCCAACCACGACCTGCTAGCTGAAAAATCAGTCACAGAAAGACGGCTTGAAAAACGCTATACCTTCAGATGAGACACACTTCTAAATATCTCATTTTTTCAAAGAAAACAGAATCATCAAACAAAATTTAAAGCGACTACAAAGTAAATACTTTGAATGAGAACTTACGAAAGCACTTGTGCCCACAGAGAAGCATGCGACCATGTACGCTGATATCCAAAGGAAGAAAGGTTAGAAATTAATGTCACACGTTCAGCCTGAGGCTTTAGGACACAAATGTCCAAATGAGGCCCCAAGGAACAGAACGGAGAGGAGAATGGGAGTCAGGGGATGGCAGGGGCAGAAGCTGGGTCTCTGAAGGACAGTAAACACACAAAGCTGACAGGACACGCAGTGTGCCCTCGGCTCCAAGGCCACCAGACCCAGCTGATCCCCCATGTTCCTCGTGAAAACTTTCAGATCTCGGCTACCTCCAGGGCCTCCCACGCCTTGAAGTGGGCCTGGAAGCTGGAGAAGGACTGCCATGCGGGTCGCAGGTCCCCTCAGTGATCCTGGCCCAAGGCCCAGGAGTTCTGTGAGACATCCAAAGCCTGAGAGGAGCTTTAGCCCCTTCCGTGAGGGCTCGGGACGACAGCAGCCGGTCCCCACCAGCCGCTTCCCGCCCACTGCAGCCTGGCTCCCCTGGAGATGTAGTGTCAGTCTGGGTTTGGGTCTACAGCATCCCAGGCAGTCGGCACCGCTGTGGGGCTCCAGACACAGGGACCTCTCCTGCACGGAGTTTGGCCACAGTGAAACTGAGCCCCGGAAGCGAAATCCTGTCCCGAGCAGAACAGGGGCAAGGCTGACAAAGCCACTCCCTGACCCTGGCTGAAGGTCCTGAAGACCCCCATGAGGGCTCCACAGACTGTCTGGGCTCGTGTCCCTCCCGCCCTGCTGTCTGGACGTGCAGGACACAGAGCTGGTGAGAAAAGACAAAAGCATGAAGGTCAGATGCCTCAGTCAGTCCTGGGCACATGTCTGTGAAGGCTGGCGCCTCCCATCACACACCCCACAGAAGTCGGCCTTGGGAAAAACCCTTCCTTCCACCTCGTGATCTCCTTCAAGTATCCGGGAGGGCCGTGAGGGACGGGAGGGACGGTCCCTACTCTCTGCACCTACGCAAATCCCGGTCACTGCTGCCATCGCCACATCTGGGCTTGTGGGGACAAGCACCTGGTTTCGGGCGCACCAGGGCACAGGGGGCCATTTCTCTAGACACCCCCAAGTCCCTGCTGTGCTGTAACCAGCAAACCCCAGCTTTCCAAGGGCTCCTGTTCCCTGCTCTGGGCCCCAACGCCTGCTCTTCCTAATTCTGTGCGCCTATGGGCATAGCAGCAAAACAAAATTTAACGGGTCGGTATAGCTTGTGATAAACAACAACAACCCAAACAATCTAATTTCCACCCAGGATAAGAAAGGCCTTCTTGTGCCTCCCTCAAGCATGGAGGACACTGAAGAAGCCGGCCGGCAGAGAGGGTGTGGCCGTCCAGCAGAGCGGGCCTCGCCGAGGGCGCGTGAGCTCAGCCAGCCGGGCGGGGAGGCACGAAGGGGCATTTCTGGTGGAAAATGGCAGACCGAACACCATCGTTTATCCCTGTTCCCCCGACATCCCACTAAAACGGTATGGATTGTTTAAAAAAAAAAAAAAACACCAACAGAAACACAAACAAAATGCAAGTAAGAGAACAAGTTCTCAAAGTCAGAAAGAACACGGTGAACGCTGGGCACCTGCCTTATTAGATACAAAAATCCAAACCCTCCCCTGTAGTGGGGAAGGGAGGGTCTGCTTTCAGGCACAAAGCCTCCAGAAAAAGCTCAGTAGTTGTCAGGAGATGAACCGTCTATCCTGGGGGCACGGAGGTACCCGGACTCCTTGTGTACCCCGCACAGCTGGAGAAGCCAGAGGCTCCCTTTCTGGAGGGCAAGGCAGCAGATGGATGGGGCCGAGAGCACAGACGGGTCAGGCTGCACAGGGGTGGCCTCACTGTCCACCCCAGGATGTGGTGGACCAGGTCTGCACCCTCCCAGGGAGGCTGGCAGGTTTGATGAACAACGTGTCCACACAGGGTGGGAGAGCCCCAGCTACCAGGACCACCCACACCCCGGAGTGTCCCTCCTTCCCCCGGGTGCCCTCTCCCAAAGATGAGCAGATAGTTGGGGGTACCAGACTGCTGAGAAAACTATCCCCATATGAGACAGAGCCCATGCAGACAGACACCAGGACCCTGTGCCCAGGGAGATGGTGCCATTCCAGACAGAAGGGCAGACACGCTGTCCAGGTGGCCAACAGGATGGGTAGCAAGGCTGCGGAAGAGAAGGGGACCATCAGTATTCAGAGGGAAGACTGTTTCCAAAGCCCAAATCCACAAGCCAGATGGCAGACCACAGTGTCACTCTGAGGGCAAATGTCACTTCCTTCACAACGGTGCCAGGGTCACCCCAGCTCAGCCGGGCATGGATGAGAGCCCACAGCACCCCTCTGCTGCCCCGAGGGGACTTGGCCCCTCTGCAGGCTCTGTACTCCAGGAGAGGGGCGTGCCAGGAAGAGGCCGCAGGGCCAGGTCCCGAGCCCAGGCTGGAATGGGGCGCCCTCCACCTGGGCAGCAACGAACATGGACTTCTGCCACATTCAGCACCAGACACCTCCACATATGTCCCTCTCTCCAGAGTTTCCTGGCACTCCAGACCGCATCCCGGAGAGCCTGTCTGGGGAGGTTTGGGTGCACACACGGTAAAGCACAAGGAAAAGAAAGGAAGAAGAGGCCAGGTGGTGAGTGACGGGGACCGAGGGGCGCCAGCTCGCTCTCTGGCACAGGCGGGGCCTGCAGCAGGAGGCCCTTTATGCGCCCAGAGAATCTGAGAAGCACCAGCGTTCGGTGATCCAAACCACCGCAGGCCCCCAACGGCTCATAGCTGCGGGATGCGGACAGGCCGGGCCGCGGGTCCCCCAATGGCTCACAGCTCTGGACACAGACAGGCCAGACCACGGACTCCCATCCTGCCAGGATCCCAGGTCTGGGGACACAGCCCACAGTCCAGCACCTATGAAGGCCAGTGTCAGTGAGTGAAGTGGACGCCATGGAGGGAGAGGGGCCGGCTTCACAAGACAGAAAGCAGACACAACAGAGTGAGGCCTGTCTTTGGAAACACCGTCCTGAGGCACAAAAGCACAAAACCCAAAACTTCACACCACGAAGCACTACACTTAGGAAATAATCCATGTTCTCTCTTGTAAATTCCTCCCAGCAATGAATTCATGGACTCCCGAGAAAAGCAGCAAGCTGGTGGGTAACTTGGGGAGAGGTCTGGGAGGAACCAGCCAGGCGCTGTTCCCAGATCTGAAGAATGTTTGTCCCGGATATGAGCAGTGTTTGTCCCTCTCCTCCCTGACAAGTGGGTTTCGGGCCGAGGGATGGCTCACGCTGCCATGGTCTTCACTTCAGATGATGCGCCCTAGAGTCTGGTGCCCCTGCACAGCCGTCAGCACCAGCCTGCTGACTCATAACTCCTTGAGTCCCCCCCACAGGCCCAGACCCGCTCACCAGGCTCGACACCCACCCGGGGACTGGACATTGTGGAGGTCTGTGCACCTGATGCAGGAAAAAGCAGACATGTGGGCTCCAACTTTAGAAAAATAGAGCTAAGGCCCAGGAAGACCAGAACCCTCACAGGAGACAGTCTCTGTGTAACGTAAAGCATTTCAATGTGAGGTTCCCTGCGTCACTGGTTTCACTTCCTTTTACATGGGAGTCCAAGAGCTGCCATCGCGAAGGGTTCTGGGCTGGGGGAGAGGGATGTGCAAGCCTTGGAGGAACAGAGCAGCCGAGCGCCTGGCCACCTGCCAACTGGAGGGTATGGGACAGAGGACGATGGAGAGCTGCATGAGACCCCTCCTGTGTGCACGTGCCGTGCCCAAGACGCCACCACGCTTCCCTGCACCACGAGACCCCAGAGACCACCCAGGCTCAGAGGCTTGGCTGCCTGCCAGAGGCCGTGCAGCCCATCAGAGTCGGGCCAACCTTCAGAGCTGATTGGCTCCGGCCTGACCCTGCACTTTCCATCTGCAGCCCAACGAGGGAGCACATGGGGTGGAGCAAGGGAGTGAGGAGCAGGACACAGGCACACTCTGTGCCTGTGCCCCAGGGGACGGGGTTCGTGGCCCCGTGGTCTTCCCACACTCGGAGTGCCCCCAGGAGGGCACAGACCTGATGGGAGGGTGGGGAGGAGCCAAGAGCACAGAGAAAGCCAGGCTGCCCTGGCAAGTTCCAGCAGGATGGGCTGGGAGCCCAGAAAGGACGGAGGAAGGACATGCACGGAGTGCGCAGGCCTTGGAAGGGACGCCTTTTCACAATTCTGACTGGTGAGGACCCTCAACCGCAGAAGGGAAAGTGGAATCTGAGGGTTCCTCAGCAGCACGCCGAGGGAAAAAGGCCATGTCGAAGCTGGAGGGCGCGGGGCAACACCCTTTTGTCCACAACGACCTCCCAGGGTGAGCCCACGGCCCCTGTGAACAGCTGCGGGTGCACACCACACACGTGCATGTGCCTGGCCTCCGGGGACACAGCTGCAGGCACCCGTCGGGCTCAGGGCTACGGGGCCACAGGCTCCTACAGAGGGCCTCATTTGACTGGCAGCTGCTCACACAGGGTCCCGGGCAAAACTGGTGGATGGAGGCAGGTGGAACACTTCTCGGGACCCATTCGGGCTGATCAGGCACATCCAACTATGGGATCTTGTCCCTAAATTTTTCAAACTGTGGGGTCTGACTATGTATCTTTATGCTCTAGATTTTATTGTTCCCACAAACTGAAAGCACACGAGCCAGCAGGAGGAGCACAGCAGCCCCCGGGAGGCCGGGGGTCATGCTCATACACCGTGGCCCATAGGCACGGGGTGCCTCACACACCCCTGCACCTGTGTCTCCAGGTCGGGGGCCAGAGCACGCTCCCCAGGGCACGGCCTCCTGCTGGGCAGAGCCAGGCGAGTCCCGAGTGACACATCGCCAGGATGAGGAAACCGAAGAAGGTGGCCTCCGTCCTGCTGTCCCTGCCTGGCACCGCAGCAGGAGCCGCCCAAGGCGGCATGATCCTTCACCGCCCTCGACCGTGACCATCCCAAGCCCAGAGACCCACTTCCTGTCACACACACACACGAGGGGGGCTGTGTGGGAGAAGAATTACCATGGGGGCCTGGTTCCCAGGGGGATCAACCGGTTAAAGTAATTCATCACCTCGGAAGCTGGTAAGGGAGGTTTTCTGGCACTTTCCCAGGGTCCTTCAGGGGTCCCACGTGTCTCATATTTGCATTTCCATCACCAGGTGAGTCTTCTCTCACCGAAACCAAATGACAGCATGAGAAACATGGCTGGGAGGCAGTAGAAGCTTCTGGCTCCAGCTAGTCTCACCCAGCTTCTGCTCCAAAACTCAAGACGAGCGTCAGGAAATCCAACAACCTCTTGACAGTGTGGGGGTCGATACCCTTTAAGATGTGGGAATCCATGTGCTAAAAGTTAAGCTTTATTTTTTGCTCAGTTTGGGTAAGTTCTTTTGAGTTTCTGTAATTTCTTCAAAAGTCCACAATTTTCTTTCTAAAAACTGCACCTTTGTTAAACAGCCTCAAACAGAAACCCCCCTAACCGAGCCACACATGCTCTAGGGACACACCTCTGGAGGCAATGGTACCTGAATCCCACACCCATGGAACATGCCAGAGCTTCTCATCCACGCAGCTCCCATCCTTCGACTCAGCCGCCACGTCCCCCTGGGCACAGGGGTCACAACACTGGCTGAGGTGGTCTCTCCTCCAGCAGCACAGAGTAGAAGTCTTGCCCCATAATTTACATGCTGGGTGTCCTTAGAGGGTGATCCTGACCCAAAGTTCCCGGTCCCCTCTCCATTGGGCAGAGGTGCTCCAGGCAGGAAGGACCCTTGGCTGCTGTGATGAGTGCACGCGTGACGGACAGCAGCCCCTCAGCAAGCCATTGCATCAACAGTCAGTGCTTAATATGTGCATCCTGGTTTTTTTTTTTTTTTTTTTGGTAAAGGTTTTGTTTATTTAGGAGAGAGAGAGAGACAGAGAGAGACAGAGACAGAGATAGCAAGAGAGCACAAGCAGGGAGGAGAGGGAGAAGCAGGCTTCCCACTGAGCAGGGAGCCTGATGCAGTACTCGATCCCAGGACCCTGGGATCATGACCTGGGCCTGGGCTGAAGGCAGCTGCTTAACTGACTGAGCCAGTAGGCCTCCTGGGCCCCCTGTTCTTATTCAGGTCTTGTTTTCCTCCATTTTGTTCCTGGATGATGGAGGCACTGTTCTCAACCCCTTTACTCAGTCAAGGCTGCTGCGGGCCTCCTGGCGTCCACACCGTGCCGTGCCAAGCAAGCTCCCCTTCCAATTCTGGAAGCCAACCCCCAACACGGTCAGTACCATGACTCTCCTCCATAATAAACATGCATTTTTTTGGAGTCAGAGGGAAAAGTCTGTTACTTCAAAAATATGACACTGATTCACAAATGAGTTACTTAAATGTCTCTCAAGTCCCCCACGACCCAGACCCCTGGCTCAGGTGGGCATTTCTCATTCCCCTCAAACTCCGACATCTCTCTCTCACCTAACTGAGCTGCTGACATGGCTTCCTAACAGTCCCACCTAACAGTCCCAGCCAGGAGGAGGAAGGACAGCCTCCGGGAAGGGGGAATAGGTGTAGCCACATCTGTAACGGTGCCACTTCACTTCTTTAAGAAACAAAGGACTGGGATGTTAACCAGGAGTCACAGTGACAAGATAAGTTGGAAAAGAAAACAAAAAGGAAACCTTGTGTACATCAAGGACATTGCAGGGGGAGGTGAAGAAAGCAGAATTAACCCAGACTAAAAAGGCTTTTGGCTTTTTTCTTCGACAATTCAGACTTTCTTGTGTGAACTATCTCACACCTCAATTCAAGATGGCACACCAAGAAGATGGGACGCGTGCTTTCCACCTGAAGCCAGACGTCATGAAGACGAACCACACGTGAAGGGAACCATTACCAGGTGCCACCCTCCCCAAGTAAAGGGCCCAGCAGTGAGACCAGACCAACAGAACAGGGGTCGTGCACCCCTCCCTACTCAGAGGACAAGTTCCCGTGGGAAGGCTGGAGTCACTCCTGCGAATCACATATAAGTATCATGTTATCACATTGCTGAGTGTCAAGGTTAAACTCAGTGGAGAGGAAATCTGCCAGGGCAAATTAGGATTGACAGAAAAGTCATCGAAGAACTGTATAGTGACATCAGTGCGGCCATAAAGGAGTTTTCATATTAAGTTTAAATTCTGTTTCCTTGTAGGACATGGTTTAGAGTGGCCTGGAATGGACTGAGAGTGGAGGGGCTAAGAAGGCCCCTCGCTCCAGCAGCTTTTGAAGCAGCCCTCGACCTGCAAGCTTCGTGCCCAGAGTCACACCTACACCATGTATGTGCCTCCCTCCTGGCAGGCTGCCCGTGGGCATGGCTTCTACACCGCAGACACTGCTGGCCAGCGAGGGAGGAAACATGGCATTGTCCCCCCACACCTCCCCCAATCTATCAGCGAGGGGTCTGGCTACCAGGAAGTTAACTTGCTTCAATGTCTTGGGGCCACGTTCCCCAAGACACCATTTCTCAAGTTGGGTGGGTCCCCTCAAAGGAGAGGAGAAGAGGCCCATCGGAATCATCCAAGGACCCCGAAGAGGCTGTCACAATTAAGTCACACACCGTCTTCAGTATATCTGTCAACAGGACAACGGGACATGTCTGTCAATGGAACATCTGTCCAGAAACTACTAAAAATCAGACACATGTGTGATTCTTTTAAGAATCCTGCAGAGAGGGATGCCTGGGTGGCTCAATTGGTTAAGCAACTGCCTTTGGCTCAGGTCATGATCCCAGAGTCCTGGGATCGAGTCCCACATTGAGCTCCCGGCTCCACAGAGAGTCTGCTTCTCCCTCTGACCTTCTTCCCTCTCATGCTCTCTCAATAAATAAATAAATAAAGTCTTTAAGAAAAAAAGAAACCTGCAGAGAAGGATTATCCCCATCCACGAAACGATCAGCCTCAGGTCAGAGCCAGTGGGTCAGCAGGACCCCAGGTCCCCTATGAATCTGAAGCCCATGGGCTGTCTCACCCTAAGCCATATCAGGTCTCAACAGGGCGTATGTCCTTTCCAAGTGGGAAAACTAATCGGGAGCCCACCTCTTTCTGGTCCACCTGGAAACAACTACTTCCCACCTTTGTGGCCTATGGGGTTGTCTAGGAAGTCTCTTTCTCTGTCCCACACCCAGGGGGGACAGGAGCACTAGGAAGCTGCCTGAAAACACCCAACCACCCAAGGACTCTGTGTTCAGACAACAGTAACACTGGTGATGTGAGTCCAAGAGCAAGTGAGAATCAAGGCGGTTTCCGTCACACAGGCTGCACGTAAAACCTGAGCATCGCACAGGCTATTCCGAAGCCCCCCTCCCTGCACCTGGAGTCAAAAGTCAAGGTGTGCAGAAGGGGGTCCTGGAGAAGAAGCATGGAAATGGCAGACAGAGTGGGCTGTGAGCATCCCAGGGGACGGCGAAGCGAGTGCCCATGGCCCCAGGGACACGGAGCACCAGAGCACCGTCCAGGGACCTTTGCAGAGAATCAATGGGAGCTTCGTGTGTGGGGAGACGCCAGGAATGACCCTTGGCAGAGCACGGAGCATCACTATGCAAGGAAGGACATCCCTTTCTCGCCACTTCCAGCCTCTGTTTAAGGGGACCAGGGGCAGAGGCAGGTGCCCATCACCTCCCTGTCCCGGCCGGCACTGCCCACGGAGGGGGCGGGCAGGGTGGTATCCAGGAAGGCTGGGGTCCAGGAGGTGCCGCAGAGCCAAGACCACTGAGACAGAGGCCTCGGGGTGTGGCGAAGGCAAGGGTCCAGCAGCGCAGTCTTGAAATGCAGGCTCAGGAGTCCACAGTGCACTCACATCCCAGCCTTTTAGAGGTTTGCCTTTCTTTCAATAAGGCCAAGCAGCTGGCACAGAACAAATGGTGCCCAGGCTCTGAGCTGACATCCTGGAGTCACTACATGGGGCCCAGGACAGGGAGAGGGGGCTGTTTTAATGAAAAAAGAAGAAAAATGTTTCCACGCCATCTAGATTTGGAAAGCGTTGCTTAAAGCATGAAATGTAAAAAGATCATATATGGAATAAAGGACATAATCATAGCTGATTTTCTTTTGCTCATAAAAAAAAAGTAAAAGGCACTTGGGAGACAAGTTCATGGAGAGCCTCAGCTGTGAGAAGCCTGCGCCGGGGTAGGTGAAGCATGACCCTCCCACTGTCCCATGGCTGCTGGCAGCTCGACCTCGCCAGGCAGGGGACGTCTGGTCCTAGCTCCAGCTCAGAACTCTGCCCCACAGGGTCCTCCTATGGATCGACTCTGAGGTAACATCTCAAAAGAGCAGTTGGCACTTTCGGGAAGAACATGCCCTCCGGAGCTCAAGATAGAAAAGAGCCACAGTTCCCTTCCTCTTGAACAGCCAATGCCTGACCGGCTTCCGCGACATATGGCCTATTTTCCCTCAGGAGACGGCACAGGGGTCAGATGATCTGAGGGTCCACCTGCTCCCTCCAGACACCCCCCAACGTGGTGGGGCCTCCAAACAGCACTTTGGGGGAGTCCGAGCCCACCCCTCCCCAGGCCAGACGAGTGGACTTACCCGTGCTGGGCATGTGGTTCACGCGGGCGGGATTCAGCAGCTCCACAGGCTGGTCTCGGCCAGAAAGTCCATCTGGAGAAGAGAGAAAGCACGGGGCTTCAGAAGTAGCTCGCATTCCCGTGCAAACACTTCACACTCGGGAGTCTACAGGGAGACTCCTGGCAAACAGGGAAATGCATGTGTCCTTCTTACTTTCAGAAGAGAACAGGTTGGATTCCATCACACGTTATTTTTATTTGCTGAATCAGAAGATGAAAAACCCCTTGCAGAACAGCCAAAATAGCCCCCAAGTGAAAGATGGCCCACAGCGGAGCCGGGCCTCCGGACGCCTGTGCGGCTGGGCCGTCGGGGCTCATGTCTGTCTCGCGGCCACGTTACACCTCCTCGTGTTCGTCAGAACGGCTTTTCTGCCCAGACCACAAGCAGTGAGAGGATCAAAACACAGGGGCTGCTCCTCCTGTTCCCAGATGCTGACAAACGGCCTGGGGTATTCGCAGAAACCCAGCCCTAGGAGGCCCAGCTGAAAACAGCGTGGGGGTGCCTGGGGGGCCCTCCAGGAAACCAAGACACCCAAACAGCTCTCAGAAAAGCACTTGGCCAGGTACTCACAATGTAAAGAATCACTTCTCCCCGCCTGGATCCCGGCCCTGTTTCTGTCTCTCCAGGCTGAGCGCAAAGATGGAAGCTGGAAGCCGGCCACCACCCAAACCCGGAGCAGGCTGCTTTTAGACTGCCCGAGACTTTCCATATTCTCTCAGATAGGAAAGAAAGAAAACTCTGGCAAAACTTCCAGGAATCACACTTTGGGTTTAAAATTAGCTCCTGACAAGCGGTGTAAACCGGCCTGCAGTGACAGGCACGTCACGAGGACACTGACGTGGCGGTCACTCTCGTGATTTAAGGAGAGAGCGCAGGGTTCACGGACACCCCGGGCTCCCCGATGCAGACAAAGCAAGTGACATCAGATCTACAGACTGTACTAGAACCTTGCTTCTCACCCGTCCTGGCTAACCCCTTGCATGCCCTTCACATGGAGTGTTACGCAGCCCATGTGTCTCCGAAAATGTTCACAGTCGAAGGACAAAAACAACCACCTGGAGCAGAGCCAAACGTGTGCTCCTGAGGCCTGAGGCCCCCAAAGAAGTCAGGGAACTAGGGCCTCCCGCACCTGCGCAACTAGAAGAGTCCACCACAGGGCACCTGGGACTCTTTTCCTCAAACCAGCAACATACCCCAACGGTCACTGCAGTCACCAGGCACCTCCGGGGCTAAGACCGTCCAGGCTCCCTGAGCCAGTAGGGCCGGCCGGCCGGCCGGGTCATATCGTGGAAGCGAACAGCAGGCCCCAACACCCCGACCAGGAGCATGAGGGCTTCTCCCATGGACCAGGACTACCCCGGACAGCCCAGGGGCTGACCTGTGAGCCTAGCACTCCGCCACGTGAGCGCCGTCACTGCCCAGAGAGAGACCTGGAGACGGTAACCGAAAAGTACTCTGGAACTTTTTTTCAAGAAAATAAGTAAGTGAAACTCATTTTGCTTCTGGATAAGGTTAAAATTTCATTTTTGAAAATATAAAATTGATAAAAGTATATACTTTTTTTTTTGTTAATTTGAATTCCACTGTAAATACCTTCAGAAACACCAGAAGGCCCCTCTGAAAATTCTAATCAAGCTGCAGTTTGTCAGTGGGCAAGGGTCCGGGCCATGGTGCTCGGAATGCCATCCTATTCAGGGCTCCGCAGCTAGGTTCAAAGGAGGACCTCAGCTTCCAGCTGAATGAAGGCTATAGAACCAGAAGTGGTTGAGAAATCAAGAAGCCAGCAAGGTTTCCAGAGGAATCTCTGAATTCTGGGAGCAGTCAGAGGCCGCACCAGGCCAGCATCCTAGCTTACAGAAAGACCTTTCCTTGAGTTTGGGATTGAACTTTTTATGTTGGCCCCAAGCCCCAGAGGTCTAATTACTTCAAAGCCAAATGCATAAATGCTGCCCCATGTCACGTGACTTCTATCCACACTAGAGTGGGAAGAGGCATCAACTCTCAATGCAATCAGTTCAGAGTATAAGGGAAAAGATATGTGGTTATTAGCGTAACCAAAAGTTACCGCCTGTGTGTTTTAAATCAAGGTATGGCTCCATTGAGCTGGCCCACTCACGGAATTTCCGGACACTAGACTGGGGTATACCTTGCTGAGGGGCCAGCAAGAAATCAATCCCAGATATGTGCTCGTTGGCCCGCCAGAGAACACTGCCATCTCATGAGGGCACCCTCCTGCTCTGCGGTCTGGAAACGCTGGGGCCTGGAACGTGAAGAGTGGGGAAGGGCGGCCAGTGGCCATGATGGGCTTCCATTAAGGTCATCTGTGGAACCCACTGAGAAGGTCAAACAGGCACCAGAGACACGGGCCAGGAGAACCTGGGCCACCCGCCACAGGGAGAGGGCGTGAGGCACGCCGAGCAGCCCCGGCAGCCACCCCAGGGCAGGAGAGCCCCTTGCTGCCCCACCCCAAAGAGTGGGCCAGCCCGCGCTTGCACAATGTGGAGGCTGAAGCAATTTCTGTGACAACAGCCACATCATCTATAACACAATAAGCAAAAACTCACTGAATAAAAAGGTTCAGCCCCTTCCCTGATGTACATAATCAAAGAGGGTCTGCACTTGAATGCTGCACAAAGATTTATGTTTCTTGTACCAATAAAGCCACTGTGTGAAAAATCCACACACAGGTTACCTAATGAGGTGGGGAGGAGAGGTGAGGGTAGGAGGGTGGTAGGGAGTGGGGAGGGAAAGGAAGACAGTAAGGAGGAAGGGGAAGGCAGGCAGAGGAGGGGAAGGAAGGAAGAGAAGGGGGAAGAGGAAGAGAGGGCAGGGGAAGGAGAGGAGAGAGAGGAGGGCAGGGGAGAGAAGGGAAGGGGAAAGGCGAGCAGGGGAAGCAAGGGGAAGACTTGCAAAAAGGATGGAGAGAGCCTTCTGTCTATACACTACTGTCCTACCTGGTGGAGACCCAAGAGTGTCTCCAGAAGGTGAAATCTGTCCTTCCCCAAGGGCTAAGTCACTGAGCATCTCCCTAGGCACTTACAGACTATTCTGAATTCAAATCTTGGGCCCCTTTAAAAAAAAAAAAAAAAAATTGGGTTGTCTTTTTTCTCTGGACTCAGGGGAATTCTTTACAAATTCCAACCACGGATTCTCTGGCAGTTACGTCCATCTCAGAGACAGCCTTTCTGGACGGTCCCATCCATCAGTCCTTTCAGAGCTTATGCTTCCCCACCTGGAGGCTGCAAGCTACTTTACGGCAGGCACTGTCCCCTGTAGGTCCTGTGGCCTTTCCCTTCCCGTGTGTCCCCACCTCTCTGCTCTTGACTCTTGCCCATGATGTGAGGTCGGGGTCTTTGGGTTTTGGTTTTTTTCAGTGAGGATGGCCAAACGTCTCATCATTACTAAGATGTCTTACTTTCGCTGCTGGTCAGCACACGAGTTCTATCAGACATCGCATCCCTGTCCTGTTGGCCAATTTGTTCATATCTGTGCCAATAATCATACCGTCTAACTGCTGCAAGGCAAGAGTCCCTATTTTCTGCTTCAGAACCATCTTGGGGGCTGCGGGTCCTTTACCACATAAATTCTAGAATCAGCTTGTCTTCCAAAAGACGGAAAGACAAAAAGAAAAAGAAAAAAGAAAAAAGGGGAAGCCAGGCAGGCAGGGAGGGGTGAGAAGGGGACTAACTCTGTCTGGGACCATGTAGGTACAGAGAGCTGGGAGAGATCAGGATCACAGCAATATGATCCGTGGACACGGACTAGTGCTTCACCTCACTGCTGTCAAAGATGTTGTAGAACTCCGAGTGCAGAGGAACTGAAAATCTCTAGACTTATCCCTAGGTGTCTGGCATTTTCAGCAGCCCATTCTCCTCAGTACTGCAGATTTAAGTCACTGCATGCGGGTCTGTATCCCAGGACCCCAGCACACTCATTTATTCTGACCACATATCTGAACTGGATTTTCTACCTGCAGGATCCTGGGACAGTGACAGTTCGGTTTTCCTATCATTTCTGTTTCTTGCCCCATCCCATTGGTGGGGACCAATGCTACACCCCCACAGAAACACTGAGAAACACCTGCGCCGTGTCTGACCTCACCCCTCCCTCCTCCTCTCCCTTCCCTGCATGCCCAGGTCTCCCAAACCAAGGGCTCTCGGCGACACAAGCATGAATGCCAGGAAACTCTCGCGAAGGTAAAAGAATGCAAAAAAATTTAATATCCTAAACTGCATGTGGGGGGCTCGCCTCATGTAGGTGGTAAAGTGCCACATGCGGAGGCTGGGGGGGCGTTGCACCGTGCCGTCTCCCAGCTCCTGGGGGGCAGCGCCCCCTCCACTCCGGGCGCCACTGGCTTGCAGACACTCGGTCGTGGGGTCTGAGGTCTCCGGCAGCGGGAATAGTGCCCAGGCTTCACTCCAGCCAATCTTCTATCCATTTTTATTTTCTCATACAAACTTTTTATTTTAGAACAGTTGTGGATTTACAGAAAAATTAAAAATAGCAGAGTGTTCTCATATTTATTCCCTCTTCCCCCAAGAGGGGCATCTCCCATGAGGCTGGTGTGTCGAGTTCTGGTTCACTGAAGCCCCCACGTACGCCAGGTGCCTGGGCTTTCCCTCCCTGTTCCAACCCCCCACCCAGGCTCTCACATGACCCCTGGGCGTCACATCTCCTAGGCTCCTGCCCCTGTTCTGAATGATGGCGACAGGGTGGGGGAGTGCAGATCCCGTACTCTGCAGAATGTCCCCTGGCTGGGACTTGTCCGGTGTTCTCCTCATAACTGGACTGGGACTGCATGTTTTTACAGGGAAGACTCCCCATCATGGGACACCACACACCACAGACGGGACAAATCACCAGGGCCATCGGCATCAGTCATGGGGCCGGTGTTTGTCTGTCCGGCCTCTCCACTGGGAAGGTGCCGGTTTAAGTCCCTGTCCCCACAACATTCTCTGAAATAAAGCTGCTCTCTGCAGCCCACGCTGCTGACAACAGCGGCTACCCTTCCACGTCCACTTCCCAGGCTTAGGGTGATGGACCTGCTCCCAGGGACGCAGCGTGGAACATCAGACACAGAAGGCAGCCCAGCCTCCGGGTCCCCATGGACAGGGCAGGGGCGAGGCACACAGGGCCGAGCCACACCAGGGCCATGGCAGTTACCACCAGCTGGGTTCAAAGCCTGTTCTGCCTGCACCCAAGGCGTGACCTCGCGCTCCTCCCTCTCATTTCTCAGACTCAGGCGCATCTCTAAGGCAGGAACAGCAACAGGCCCGCCCGGGAGATGCGCTGAGAATTAACTGTGTCTCAGGGGCTCCCCTGGGACCAGGGAGCAGTCAGTGGATTTTCTAGCAGAGAGAATGATAGCATTTCTTTCCTCTCCCCCGCCCCCCTCCCCATCATCTATTCCAGTGTGAACTCCAATCTAACAGGGAACATGCTAGAATGTATGCCCAGGAAGGGGTTGTTCCCGCGAAGATGCATAAGCTGCAGTCTGAGCTCTGGCTTTGGCTCTGCCACTGGATCAGCTGTTGCTCCCACACGTGCTGCAATGAACGGGGGTCCCGGGGGGGCAAGCGCTGCTTCCTGGGTGCGGGCTGGGCATTCTGCCAACGTAGGCAGCCTTGAGCTGGCGCGGCCACGACATACCCCGTCCCAAACAAGGACCACAGCCTGAGGGGGCATCTGGGGCTCTTCCTGCCTTCTTGATCTGGAAGCACACGCGCCTCTAGGACAGACTGGGGCCGTGGGGGCCAAGCTCACTTGCCCTCAGGATGGGGACACTGAATGAAGGATGTGGACTGATGTGGAATAAGAGAAGCCCGGGTTTCTGTAAAAATTAACTTAATGAGAAAAGTCACATCCCCACAGTAGGGACACTTGTGTTGGGGGTGTGTGTGTGTTGGTATGACAGAAAGGAAGTCTTGAAGAAACAGGTAAGCCTTTATATGGGGACCACAACTCAGGAGTGTCTCCTGCCCAGCAAAAAGTGGCTTGCCTTGGGCCTGAGTGAAGATGGAAGGGAAGCCTGGTCTGCACGGAGGCTGGCAGCAAGGAGGATAGTGCCGGGCCAAGAGCACACAGGAGGTGTCTGCACAGAACACTGCAGGAGAGGCTTGGCCCGCTGAACACGCACCCCCCAACCCCGCCGGGCATGCGGTAGGGTGCGCGACCGTGCACCAGCTCTCACACACTGTGCAAGTCACAGGTGATCACTGGGGTCTGGATTCAGGGGCCAATGTACCTTCCTACAATGTTGACATGAAGCCAGCATTTCCCTGCACCCAATTGGAGTGAGCTGCACAATTCCCACATCGGACATTGGACACCCTTGTTCATTTAAATTATAAAAGGGGGCTCACTACATGGAAACATCTCACCTCAAGGCACAAGTGATTCATCGGGGCAGCAAAATACTCAACCACCCCCCCCCCCGGCCCTCTCCCTGGTCTGAACCACCCTAGTGGGGCCTCTAACCTCTACCCCAGGACTTGGCCCACCAGCCTCCCTCCTCCTTTGCTGAGCAACCTGCCCTCTCCTGGGCACCGCCTGCCCGCCCTCTACAGACCACAGCCAACAGTGCCCAAGCCCTGGCGGCCAGGACCACTCAGGTGCCCCCAGGAACTCAGGGAAACCTAACAGGCGGCCCCCGGTGAGTCCTGCTTCCAGCCCCCAGCAGCCCGGCCCATGGAGCGCTTCCTTCCCTCACCATGCACCGTCCTGAGAAGTACAGAAGGTCTGCAGTAAAGCTGGGATCTGCCGGTTAATGTGAATTATACTTCAATGGGTTAAATGTTGTGGCTTCCTGAGGCATGTCCGGCATTAGTTTATGTGTATTTATTGGAAACCAACGAAGATGGGAGATACTCTTTCTCCTTAGCAATATCTCTTCCTTCAGGAAGATCGCGCAGACTTTACAATGTCAAGGCTAATCTATGAAGTATTCTCCTTCAGCTGAAAATCAAAACTAGCTACAGCTCCCAGTTTTTGGGAAATCAGAGCTGAAAGGAATGGGCTGAAAAGACAGCAGGCGGCTAAGAGCAGTCAGGTGTGGAATGAGAAGTCGCCCAGGACAGTGACCAGCTCCTTCCAGGGGCCAAGCTGCCACGGGTGCTGATCTAGATATGTTGACAATCCCAGCGTCCAGATCTGAACACACTACTGTGAAAGGACATTTTCTGTGACCACTCGGAGACCCTAAACCATGACCTGATGCTTAGGAATCCTTCATTTTGTTGAGTATGATCACATACTCAATGTGTGTTAGAAATTCCGTGTGTTAGAAATCTATGCTGTAGTGTTTATGGGCAAAAGCTATGGTATCTGGGATTTGTTTTAAATTTTCCAGAAAATGAGGGTCGGGGCGGGGGCTGATCAGGTGGGCACATTCTAAAAGCACAAGGTTCTGAAAGTTGGAGATGGGCATGGGGGCTCCCCACACGCATTAAGGTCTCTCTTGTTTCATTTGTGTGAAATTTTTCGTGATAGTTCCAAGAGATACCAAGAATAAAAACAAGCCCTCACTTTGTACTTCATGGCACCTGCCCTTGCTTAAGTCCCGCTAGGGCATCACCTCACCAGCTTGCTCGCTGCAACCATGGAGAGTCTTCAGGTCGCCGACCCTGAGCTGTGCGAACAAGAGCCAGCAAACCCTCCTTGCTCACACGCAACTCAGCACATGGCTCATGGGCACCTGAGGTGGGGTGCCTGACAGGATGCCAAATGCTGCATGGAGGGGAGGGGGCTCGACGGCTCCACAAGCAGGGCCTGCGTGGCACAGGCCATGGCCTCCCTGGGAGTCACACTCTGCTTCTCTCCACACCCCGCCCGGCGACCTCCCTGACGCCCAGGGCTGAGTCAAGGAAGACAGGACCAAACGTCCCCTCTGCCTCAGCCCAGGGGCTTGGACAGCTCGCTGAAAGGCTGACACAACGGGACAGGGATGAGCCATGGAGGGAAAAGTCCCAGCCTGCTACTCAGAAGTCTTCTTTAGGAAAATTCAGAAGTGGAAACACACCACCTCGCCAGCCCCATCAGGGACAAAGTCCACACAGCCAGAAAACTCTGATAACAGGAGAGAGGATACCACAAGCTTGGACCTCAGGCCACGAGGGGAAGAAAGGGAGTGACGGCAGCATGTACGCGGCCCGACAAGAGCTCCCAGAGTGGGGTCTGTCCCATCCCCATGTCCTCAGAGGACTGGCTCAAGCCCAGAGTTGGACAACACTATGGAGCAAGGGACAGAGTGGGATGGGGCATGAGCGCACGAGGGCAGCTCTGTGGCTGGCCCCAAGCACAGGCTGCCGTGGTCCGAGAAGCCAGAGCAGGCCCAGCTCTCCTCTTGGGGCAGGGGCCACACTTCCCAGAGGGGCATCCCCAGGGAGTCTCAGGCCCATGCTCTGGAGACGGATCTGGCCACTCTCCGACCCCCGAAGGCAGCACCCCTGCAGGACTGCTCCTCCCTGCTCCCCGCCCCACAACCCAGACACCGCCCCCACCCCCCAGGCAGCCTGAAGTGATTTAGGAAATCAGGAGAAAATGTCCTCGCCTGCCTTTGAAAACAGATCCATCTTGGCTCCTGGGAGGATGTCCATCTGCCCTGTGGGGAGGACATGATTGGTGAGTCACTCCAAAGCTGTTTTGAAGAGCACTGGAGGCGGAGGGGGAAGTAACCTCGAGTGTACCATGTGCAGCTTTCCCAGAGTCTGTACAAGGAGTAACAGACAGGAGTCCCGGGGAGCACTCAGAGGAGCACCGCGAAGCCGCGAGCATCCCGATGACTCATGCACGAGCTTTTGAGATGGAGCTCCCTTCCTAATTAAATTAGCAAGGACACAAAGTAACACGGTTATTGGCAGACGGAACACCATCCCCACTGTCTGCCTGCAGATTAGCACGCTTTCTCCAACTGCACATGTGCGGAGGCCCAGAGGCAAACCCTTTCTAGTTAAGCCCAGTGCGGGGGTTCTTCTGCAGGTGTCCTCTTTTCTGAACCAACAGAGGCCGGGTCCCACAGGTCACGCAGCCCCGCGGCCGTCAGAGTCAGGCCCAGCTTCCACCCTCCTCAGGAGTCACGGTATTGAAACTCGGATTCAGTTTCACCATCCGCACACCGCTAACACGTGTAATGAATGGGGCCCTTCACCTGCCCCCCAGTGACGTGAGCACACAGCCCCGCGTACCCGTGGGACCGACTTCCCAGCCTGGGTAAAGGCATCCGACTGGGGCAAGAGAGTCTCCTGAAAATGTGAGTCAGCGGCTGAAAGCACTGGGTGGATAAGCCGTCCTTCCAGAGCACTCTGCACGCTGCCGGGCATTAAGAATTAGCTGAAAGGTGTTTGTGGTTAAGTGACAGGAAGCTGGGAAACAGGTACATATTCATAAGCAGCTCACGAGAAATGACTCACAAGCTCGTAACAATAAACTGAAAATGGCCATCTGGAGAAAGTCCGCTCAGGCACGGGAACCGTGCGGGCAGGGAGGAGCCCTCCCCAGGAGACCCAGGCAAGATGGGACATGAAGCCATGGCCCCCGCAAGACCTGCCCCAGCCGCACTGGCTTCTAAAAGCCTCTCTTGGGGCGTCTGGGTGGCTCAGTGGGTTAAACCTCTGCCTCCAGCTCAGGTCATGATCTCAGGGTCCTGGGATCGAGCCCCACATCAGGCTCTCTGCTCAACGGGGAGCCTGCTTCCTCCTCTCTCTGCTTGCCTCTCTGCCTGCTTGTTATCTCTGTCTGTCAAATAAATAAATAAAATCTTTAATAAATAAATAAATAAAAGCCTCTCTTGTTCTTTGCACAGAAAAAGGGTCCTCTGCCCTTCTTCCTTTCATGCGACATTTCAGAAGCAACCGAGCACGAGACAGATGCCAGTAACGCTCACACCAGGCCCTGGAGTGATGGCTGGCTGGGGGTGGAGGTGGAGGGGGGGTCCTCCAGCAAAGACTTGCAGAGTCTGTGCCAAAAAGGCACCCAGGGAGGGCTTTCTCCCCCATCACAGTGTGGGGCCGTACTTGCTTCGAGCCTTCAGAAGTGTATCTCCTTTTTGTCACGTCTTGTTCGGGCCAGATCTTGCTGAAACACAGCACCACTGACAGCACAGTCTGCCCTCTGGATCAGAACCCAGGGCGCAGCGCGCCTGCTGCAGGTCAGGCCCGTGGGCGGGGCCTCCCCGGGAAACCGCGTAAATACTTCCTTGTTCCCACTGCAGGGGTGAAGAAACCAGGAGGGAGACCTGACGAAGGCCACCCTGATGAAGACAGGAAGCAACTCGCTGCCCTTCCTGTCCCCATTCAGCCATTGGAGCCACGGCGTCCGCTCCCCACGGTCCGTTCACATGCGGGACAGACTGCACTGAGCTGGTTACTGAGCCACCGTCCTAATGCTCAGGACACAGCTTCCAACAACATCAAGTCCCTGCACCCCAGCCTTCCGCTCGTGAAGAAGAAATGATACACACTAACAGATCACGCTATGTCAAGTGCTGGAAACAGAAGTCACAGGGGAAGAACGTGATTGGAGGTTATTTCTTAGATAAAGTGATCACAGAGGGCCCTTGTGCTGGGGTGACACCTGAGTGATATGCCAGAGGGATCCATGTCCACTGTCTCAGCTGAGGCAAAGGAACAGCGAAGTGTGAAGGCCCTGAGGTGGGATAAGCTGGGTCGGATCCATTCAGCAGAAGCCAAGTGACCAGGGGGCAGAGTGAGAAGAGACGGGGCTGAAGGGGCACCAGAGCTGGGCCACAGATCTTGAAGATTATCTGGAGACAGAAGTTCTAACTTCTGTCCTCAAGACTCATTTCAGCTGCCATGCAGAACAGTGAGCAGCACCAGGGGCCCCAAGGAGGGAGCACGGAAGGGGCAAGAAGAGCCCAGGAGGCTGTTTCTAAGACCCAGGGCTAGAGAGGCCAGTAGGCATACAGTGGGAAGTGCGGTCCGACTAGTGGTATGTTTTGCAGGTTCATCTACTGGGACTTTCGTGGACCAGATGCGGGTGTTAGGAGACAGAGCACCTCCCTGAGAAACGAGACAAAGAGCAGGGGTGGGCGGGAAGGGTCCCTCGCAGACTGCACTGGACGGAATTCCAAGAGACCTACCGGTCTTCGGAATCACCTCTGATCGTGACTTCAGGACTTTCTCGGGGTGGGGGAGCACCAAAATGTTCAGGACATGTGTCAGCATTCCAAAATATAGGTTCATATCTTAGTTTAGCTCATGAAGCTTAAGGAGCCAGCTTATAAGGCCTACGGTTGCTCTCCACCCACCTCCCGCCATCCAGACTCTGGCACCTCGGGTGGGGCTTCTAGAACCTGCACTAACCTCTTTCAGGGAGGGAACCGCTTCAGGGAGGGAACTTCACACAAGAGTATACTCACTTTTGCAGAGAGGATACTCGCTCTCGTGGGGCTCTTGGGTCAGGAAAGAAAGGGCATAAAGTATATTAACTGGTGAAAAAAGGTTTCATCTTTCCAGGGGACTGTTTCATGGACTGGTGCCCATGCCTCTCCCCCACAACAGTCCAGTCTGTCCATGCTGGAACGAGGATCCAAGTGGAAGGTCGCTGAGTGCAGCCCCATGTGCAGGACCAGACTGCAGCCACCTTGCTGCCAGGGGCGGGGGGCGGGGGGCACGTCTCCCGTAATGGCAGCCGTGCCGATGGCACCTGTCCCATTTTCCAGTTGCCACACATTTCCCGCTGTGATGCAGAGATGTCCTCTGGTTACATCAAATGCCCTGGTTTCATTTCATTCGTGTCTCTGACAAACACAGGAGCCAAGTGTGCTCCAGACTGGGCACCATGGGGGGTGGGGGCCAGACCTAACATCCTTCATCCTCAGTGCCACGACTCCAACCTTGGACGTGCAGCCGGAGGGCCCAGACCACCTGCTGGAAGCAGCCAGGTGACAGACTGCCATCAGTGTGACCAAAACACCTGCTGCTGTCCCTGGCAGCTCAGTGTGGGCAGCTCTGTGCTGCTGACTGCTCGAGTTCGTCTGGGTGCCGCTCGGTGGCTGCCACAGGCTCGAGCCCCCCTCCAGCAGCTCGTCCTGGGGCTGAGGCAATGGTACTGAATATGAATACTGTTCCAAATCACAGGGCAGTTGTGTGGAAGCATCCAGAAGGCCCCCGCTATCAGCCTGGACACGTCATGTCCAGCTCTCCTGACATCTCAACCTGTTCCCCCAGAAGCACCCATGCTCCACCCACCTGCCAGTAACCTGGGTGGGAAGGGTCATTTTCAGGAGCCTGACACTGGACAATCAGTGGTGTTGTCACAGAAGGAGGACACTGGAGGACTGGCTCATGAATTAGGCCAGCACCTGGGCTTAGAAAGGCCTTCCTCTGCAGGTGTGCTACCCTGGCCTCCACGTTTCATCTATAGCCCTGTGCTGACTTACAGTGTAGCCATCAAGTCTGCAAATGGCCTCCGACCTCCTCATAAGCACCTGGTCCTTCCAGAGCCTGGGGCTCAGAGGGCCAGCAGAGAGCCAGCCAGCAGTACTGGGGCTGGGAGGCCAGGGAACTGGGGTGCTATGGGGCTGGAGGGCTAGAATGCAGGAAGACTATGGGGCTGGGGGGTGTGGGGCTGGAAAGCAGGAGGACTGCGGAGCTGAGGAGCTGGGAGGCTGAGTGGCTGAGGGGCTGAGTGGCTGGCAGGCCAGGGAACTGGGGAGCTGAGGGATTAGGAGGTGAAGGAGCTAGGGAACTGGGGAGCTGGGAGATGAGGACCTGAGGGACAGGGCGGCTGTGGGGCTAGGGAGCTGGAAAGCAGGAGGATTATGGGACTGAGGGGCTAAGGGGCTGGGAAGATAGGGAGCTGAGGAGCTGAGGGCGTTGGGGGGCTTGGAAGATGGGGAGCTGGGGGACTGAGAAGCTGGAGGACTGTGGGGTTGGGGGGCTATAAGGGTGGGGAACTGGGGGACTGGGAGGCTTCAGGGCTGTGGGACTGAGAAGCTGAGGAGCTGGGGGCCTGTGGGGCTGGAGGAACATGGGCTGAGAAGCTGGGAGGTCATAGGGCTGTGGGGTTGAGAGGCTGGGGAGCCGGTGAGCCAGGGAACTGGGGAGTTGGGGAGCTGGGAGGTTGGGGAGCTGAGGGGCTGCAGGGTTGAAAGGATGGGGGGCCAGGGAGCTGGGTATCTGAGGGGCTGAAAGAAAAAAGGTCTTCCAATAGGAGTGGTTTCTGTGAATAAGCTTAAACCATTTCAGTAAGTCTTATTTTCTCCAATTTCTTGAACTACCTAATGATATAGAACACACTGTTGTAAAAATCATGTCTTCTAAAAGTGTTAAAACATAATTTTATAATAGGGGGACACACGAACCCCAGCGCCCGCATGCTGCGCTGGGATTAGCACTTCAGCTGCCGTGCAGACCCCCAGGCCCCTGGCAGTACCATGTGCAGCTAAGGCCACAGGGGCCGCCTAGCAGCCACGGCACAAGACCATTAGTCCCTTAAAGTCTGTGCCCACTGTCGGGATAATTCCATTGGTATTATTATCTCATTCAAGGAGACCACGGCACACCCCTCATTTTAACAGAGCCGGCTTCCCTGGGCCCTGTACAAAGCTGGTGTCCAATCCGCAGAAATCCGTACCACCTTTCTGTTATAATATGGAGATACTCTCTGCATCACAACTTCCCCCAAATCAAGACTCACTAAACCTCATCATTACTCCTTTTGTAACTGTTTTCATACAACACAAACTTTAGTTTCTAAAAATACAGTTTTTTTCTATTTTCAGGTTCTATTTTCATCTTCTAAAAATAGAGCTCCCGAGGGGAGCAGCCATTTGGTCTACATTCGGTGGTGATATGGCATGGATTTGTGTCCTCACACTTTTCGGCCAGTGGTTTCTGCACTGGAGTGGGGACTGCAGTGGTTGGCACCCAGGTTCACAAAGCCCGGGGGGCCCGGTACCAATGCTCAGATCCTCTCCTACAGGTCCCTGACCACAGAAAAAACCTGGCCAGCATGGGTCCCATTGTCCACATCTGTAAAATGGGTACAAGGATACTCTTCACGTCACAGAACACAGAGGATGGACTGGGCTCCCTGGGTGCCAAAGCTGTGGAGGAGGTCCCCCGACCTTCACAGTCATCTCAGAGGGCAGGTCATGTCCTTGGTGTCTGCAGTAGTGGAACAGGGAAGTTAAAAGGCACAAGAGAAAGCACAGGACAATAAGAAAGCTTCGCCTGCAAGAGCTCTGATGTCCTATGGAAGTCCCTCTTGAGGATGGGCCCCCAGGTCTGTGCCCACCACCCTCCTCCCGTTTCCATCCAGAGCACAGGCGCCTCCCCACACCACAGTATAGAGCAGCTCACTACTTCTAAATAGCCAGTAAATTAAACATGGCTTTTATGCCCTTTTTTTTAAATGATTTTATTCTCTTTCTACAACAGAAAGAGACACACCGAGAATGGGAACACAAGCAAGGGGAGAAGAAGAGGGAGAAGCAGACTCCTCGTCCAGCAGGGAGCCCAATGAAGGACTTAATCCCAGGACCCTGGGATCATGACCTGAGCTGAAGGCAGACATTCAACAAGAGAGCCACCCAGGTGTCCCTGGACATGGCTTTTTAAACAATCTTCCCAAATGTTAAAAGCTTCACTGCCCTAAGAACAGATATAATAGGGGATAAATCAGTTTCACAGTCTGGAAAACACAGATTCCACTAGGATCCAAAACAGAGTGTAATAATATGCTAAGTTAATCAGAACTTCAGCTTTCTGGACCCTGCTCTCACGAGGCAGCTCCCCCCCACCCCACCCCGCCACCACAACAATACAGAAATGGTGACTCTAAGATAGAGTAGAATTCCCCCCCTATTTCATATATAGACTTCAGCTCAAAAGAAACCTAAGACCCCTGTTACCAGGAGGGAAAAACAAAATAATGGTACTCTGGCAAATGCACCATGATCTAGCTGCCTATCCCTGGGGCCAAAGAGTCAGTAGAACTGTCTGGGCCAGACGAGGGTGGGTGGGACATGGCGGGGGAGGCAGGAGATATGGTCATGAGCTTGTCCTGGACGGCATGCTGAGCTGAGACCCTCCATGAGGTCAGAACTCTGGAAGGACTATGAAAATGGGGCTGGACAGCCCCGCCCACCCAGCCAGGGAGGCAGAGGAGGGCTACTGGGAGTTCTCTGGCAAGAACCTCAAACACATGAGGGTGTGGCCTCCAGAGTCCCACTACTTGGGCGGGTCTGGACTCCTAGGTCTATAAATTAGGATGAAAAACTAGTCCAGCATTGCAAAAGCCTAGAGCCCCAGGAAAGCAAGGGAAAATATCTCTCATGAGACACCCGAAGGAGGGAGAGGGAGAGGCAGGGAAGGAGGGGAAAACCTTCCTAAATAAGGGGAGGTATAAGGAAAATTGAAAATCACAAATGATGCATGGGAGCAAGTTGCTATGCCAGAATTAGCCAACACAACAGAGCAATGACTGTAAAATAGCTGCAAATATTGAAACAATATGGAAAAGACTACAAAACATGCATTTTTTTTTTTAAAGTAAGGCATTCAATGAGGCAAAGAATATAATGAAAGAAAGAAACCCTGGAAAAATAGAAAGTTTTTTTTTAAAGAATAAAAATAATTTTTTAGAATTGAAAAGAACATATTAGACATGGCAAAAGACAGAAATAAGGAGCTGGATGACAGATCTACATAAGTGACCTGAATGCAGCACAAAAAAAGGGAAAGACAGGCAAGGATAAAAGAATGAGACGTCCAATACAGACCTGGAATGAGTTCTTAAAGAATGGAAAAATGCAAAGGAGGTCTAATAGTCACATAAATAAAGAGGCTATTCCAGAATCCCAGAAACACAGAAAAGTCCTTCGATTTAAAAAGTGTGCTAGGGGCGCCTGAGGGACTCAGTGGGTTAAAGCCTTTGCCTTCGGTTTGGTTCGCAATCTCAGGGTCCCACGTCGGGCTCTCTGCTCAGCAGAGAGCCTGCTTCCCCCTCTCTCTCTGCCTGCCTCTCTGCCTACTTGTGATCTCTGTCAAATAAATAAATAAAATCTTTTAAAAAAATAAAATAAAAATAAAAAATAAAAAGTGTGCTAAACCCAAAGTGGGATAAGCAAGCAGGACTCCACAGCCAGACACACTGTAACAAAATACTAGCATATCCATCAAACCTGACCAAGGTCAGGACAGCCCCAGGTCAGAAAAGACAGATGCCCCAGGAAGAAACCACCACTGAACTGAGAGCTAATTTTCTGACAGTGACACAAAATGCCAGAAGACAACAAAATGTCTTCAAAGCTCTGAGCGCACCATGCATCACCTGTGGTTCTATGCCTAGCTAAACTATCACTCAAGGAAGCCAGAGAAAGGAGACACTTCTCTGACAAACAAAAAGTGAGAGTGTTTACCCCTCGGAAACCACTGGTGACTTCACAACCAAAGGCTTATTTCGGAAAGAAGAAACTCCTATTCAAACCGAAGAGTGAGATGCTAGGAGTAGCCAGAAGATGCCCATGCGGGGAGCACAGAATGCAAGGTTAACACAGCTTCCTGTGCCCTCGGAGACGACTTCCATTACATGTAATGCTGTTTCCTCAGACTTGCTTCAGGTGTGTGTGCTTCAGAGTCACTGTCTGAAACACCACCTTGGCTTCCTAAAAGCAAACAAAGTTCCTTCGTCACTTGGGCAGCTCGGAAATTCATGGGCAAATTGGTATTTCGTGCTTGAAGAATCATGCAGGACTTAGGACATGATCTTTTTCTGGGCTCTACTTCTTTTTCTTTTGTTTTTTTTTTTTTTAAGATTTTATTTATTTATTTGATAGAGACAGCGAGAGAGGGAAGACAAGCAGGGAGAATAGGAGAGGGAGAAGCAGGCTTCCCGCCGAGCAGGGATCCCGTTGTGGGGCTCGATCCCAGGATCCTGGGATCACGACCCGAGCGGAAGGCAGATGCTTAACGACTGAGCCACCCAGGTGCCCCTGGGCTCTACTTCTTGACAGACCATCACTTCTCCTCTGCTCCTTTACTCTGACACAGCGCTCATTAATGAACTCAGACTTAAATATAGCTGTCTTTTAAACTGCGCCACAGAAGGACCAAAGCACTCACACACCAACCAACCGTCTGGCTTCTTCTCATTATAAAACGGAGGCAGGCATAGAAATATGGCCCAGTTGGAGTAATTCTGCAAAATTCTTTGCAGAAGCAAAGTGTAGTAGCACCAAGAACAGGGGAATAGCTCATCAATCCCACTTTTAAACACAAAAATCTACGAGGAAGAGGACTGACAGCAATCAGTGAAGGGTCCCACCTGATACCACATTTGCATGTGGAGAGCCCTTCTCTGAAATCAGCTACACTTGTGCAAAAGCAACTCTTTGTGAACAATAATCAGCAAAAGATTGCTTATCCTTTGCTACACTCAGAAATTAGTTAAAAGTAACCAGCTCTTGGAAAAGGATAAACCACTTTATGCAAATACTTTTGCAAAGGCTCTTTATTAATGCAAATATTATGTTTGTCTTTTATTTGAATGCAAACAGCATCTGTTTTGCACAGGCAATGCCTTCACTTTGTAGTTTGTGCTGAGAGGCTCAAGTGTGTTCCAGCTGCTTTTTAGAGTCTGGAACAGATTTCCAGAGAGCCAGAGTCACAAAAAGTTCACGGAATAGAGCAGAAAGCAAGCAAGTGTGCTGGGGTTCCTGGGAGATGCTTCTTCACTCTTAAAGTAAGAGAGAGACAAATCCAAGAATGAATTCTAGAATTTACTTCTGGAGAGGTTTGACTTTGTGTGTGGGATTTTTCTTTTTTAATAGTTTTGAGTAAGGAAAAAATTAGGATTGCTTTTTATAAATTCCTTTGCTAAGAAAATATGCTCAAAAGAACAACACATGTTGGAAAGGAAAAACTGGGTGGCATCAGGCTTCCCTTAAAGCACCCAACCCGGAACCCAGGCTGGTTCCTCTCAGAACGGTATCACCTCGCCCCAGAAGCATTCTTCCACTGCAGACAAGAGTGGTGATCCAGAAGGCCCCCTGCCGACACAGACATCCTAAGATCACTGGACTAATACTTTTCTGCCTCTGCCCCAAGATTGAGAGCTGCTAAGAAGGAAAAAAAAAAAAAAAAAAAAAAACTCCTCAGTTTCTGTGTCCATGACCCTAACGCAATGACTAGTTCAACAAAAATGGAGACTGGATGGGTGGGTGGGTGGATGGCTGAATGGATGGCTGAGTCATATTACAAATGGGGAAGCAGATATGATAAGAACTGACCTGAGGTCCTTCAAATTTCAAATATATTCAACTTCCAATCACTACCCAACCACAAATACTGGAAACAGGAACGCCTGGGTGGCTCAGTCAGTTAAGAGTCCAGCTCTTGATTTCAGCTCACATCATAACATCAGGGTCATGAGATGCAGCCCTACATTGCGCTCCATGCTCTGTGGGAAGTCTGCTTAAGATTCTCTCCCTCTCCCTCTGCTGCTCCCTGCCCTGCCCTCTCTGTCTCTCTCAAATAATAAATAAATGAATCTTTAAAAAAAAAAAATACTGGAAACTATTTGACCTCAAAACCTTAATAACACTAAGTCTACCGTTCCATTTGTATGGAACACAGATACATCACCAGACAGATGCAGCCGGCCAAGCGTCTTCACAGGGTGGGCTCTGAAGAAAGAAGAACCTAGACACTTCCAGATGTTCCTCAAAATAAATATATACTCGCACATAACTTTGCCATTAAGACTCCAAAATACCTATTCAGAGAAATTATTCTTTGCGTAAATAACAGACAACCTTCTAACGCCCCCTTTAATTATTATTAACTTAGCTATTAGCGTCACTTCAGGCAGACTAGCTTTCCTGATACACCGCTCCTGGTCCTATGTTCTTTCTCCCTTTCTGTAATTCATACAGGGTGGATTTAGTTTTTAACAACATGCACTCCAGACACCAATATTTGATGGGTGACTTCTTCAGAAAACACAAGTGCAAGATAAGGAGGAGCTAGGTCATGGGGCCTTGTCTCATGACAGAGAGCTAGATACGCTAAAGCCAGGCTGGCAGGAACATGGCTGAGGTGCACAGAGTAGGCCCGTTGCCAGGGTTTGGAAAAGGACAGCAAACTAATCTCAGAGAAAGAATAGAAATACTAAAGAGCAAAAATCATGAACTAGAAAAGAGATATAAATAGTTAGGATGAACAAAACCAAAAGTTAGTTCTTTGAGAAGATGAATAAAATGGAAAAGATCTCTTGTGATAATGATAAAAAAAAGATTCTGATGGCCACAGCTGGAAAGGGGAATTCTGCTTCCATCCCGTGGGTCAATTCTAGACATTCTGCTGAACGTCCACTAATGCAGAGGACAGCACGTCCAAAACCCAGGACTAACGCCCCAAACATCCATAGTGATAGTGAGGGAACCCTACTATAGGTCCTGCAGGGGTTAAAATGACAAACAGGAGAATCTTATAAGAATCTTTATGCAGGGGTGCCTGGGTGGCTCAGTGAGTTAAATCCTCTGCTTTTGGCTCAGGTCATGATCCTGAGGTCCTGGGATCGAGCCCCGCATCTGGCTCTCTGCTCAGCAGGGAGCCTGCTTCCCCCTCTCTCTCTGCCTGCCTCTCTGCCCACTTGTGATCTCTGTCTGTCAAATAAATAAATAAATAAATACAATCTTTTAAAAAAAAATCGTTATGCAAAGAGTTGACCTTGAACAATATTGATTGGAAATGAATAGGTCCACTTGCATACAGATTTTTTTCAATATGGAAAATGTTATAAATGTATTTTCTCCTTATGATTTTCTATATTAAACACTTTCTATTCTGTAGCTTACCTTATTGTGAAAATACGGTGTATAATACAAATACAAACTATGTTTTACTCAACTGTTTATGTTATCAGTAAGGCTTGTGGTCAATAACAGGGTATTCAAAGTTAAGTTCTGGGGAGTCAAAAGTCATATGTGATTTTCAACTTCAGGGGGCAGTACCCCGAACCCTCACATTGTTCTAGAATCAACTGTACTGATAAAATAGAAAAATACAACTTACCAAAAGCGACATCAGAAGAAATAGAAGACCTAAATAGTCCAATAGCTTTAAAGAAATATAATCTATAATTGAGAAGAAAAAATAAAGAAACCTCCCCCCAAAGACACTGTGACATAGATGACATCACAGCAAAGTTCTATCAAGACCTTCAATTAAGAGATTAATTCCAATCTTACACAAAATCATCAAGAATATAAAAGGAGAAAACACTCAACTTTTTTCATAAGACAGCATTACTGTGATACCAAAAATTGACAAGATAATTACAAGAGAAATAATTAAGTGTCAAACTTGTTCTTTAACACAAAAGTATCAGTCATAAAGTATTAGCAAACTGAATCCAACAACATATAGAAAGAACACGAAATTTTTGTCAAGTTTCAGTTGAGAAATCAAAGGCTGGTTTTCTATTCAAAAAAAGTATCTGTTATTAACCACATTAATAAAATAAGAAAATTTAGATCATCTCAACAGAGACAAAAGAAATATTTGACAGAATTCAACACAGCTTCATGGCAGAGCTGGCGGGGAGACTAGTAGGAAGTGGGGATTAGAAAGCCTTGATTTGTAAAGAGCATTTATAAAAGCAAACAAACGGAAGACCTACAGGAGACAAGATGTCTCAGTTCAATGGTGGTGCAGAGATCAAGAACCAGACAAGAATGCCGACCATTCAAGCCGCAGCAGTGCCCCTAGCTAACGCACTAAGTCAGGAAAAAGAAATAAAAGAAATGGAAAGGAAGAATAAAACTGCCATTGTTTGCAGTTAGCATGTAGAAAACCCAGAAGAATTTCCAGACAGTACTAGAATTCAGCAAGGTCAGTCAAAGGTCAATATACAAAATTCTGTTGTATTGCTGTGTACCAGCAACAAACACAAAATATAACAGATACTGATTCTAACAGCATCATAAAGCATCAAACACCTGGGGATAAATCTCAAAGAAGAGGTAGAAGCCCTCTACGCACAAAAGACCCCCGTGAGTAGGGCACTCGCCCAGTTCTGGGCCTCCTCACTCCTCGCTCAGACATTTACCAAGGGGTCCCCCAACTCCCCCTCCCATCCTTCCCTCTTTTGAACTCATATAAGACACTCCAGTGTATGAACCATTGTGACCTTTCAAAGCCATGGGCATGACCCATAGTACACACACCTCCCCCTGGAGGCCCAGCACACACGGACACAGACATCACCGAACCCCGGCTCTACTGAACCAGAACTCATCCTTCTCACATGCAATCTTATATTTTCTATTCCACTCAGTCTTAAGGTTGTCATGGCCCACTCAGTTGATTTCAGTAGCCATGAATGGGCGTCCAAGCCCTTCTTGGACGGGCAGCTGCCTAGAGAATCATGCACAGCCAAGTTCAAGTTCGGGAGATGCTGGCAAGGTAAATGTCTCCAGAGTCCCCAGTGGATTGGGGCACAAATGACACCCATACTTACTCTGAGCCTCTGCTGAGGAACAGCAGCTGGCATGGCCTGGCCTGGCACAGGGCTCCCAATAGCACCCAGCACCTTCTGCACATGGCACTCAACCAAACCACTCACTCCTCTGGGCCCCAGGGAGATGAGAGGGGTCAGAGATTTTGGAGCATGGGACACACACTGGAAGGGCTTAATCAATGCCCACTCAGGCTCTCCAGCACCTTCTGCTCAGTCCAGAGGCGGTGGGACAGCACGTGCCCCAGATCCCAGCCTGCAAGAGGGAAATATGGCCTCAGAGCAAGGAAAGAGGCACAGGGAAGGAACGTGCAGAGAAGTGGGCCGTCCTTAAGTCCGAGAGCATTTGATGACCAAGGAAAGAGCACAGCTGTCGAAGTAAAGGGCTCCCAGGAAGGAAGCTGCAGACTCAGGGAGCCAACGCATGGCACTCGTCTCTTGTGCCCGCCTCGCCCCAACACGCTGGGGACACATACATATTCCCCCCCACCCAGGACACTGGCTCTGGAAGCCGAGAAATGCAAGTCAGTGGGATTGGCTGGAAGATGGCAATGGCAGGGGTCTGTGCAACAGGTCCCTTGGCAGGTCTTGCACCCAGGCCCAGCTGCAGGTAACTGGGTACACATGCTCTCGCTGCAGTGCCCCACCTAACAGAAGATGTGCAAGACCTCGTGCATGGACTCAAGCAGGACCCCAATTCCAACCAGGTTCCCCTCCCCGGGGGCTGTTACTGCAGCCACGTTCCCTGACCTTTAGGTGCCCCCACTTTTTCACTATAAAATGGGGCTTGGATCTCACAGCCCTGCTGTGAGGACCGATCAAGTCATTACAAATTAAGCATCTGGAACAGAATCTCGTCAGTAGCCAAAAAACAGACAGAATTTCCAACATCTTTCAACATAGTACAGAATATCCCCAAACTGGCCCACTGACCGTGGGACTCTTCCTCCCGCAATCCCAACACTAAGGCCAGAAACGCCTCTAGTAAGCACAAGGCAGAGCCGATTGTTCTTGGGAGCAAAAGCCATCAGCGGCTCCCAAGCCCCTGAAGGACCTGGTCTGAAATGCCGTGGGAGTCTGTCAGCTAGGCCGCCTGCGGGGGAAAGGGCACTGGGCACAGCCACCAGTGAGTCCAGAATTCACTTGAGAAACTCCACTCGCTCCTGAGCTGGCACTGAGAGCCACAGAACACGCTAGAGATGAGAGCAGGGAGCAGACGGGAAGGTCTTCAGGCCAGAAATCAGAAGAAGACCCAGGATCGAGAAGCCCTGCTTGGAGGCCAGTAGCCAGGTCGCCTTCTCGGGAGTGCAAGCGGGTCCCAGGCAGGTGCAGCGAAGCTCACAGACAGCTGGCTGCCATCACGGTGGGCAGTCCCGGGGGACTCCCATTTCTGTCCACCTGGAGAACATCCTGAGATGATGGGATGAAACACTTACCAACCATTCCCAAAACCCAGTGCCTGCCTGGCTAGCTCACTGAGTATCACACACACAGATCACTGTAGCCTCTCCAAGGAAAAGCAGGAGGTTTGTTTCTTGACCTGAGGCTTGCAAGAGGATGGGAGCAAGTGGGCACATCTCTCCCTCCTCGAGAGCACAGAAGGCCCTGGGGAAAACCAGGAGGGGCTTCCTAGGAAGGCTGAGACAACAACTGTTGCCCCGGGTGCAGGAGGGGGTCAGAGTGTGCTGGTGGCCCCTCTCCAATCAGTCGGCACCAGAACCTTCCCCCCTGCCCTGATTAGAGGGGTGGGCTCCCCGCCAACCAGTAGCTCGCTCCACCACCAGTGACCCATGGCAACTGAGGACTCCAAGAAAGTGTGTGTCCCAAGGGGACCCAAATTTGGGACACCTGGGCGACATGAGAGCGCTGTGAGGACACTCCGGTTATGAGGTTCCAATGCCCCTCCCACCCGGACAATGCCTTCCCCTTAAAGATTTCGAACACAGAGGCTTGAGGTGAGTCTGCAGGTATGCGGGGTCACCTGTGAGCCCTGCAGGGACACAGCCTGCTGGCCGGTCCCTCCACAGGGTCAGCACTGAACAGCCCGGAGGAAACCCTGTCCAGCTGCGCCACCCGCGGGGCAGCACGTGACATTGACAGCGGCGATGATTTCGTGCTCTGGGGTCTCCTTGGGGGAATCCTTAATTTCCATGATGGGAGACAGAATTTCAGTGGGATTGCGGAGACCTTGGCTTAACACCAGCGGCCATGATAACATATGTCACCGGCACAGCAGCAATTTGATTCTCTGTGGAATTATAAACTGAAGGGTTGTGCTGTTCCTTGCGGTTTAAAAAAAAATAATTAGGGAGGAGGAGGAGAGAGAAAAGTTCTGGTGAAAGAGAAGCTGCAAATCTAATTAGAAACAGATTAGGATCTCTCTTCTGATGGCCCTTCTCATTTTTGACCAAATCAGAGGTGAAGGGACACCACCACGAGGAGGCCCTTCTCCGCCCCGCAGCCTCCAGAACTCTAAACGATACAGCTTGTCCCAAGCGCTCTATGCCAGCATCTGAGCACATGGCAGCCCCCCGACCACATGTACTGAAGCAAGGCTCTGGGACCCGGCCAGACATGCGGAGGTAACTGGACGGCCCATTTCTGGAACCCACCAGCCTACCTTCGGTGAGCCGGTGCCCTAGGTGTCAGGCTGGGGAGGGAGCACTCTCCCCGGAAGGTCGATGCACCTGAGATGGTCTAGAAGCCTCTGTGTGCCATGAAAGGTCACAGCTGCACCCCTAGGGAGCAGCGAAGACCTGGGAGAGGCTCATTCTGTGGAAAGGACTGAGAACGTGCCCTCCAGACCCTGATCCTGTGTCCCTTGCTCCACGGGTCACTGCTTCATATCCAAAGACATGACATTTCTTCAGTGTCTTCTTACTTCTGGGGGCGGGCAGCTCTGCACCCGGGAATCAGCATGATCCCAGTGTCTCCGGGGCCCCAGAACAGCTCGCCTGATGCCTGCTCCCCAGAGCTCCCAGCTCATCCTCACTCCTCCAAAGCAGGAGAACAACTGCCCCTCGGAGCCGGGGCCTCTGAGGAGGCCAGGTGTAAAGGCAGCCGCTCTCGGCACCGACGT
Organism: Lontra canadensis; assembly: GCF_010015895.1. Classification (NCBI taxonomy): domain Eukaryota; kingdom Metazoa; phylum Chordata; class Mammalia; order Carnivora; family Mustelidae; genus Lontra; species Lontra canadensis. Next base: position 16,968,195 of record NW_022631007.1, read on the forward strand.
CCAGGAGACACCACAGGGCCTGATGGAGCCAGCGATGGGAGCAATGGAAGAAAAGGCGGCCTGGCAGTATGTTCTGGAAGGACACAGGAGAAGTGATAAATAGCCGGGGTGGTTGGGAGGGTTCTGGAAGCCATCAACTTCATCTGAAGGAGTCTCGGGGGGGCGGAGGGATGGAGAAGAACGGAACACGGCCCATGCTGTTGTGGCTGGGACAGTAAGAGGGAGCCGGTAGCTGGCCTGGACTGCCGGTGCTCAGCTGTACATCCCTCCTGGCCACCAGGTCTCATGAGGCCACCCAGGGACCCCAAGGAGGGGCTGGAGTAAGGGAGGCTCGTATGGGAACACAGTCCTGGGCAGGGAGCTCATTGCTCTAATTCAAATGGGGATGCTCTCCAGGACTCAGCTCAGCTTGACTTCAGGTCTGCTCCAGCCTCCCACCAATCCCAAAGCCCCCGCCCCCATGGGAGATGCTCAAGTGCCCGCTGGAACTCCAGAGAAGGAAAGCAGGGCTCCCCGAGACGCCTCCACGTCGCCTCCATCCATCCCGCCCGCCTTCAGCCAAGACGCTGGAGCATCCCTGAAGGTTAAATTAGGCTTCGGTTTGCAAATTCCAGCACAGGCATTTCCAAAGGCAATTCACATTGACGAGTGTGCCGAAAAGAGCGTGGGGGCAGGAAATGGGTTTTGTTGGGTTGGTTTTTAAATGTCTGTTAAGAATGTGCTAATGCAAGACTCCTCGTGAAGGTCACTCAGCAGATGAGCTGGTTTATCTTGGACACAGAAATGCGGTTACACTGTGGCACAGACGGGCCGGCCGGCCACACGTGACCGAATAAGGGAAATGGCCCGCAGATGAATTAAGCGCCTTCTAATCCTATGTGGTCAAAAAAAGATGTTTAAACAAGACCGTCTTTATACACCAACCCCACCTGAAGACGCACGCGAGAGAGCTGGTGCCTTAGTTTGCTGCAAGGACAAATCAGTGTTTCTCAGTGGAGCCCACGGCCCGCAATGTGCTCCTCTGTCCCTGTCCATCCCCCAGGAAGGAGGGGGCACAGAGTCCAGGCCGGGCAGGGTCTCTCTACCAATAAGCCTGCCCCTTGCCATCCAAGGGTGTAGATGCCCGTGTAGGGGCCCCGGAACTGGCCATAACTCATGGAAGGAGGCTGTGGCCATATGTCCCCTTTCTTCACGGCCTATTTGACAGGACACTGAACTGGACAAGTTGACTGCAGCAACTTGTTTTTCCTTTGTCCACAAGCCGGAAGCTGCCTTGGAACTTTCCAGGCTCAGAGAACCCCTCCCCTAGACTCTCCTCTCCCACAGCCCAGCAGGTTGGGCACCAGGGCACAGGCCACAGAGTCAGGCAGGGGCTTGAGGACTGGCAGGCAAGGGGGCCCCACTGAAGCCAAGGGCTGGGGGGAGCCCCCCACCTCCCTGGGCTGCTGAGAGCTCACTCCCCACCCCTAGCCTGCCATCACCCAAGGGTAGGACACCATTGCCCCGGGGTCAGCCTGAGCACCAGGCCCAGGCCCAGGCCCAGCACATAGCTGCCTGACCCCCAGTGACAAGAGGCCCTCCCTACACATGTGTGCTGACCTCCAGGGTCAAGCATGCCTGTCAGAAAAATCACAGCTTCCCCTAATGCCCCAGAGCCATGAAATGCTTCCTTTCCAAACTTGTGACTTCTCAGCAAATGTAGCAACAGAATTTCTTATCAGGAAATCAGGAACACTGTCAGTGGGGTAAGTTAAAAAAACTCCCTCCTCCCAAGAGGCCAAAGGCTCTCCTGCCTTCTCAAAACAAAGAACACCCCATTGCCTGCCTCCTCCAGGCACCAGCTTCCAAGCCACAGAGCTGAGCTGCTTGGCTCTCCCTGGGCACCTCCAGGCCACAGAAAGGATGGCCCTGGGTGGGCGAGGGAAAGGCAAGCACTAATTCGGACAAGCTGTCCCCCTCTCGCCGGCAGCCAAACTCCCTCCAGGTCAGAGCCAAGGCCTTGCGTGAAAGCCGATTACATCTGAGATGCACCTGCCAGGGACACAGGGCCATGTCACAGCCCAGCCACCACTAAGGTTCCACAACACAGCAAGGTTCAGCGAAGACGTCCTGGGCCCTTCAGGACACAGTGAAGGCGACACAAATCCAAAGCTGTTCCCAGGAGGGCTCCACAAATCCAAAGCTGTTCCCAGGAGGGCTCCACACACGACAGCAGCTACAGAGTGAGTGGAACACTCGAGAAAGCAGCCATAGGCTGGAAATGTCAAGCCACAGCTCTACTGCACTTCCTCAGGAGGAGCTCCAGGAGTACATGAGCAGCCCAGCAGACCAGAGGGCTCTCCCATGAAAGGGCCTGTGCACCAGCAGCCCTCTGCCTCCGTGTGTTCATGGCGCAGGGCCTGGGAGGAGCCCTCCTTGGGCACCTGCTCCTAGAAGCAGGCCTCCTGCATCGCCCTCACCAACCTCCCTCTGCCAAGAACCAGAGACCACTAGAGGTCAACTGGGGTGATCATTAACACAAAGTCAATTTTTACTGTTGCTCATTGCTTTTAGCTTCTGGATTTTTGGACAGGAATTCCTCATGTTGCCATGCAGTCTTTGAAATGCCATCTCAGAATGAAGGCATTTTCCTAAAAAGACAAAGATTATGGTGCATTTTTCAAAAACTGCTCCCCAAACAAGAAGCTATACTTGAATTCCATGCACCACTCAGAATTTTCTCTAAAGCTTGTCTGAATTAAATCAGAGGTTTATCAAAAGAATCAGGACATATTCATTCGGTTATTTTTTATCTGCCTAGTTCATTCATTCCCTCTTTTTTGAGCTCCTTTTTCTCACCAGGAGCAAAGGGTGTGCGAAGAAGACAAACCCATTCTAGTGGCCTGGGGCCAGGCCCACTTCTGGTGGAAGCCCCTCCGGATAGAAAGAGGGGCCCTCCTGGAGAGCACAGGCCCACCTGTGTCCCCAAGAGAGCAAGCCGGCTGCGATCCCAGAAGACTGAAACAGAGACTGGAACGAGGTTTAGAATTTCTTGGTGGAGGGTGAGGGGGGGAATGGGATTCTGAAACCATACTGAGTATATAAACCACAACTCCAGGACAACAATATTCATCATGAAAGTAAACAAACAGCTCTCCCCGAAAGCAGTTGTCACAAAAAGAAATAAAAATACCGCAGATGTGTCTGCTTCCACCATGCATTTCCACAGACACACTTCATCTCAGAAGAGCCTGGAAAGACAGGGCCCTCCCCAACCAGGACGAAGGACCTGCAGGTCCCGGGAAGGAAGGGGATGCTGGGGGTGATGGGTGGCAGCTGACCACCGCTCTCCCAGCAGAGAGCAAAGGGACTAATGTATCCCGAAAGACTGCATATGCCAGGGTAGGGGAAAGGATTCCTTGTGCCTTTTCATTCCCCAGCAACCAAGAACAGGATGGAAAAGCAGAAGTGAGAGGCTGGGAGAACCTCAGGGCAAGGGGGCCATGACGGGCTTGGGACCCTGGGACCAGATGGGGTAAGACACAGCAGAGCCAAGGAGGCCCCCAACTCGATCAGATAGAGACCTAAGGGCACCCCATCCCTCCTCAGCCCCCCAAAAGGGAAGGGAGGCAGAAACAGCTGGGGAGCAGGAACTCCCCTGCTTGGAGGGATCAGCAAGGTGGGGTCAAGGGGCAAGTTCATGGATGGCTCTAAGCAGCTTTCTTCTAAACTGCTGCTTGAGGGAAATTTCAATCCAAAAACACTCTTAATCTGCTCATCAATGCTTATTCACTAACAGACAGAAGCCACCCCAAGCATCCTCATCCTGCAGATACACATACAAACATACAACAAAACGGACGTGTGCGCATGCATGTGCAGGCATGTGACGGACATGGCGGGGGACTGCAAGGCCAGCAGGGGTCTGAGTGCTGCAGAGCTGGTACTGGGGAAGCCTCTGGCTTCCAGCCTTCAGTTCCGTTTCCTCGAATGAAGAAGCTTACCATGTGCTCAGAAGCCGAGATCCCTCGAGGAAGAATTATATGGGAAGGGGACTAGAGCAACTTAGACACAGGGACACTGCGGATCCTGTAAGGGCGCTACTAACGAGAAGGTCCACAATGTCTGCACAAGGCCAGCAACGGTGGATTTGGCTCCTGCATCCTGTCCCGTCCTGCTTTACCAGTCACACACCAGGGCTTGCCAAGGCCTCCTGGGCACCTGCTTTGTCCCCCTGACCGGCGTCATGACTCGTATGCAGACAGCTCTGTGCAGGTGGCCCTCACAGAGACGCACTGCCCTTCTGGAGCCTGGTCGTCCCCGGGACACAGATAAGGGACCTGACCTGGAGACAGTGCCATCAGTGGTCACGCAGCTGCGCCGGTGTGACCACAGGAACTCCCTGCTGCTTGGCCTGCATCAGCACATGTGAAAACCAACCAGGAATAAAACCAGAAATGCATAGAAGCTGGTGGCCCTACAGGGGAGCAGGGATGCTCTGAGCCAGGTGACAGAACACACCTGCAGCCTCGGTGACCCCGCTAGTTGTCCCCCAGGTGATCCACTGGAAAGGGAGGAGCGAAGCTGACAACATGCAGAAAACCGGGACAGAAGTGAACCGTGAAGACACAGAGGAAAGGGAGAAAGTGAGACTCGGGAAGAAGAGCCAGATGTTGGGGCCTGAGAAACAAAGGCTCTGTACCCCACTTGGGGGCCTAATGACACTTCCCAGTCTCCTGGGGACTGAACCACTGTCCCTGGTCCCAAACAAGTAAGTTCCGCTTACAGCCCCCATTTTTATAGCCTGTCATGCACCTGCATTTTTCAAATCAGTACACCAGTCCGTGAACGAGAAGGAGTTAGACAGCCAGCCATGCACAGTTATGACTCTCACCAGGGCCAGCACAGATGGACTGAAGGACACCTCGCTCAGACCGACACACACCCAGACCTCGGAGATACCAAACAGGACTCGTTGATAGGCTGTTGGGTCTGCTTGGGGCAAGAAAATGCAAAGCAACCCTTCCTCATTGATGGTGAACGATTTGGATTCATGCTAAATATACCCTAATTAGTTACGTAGCTCAAAAAAATACCTGTGAATCGAAGGGCTGAGTTTATTCGACGAAGACCTAGAACTCTTGCCGTTCTCCGGTATCTGAGGGAAATGAAATCTTCAGAAGGAACACTAGTAAAAAGGTTGGCATGTGCTGTATTCTGTTTTTCGAACAGCCAGCAACAGCAGCAGCCTACTCTAAAGTGACCCCAATTCCAGAAGCTGCACCCCAAGAGCCAAGCGTCATCACTTTCCGAACTGCCGGGAGCGCTCAACTGGGCGGAAGCAACCGTCGGAGCACCTCCTCCTCCGGGGTGACTGCTGGCAGTGATGACAGGCTCCGGGGAGCTCCCGCCCACGGACAGTGAATTCCTGGGGCTCTCACGCACAGGCAACGTCGCCCCCATTTGACAGACGGGAAGCTGGGGGCCAGGCCCGGTGATGGCAGGTGACCGGGGGCTGGTCTGTACCCCGCAGACAGGCTGCAGCACCCCTGTCCTTTGCTGGCCTCCCAGGATGGGCATCTCCGCTCATAGAGTCCCAGCAGCTCTGTGCCTCACCGTCAACCCACCATCTGCACGTTACACAGGGCTCACAGACTGGTCTGCGATCTCTGTTTAGAGTGGGAGAACCTCTCCACTGCGGGGATATTCAGCAAGGCCAGTCTCAATCAAAATCCACAACATAATGCCAAATTCCAACAAAGCGCACACAATAAAGATGAAAAACCACGGTTAAAAAATCAACAAAGAAACTCAGTTCTCTCTGTGAAGCCTTCAATTTGCTTGGCCATTTTCCCACGGACATTCAATTAAAAACAACTGTGGGAAAAGCGAATTACGGTTAGAGCCCTGCAGAAGCTAGCAAGGCAGTGAAGAGCCGGAGAAGCCTTTCAGTGCTCACATCTGACAAAAGCAGAAAGCCGGGAGCCCTAGGAGGAGGCCCACAGCATCGTTCCCAGCCCGATCCGACTTCAACATAGAGCCCCGGCATCAAAAACACAAGCAGCCAAACAAAAGATAAAATGCACTTCGTCAAAATTAAAAACATTTGTGCTTCAAAGGACACCGCCCAAAAACTGAAAAGGCAAACCTGAGAATATTTGCAAATCATGTATCTGCTACAGGAGCCGTATCTAGAATATACAAAGAACCCTAACGATAAAAAGGCAAATGACCCAATTGAAAAATTGAGCGAAGGATTTGAATGACATTTCTCTGAAGAGGATATCCAGGCGGCCAATAAGCCCATGAAAAGATGCCCACCATTGTGAGTCATCAGGGACCCTCAAATCGAAACTACAGTGAAATACTACCTCGTGGCCACCGGGGTGGCTAGAGTCAGAAAAACTGACAACAGCAAGTGCCAACGAGCCTGGGGTGAGATCAGAACCCGCCTGCGCTGCTGCTGGGGTGGCAAAATGACACAGCTGCCCTGGACAGCAGCGGAGCAGTGTCTCCAATGGTTCTACAGGAAGGTAACACGTGACCCAGCCATCCCACCCCCAGGCATACACCCAAGACAGGCAAACGCGCATCCACAGAAAATCCCATACGAGAATACCCACAGAAGCCCTGTTCGCGATGGCCCCAAGGTAGAAACACACGTCAATCGTCAGATGAGTGAACTGGCCCAACGTGGTCTGTCCACACCATGGAGTGCCACTCATCAATAAAGAGGAACACTGAGCCACGCCACAGCGCAGGTGACCCCACAAAACATGTCCACGGGATGGGATCAAAGAGGCCACCTTGCATCGCTCCACTGAAGTGAAAGGCCTGGAGGAGACAAATCTGGAGAGGTAGGGAGCAGACGGGTTGTGGGGGGTTGGGGAGGGTGGCCCAGGAGGCTGAGCCTGCTTGGGGGTTGCGGGGGGTGGTGGTCTACACTGGGGGGAATGGCTGACCGCGGGAGTGAACTCACAAATAAATGGGTCCGTCTCCTTGTCCTTTTTCTTTCCACCCAGAAGCCCCTCCCTTCACAGCTCACCTAAGGGCCTGAAACACCAGCTGCTGCTCTGGCTCGGGGGGGGCCCACGCCAGGAGACCCGCCCTGCCTGGTGCTTGGATGGAGGAGCAGGCTGAGTGCAGAGCTGGGCACAGGCTCTCCCCACCGCAGAGCTGCCCTGTGACAATCCCCTCCTGCAGGAGACCCTCTGCAGCCTCCGGACACACGGAGGCTTGTCCGGCATGAGCCAGGCACCCCGGGAGCCCTCTGATCCTCTCAGGGTCCCCAGGCACACTCCCCACCCCTCCTGCCTCTGGGAGCAGACTGCCTATTGGGGCACCATTCCCACATTTCCCCCGTGCCTCTGCAGGGGTGTGGGGACCCGCAGACTGAGCACAGCACCAGGAGCGGGATGCAGCAAGGCTCGGCCAGCGTGAACATGAACCTCGAGCAAGCTCTCCTTGGTCATCCCTTCTCTGAGCCACAACCACGACCGGAGCAACGGCTTTCTGACACCGATGGGGCTGCCCCACAGAGCCCTCAAGAAGCCGGCCCATCAGCACGTGGAGGGCACATGAGCTAACAGCGAACCCAGAGGGAAAGCCAGGCTTCCAAGGAGACTCCAAAAGATCGCTCCATTACTCTGTCAAGTCCTGATGGAACGCCAGTGAAGAAACACCATCTGGTCGTGAGTGCCAGCACGCCGACCCTCCCCTCTCCCCGGCAGAAGGGAGCCTGGCGCTGGCACCCACATCTGCGGGCAGGAGGAGGCAAGTGGGACAGAGCAGCCGGAGGTGGGGGGCGCACACAGTGGGCACGTCCTGGGGCCGGGGACTGCTCACCGTCAGGCCAGCGGCACCGCAGCTAAGGCGTGGGTGAGGAAAGAGCCACAGGAAACAAGTCTTCTCAAAATATGAGCACCGATGGAGCGTCATTTGGGAACCTGGGCACTCACTGCAGGACAGAGGGCCACGGGGCACTGCAGGGCAGGCCCCAAAGGCAGTGCTTATGGCCTTAGCCCCATGCCCAACTGCCACCACCTTCACCAGCAGAGCTCCAGTGCCACATGGGGCTCCCGCCTACCCTTACCCCATGCAGCCGGACTCGGGCGGTGTGGGTGGGCAGCCATGGGAGACAGCAGGGAGGGCTTGCCACCATGACCCGGGTTCTCACATGGGCACGGAGGTAGGCACCTGCTGCTGCTGGGCCCTCTCATCCTGAACTGCACCTACATTCCCAGAACAGCTTCCTCCCCACCTGCTGACCTGAACAGAAGCCCCTACAGAGAGCCAGAACTGTCAGAGGTCAGAGCCTTCTGTCTGAAGACTAGGCAAGCCCCCCCAAAGACATCAACATCCTCATCCCCAGGTGGTGAGAACAGGTGACCCTCCATAGCTCTAAGGATCTGACAGATGTGATGAAATCAAGGGTCTTGGGGCACAAGGCTGACTGCAGGTTGAGGAGCCTGGCACATCTTGTCACAGCAGAGCAAGGAAGCTCTCAAGATGACAAGGGTCCTGTCAACCAACTCAAGGACCAAGATAAGGGGCCCCCACTAGCCATTCCCCCATTCACCATGTACCTAATGCATGAAGAGATGAGATGCCCCATCCTCACTCTGCAGCCCCAAGAAGGACTCGAGAAGCTGGGTAACAACCACAAAAACTGCCAACTACCCGGGGAGAGTGAAAAGCCCCACACCACCTAAGAAACAGTCTCGCCTGCCGAGCCCCACCCAAACCTGACCCAACATGGGGACTGCACCGGGAACAACCAGGAGCAGAGGGAGGGGACACGCATGCCACACCAGGGGGTCTGAGCATGGAGGCCGCACCTGAGGAAGCCCTGGGGAGAAGCAGCCAGTTTCTCAAGCAGTCAGCCACCAGGGAAGAGAGAGAGGGAAAGGCCTCTGTGTGGCCCTCATTGAACTTATTTGAACAACCAGAAAAACAAAGCATTCTGACACCTGGGGATTTGAAGCGATGACTGTCCAATAGCATTAAAGTGTCCGTGCTGTCGGGCTTGTGATGATTCTGTGCTGAGAAGCGTCCCAACCTTTCAGCGTCCGTATGACTGCAAGAATGTCTTCCCAGTGGCCTGAGGAGGGACCTGGGGCACAGGCAGGGCGGGGCTGGCACATGGGGGTCATTGCTAAAGCCAGGGGGAGGCCACGTGGTCCCTCACAGTTCTTTTACTTTCATAAATGTCTGAAATTTTACATAATAAAAAACACAAAGATACCCAATGAAAGGGCAGGACTTGGGACTCTGGCATCCTTCTGTCCTGTCTCCTGGCTGTCTGCACGTTGTTGGGTGTCACAGGTCACACTCTCCAAACCAATTCAGAAAATAGAGAGCGTGTGAGCCCTTTGGTTCTTCCCATTCCCTGCAGCGGCCCAACCCAAGCACACTGCAGCTCACCATCGAAATGGGCAAAAACCAGGATGAACTCCATGGGCCTGGAGCCCCCCTTACTTTAAGGGCAAAAGTACAAGGCTCACTGACAGATGGTGATGTTGGGAAGACGGGCGGGGCGGGGGGGGGGGAGCCCTGGGGGGAGGCGGGGGCGCTATTCTCCCAAAATGCTACCATAGCTGAGATTGGCCAGGTAACTAGAACATCAGCTGAGATTTAAACTACAATCATAACAGAAAACTTTACGGTAAAAATGACAACGTAATTGGCCTGCTTCATACAAATCACACCACAAGACTGGGGCTGCCCTGGGAATGGTACCCGGCCAGCCCAGGGCTGTGGGGCTTCCTCAGGGGCTCACCAAGTGCACACCACTACAGCTCACAGTCAGACTCATGGCTGCCCCATGTCGCCTCCTGAGGGCCCCCTGCCACTCCCCCACTGCGGGACCAGGTCCCGCCCACTCCTAAGCAGTCCTCCCTGGCGAAGCGGGGGCGGGGGACAGCTGGCATCCCGGTTTAATTAAGTCCTTCTTACAAGGAATCTTTTCAAAGAGCCATGTCCTAAAATGATTTTGCGACAGGGAAGAGAAACCCAGCGGCTCTGCCTGCAACAGTAAACATTCCCATAACCGTCAGTGCATCCAACTGGCCACAGGATTACACATAGGAAACCAGTAAAGAGTAGAAAGAGCCGTAATTACACCGCGCCCATCTCCTGCGTGGCTAGCAGCGGTTTCAGGAGGGGAAGCAAGGGGGCGGAGGGACCCGGCCGGAAGCCACCCCAGGCCCACAGCCCAGACCACCGGGGCAAGCAGCGGGCCGGCCTTCTGAGGCTGTCCCTGGCCAGTGTCCCCCACGCTGGACGCCAAGCTGCCGGCAAGGCCTTGCTCACTGCTGCTTTCTTCACATGTGGTTTGATTGACGCAAATCAAGAGGCAAGCAGATGATTCATAATCGTCCCAGCACAGAGCTCACACAGAAACGGCAGGAGCTCAAGACTGCTGAGTCACCAAGAACCATCCCTGAGCTCCAGGAGGCCTTGCCGGTTTGAACTTTCACAGATACGCACACATATGGGCTCCCAACACTGTGATGATGGGAGCCATGTAACCGTGCACAGAGAGAAACACCCAGACCCTAAGCCTGCAACAGACAATAGAGCCGGGCCAGAGGGAGTGAGGCATGTGGTGGCAGCAGCCCTGTGCCCGCGTGGTTGGTGCATGTGCCGCTCCTGTGCTGCGGTGCACCGGGATGCACCGGGATGCACTGGGACTCACTGAGGTGCACTGGGATGCACTGAGGTGCACTGGGACTAACTGGGTGGAATGAACTGGGGTGCACTGGGACTCACTAGAGTGCACTGGGACATACTGGGATGCACTGAGATGCACTGGGTATGATGCACTGGGGTGCACTAGGACACACTAGGGCACACTGGGGTGCACTAGGACATACTAGGGTACACTGGGGCACACTGGAGCATGCTGGGGTGCACTGGGGCACACTGTGGTGCACTGGGGTGTGATGGGGTGCACTGAGGTGCACTGGGTGCTCCCTGGTCCCACTTCTCAGTCCCTCGGGTGCCACGCTCATCTAGGAAGGTGAAGAAGTGACATGAAAATCAGGAATTGTCTTCCAGGAGCCCACAGGGAGGTGCGAAGCTGGGCGACAAATTCCCCCACAATACCAAGTGCTAAGCCCCAGAGGCTGTGTCACGGGCAAGGATAACGCGGCCCCCATGGGCAACATCACCTGCCTTGGGGGAGAGGGGGGAAGAGAACCAGAGGAAGTGAGGCCGTGAACACTGAGCAGGGACTGATGAGGTAGTGGGGGCCAGACATGTGCGAGGCACGGCTGGCTCAGAGCACACACAGTGCAGGTGTGGGGAGCCCCACAGTGCGTGGGAGCAGCCAACAAGGCTGGGGGAGCATGTGCAGTCACGGGGGGCCCCAGATGTGCTCCCCAGAGCGGGAGAGCCATGGAACCCGCCTGACTTCTGACCCAGGACCACCAGGCTGGTGACAGCACAGCACGCTGGAGCCACAGACCAGCCAACAGCATCTACATGGGTCTGCGGGAAACAGGGCGATGCCTGACCCACAGTGCTGGGGTGGGAGAGACAGTGGAAAGACACTGACTGGAGGGGCCTCAAGTCAGCGGTATGGACCATGGAGGGGTTCCCTCTCCACCCTGCTTCCAGCCCCTTCTTCCCTTTCTCTCCGGGCAGGGCTGTCAGATCCCGGCTTGGCCTTCCTGGACCCGGTCCTCTGGCCCGCAGGCCATGTGGGAAAGGGAGCCCGAGAGTTCCGCATGGTGGAGCTGCACCACCATCACAGAGGCCCGGCGGGATCCCCAACCCCCGGGGAGGGAAAGGCCCCCACCCCGTCACGGGCGCCTTCTCTGAAACTGATTCACTAGCGATGGAGAGATAAGGCTTCCCAACGGGAGGTGAGGCGTCTGCAGGCGGCAGGGGACTGGGCATCTGCGGGCATTCTTCCCAGCCTTCCTTCTTCACTGGCTGGCAGGAGCCGGCTCCACCTGCTGTTAGGTGTCCTGGGGCCACCCCTGCCAGGCCCAGCGGGGGCTGCACATCTGCTGCAGGGCGTGTCACAGGAGGAATCATGAAAAAGCACTGAGAACTGCCCTTCCCCCACCCCCACTGTGCTTAGGGAAAGTCATACTCCAGTCAGGCTAGGGCCTGACTCCAGCTTCCGCGGAGAACAGGACACGAGGGGCCAATGCCAGGAGAGAAGGTGGACAGAGGCAAAGGGCCTTCAGTCTGAGCCCAAAGTGCAGGGCCAAGGGGACACACGGGGCCACCCCTCCAGGAGGCAGGGCAGCTCGGGCACAAAAGGGCAGGCACACTGAAGGTCTCTGCCACGGTGCCATCACAACTAGGCCACAACCCACCTAATCTCAACCTGTGGCCCAAGGCAAACTTCCCAAAACCTCTGCCCTCCACAGAAGGGACCTGGGTTCCTGGAGGTGTTTCTGGCAGCCCAGCGGGTCTGAGCCAGGTGTAAGCGGCTTCGCGGAGCACAACGGGCACGCAGCCAGCCCACCTCCCGGACCCAGGCCCTGGCAGTGCTGATGCCGAGAAGCCTTCCCCCTGCTCTGGCCAGCGCACCACCGCTTGCACAGAAAGCACTGCTGTTTTCCATGGCAGGTCCATCCTGGAGCCAGGATGGGTCCCAGGAGCCACTGGCCCAAGTAACTGCTAGCACTCGGGTTCTCATGGCTAGGGAAAATGAAATTAACAAGTAAGAGAACTCTTCTCCTACCAGGCCGACCTCCCATGCGACGCCCACCGGCCAGGGCCACCTGGAGGCTGGGGTTTCTGAGAAATAAGCATACGTTCACCACTGGCTCAGACCGTTAGTCTTCAAAGGCCTCCACAAGAGTCGGAAAAGAGAGAAAACAGATCAGCACGAGAGCGTCAAGCCAAGGTGAGCGAGGAAGGGCATAGCCCAGTACAAGTCTGAGCGGGCCCTTTCACTGGGGGTCGTCAGAGAAGCGGTGCCTCTGCCAGCCAGGATTTTCTACTAGACTGTCCAACATATGATCTGGTTTGAAAAACATTTGACAATCTAATTTGCAAAGAAGAGAAAATTTAAGCCTGGAGACAATTTTTACTGTGTATTGATCAAAGTAACTTGCCATAAGTTTTGGTTTGCTTTAACTTCCCTTCCAAGAGAACTCTAGAAACTCCCTCAAAAGTCACTTCCCTGCCCATATGCTCATATGCAGCATGCTTCCCCTTGAAACAGTGAAAACTAGGATCCAGGATGAAGGCAGAGGGAAAGGTCAGAGCAGGTGCGGCCACAGGTCTCCAGGCAAGGGACAGCGTCAGGTGGCCTCACCACAGTGTGACCCACACGCACGTGTACCCTCCTCCGGGCCTCAGAATGCCAACCTCAAAGCACCTTCAACTCAAATTTAATAAGAGCTTTTACTTACAAAAGCAAAGCCATGATCTGCAGTCCCCTTGTGAGGCTTGCCTCTAGAAGGGGAGGCCTGAGCTCTGGGCCCACAGAGAAGACTCACTTCCACGAACTGAAAACCATGACTGAATACAGGAATTATTCAGTGAATCAACAAGCAGGCCACAAGCTAATCCTCAGTCCTATGGGCCTTATGACACATGCTTGAGGTGGCTACAGACCCATCTTGCTGATGAGAAAAACCAAGGCTCCCAGAGAGCAAGTGATGTTCCCATCACTCAGTATCTAAGCCACAAAACCAGGGCTCTGACCCAGTCTGGCTGCCTCTGGTCAGTCTTCTTCACTGTCCCAGCAGAAACCAGAGTCCTCTCTCTAAGGTCCAGCACAGAGGGAGAGGCCTTCCTGGAAGGGCGCGGTGTGACACAGACACTGGGAGGTGAGAGCTGAAAAATGAAAGCAATCCGCGGCTGCAGCAAAGCAGCAAATCTCTGGCCAACACCCACTGCGCCCGACATAGACAAAGGTCTCCTGTGAGTGGGTGACAAGCGGGACCCAGGATCAGTTGTGCCGGCAGGGCTATGGAAATCATGGAAGAAGGTGGGTAAGTGGACTGTGTTCCCACACCCTCAGGAGAAGAGAGCGGGAGGGCCATGAGCCAGGCTGCATAATCAGCTGGAGGTCCTCATCCTGGGAAACAACAAAAGCCAAGCCCCCTGATGGGCTGTCTCCTCACTTTCTGCAGGACCACTGACAAATGCTGTCAGAAAACGCCCTGAGCGCCACACTTCTGAGGTCTACCTCCCAATGTTCCAGAATAAATAAGAAGGGTCCACAGAGAATGTGCACCCCCCCCCCAAGGACATCATGCCATGAACCTGTAGGAGGAAGATCCTGAGATCATGCTCTCCAGGGGCACAGGTCCCCAAGGATGCTGGGGTTGCAGACCTGACAGTGGAGGAACAGGGCACGTGCTGACGAAAGCTCCTTGTGTCACCTGAGAGGCACGCTGGCTCTGTTTTGTCAACCATGGAAAACATGTCGGCCAAAAAAACAAACAAACACGCCATCTGGAAATTTACATTTTACATTCTCTCATTTGTCATTATGCCAACAACCCACGAGACAAGGACAGAAGTGACATGCCAGGGTGCCTCGTACTTCTGCAAGGCTCACCCAAAGAAAGTCAGCCACAGGCCGTCCAACGCCTGTGTCCCCAAACTCCTCGTGCTAAACTCCAAGAACGTGGAGGGAGGCAGAGAGGCTTTGGGGAGTCAGCGGCCACCGTGCTAGGTGTTGTTGGTGAGCATGAATGACGGATCCCAGGGGCCCCTCCCAGGGATTAAGCCAGGGCACAGGACACAGGACACACGAAATGGGCGGTTACTCACCCTCCACTGGCTCCAAACAAACGGAGGCCTCGAAGCAACCTGGACAGAGGGGAGGAGGGCCCAAACCCCCGTGGGAGTATCTGTGCGGAAACCCCTGCTGAGGGACACGGGGCCACTCCTGGCCTGCCCCAGGACACGTCAATGTCACTGTCCCTCACATCCACTACTCACAGCTGACTCCCAGTCTTCCCACTGCTGGCCCAATGCAGGGGGTGGGACTTTTTGCAAACAAGCCGTGCTCTCCTCCCGGAACTCCTTCATCCGCCCAAGTGTCCCTGCAGGCCGTGTGCCCACAGCTCAGGGCACCGAGTGGGCTGGGCCGCCCCCACCACGCAGCCTCCAGAAGTCGGTGCCAGTCAGAAAACGTAGCAAGCGGCAGGCAGCGGAGTACAGCTGGGAAAGCTTCCCTGGGGAGCTGAGATCCGAGCTAACCCCTGAACCAGGTGGGCCCCAGTGAGTCCCTAACATCAGAAGGGAAAGACTGCAGGCAGTGGGGGAGGCCGGGAGCACAGGGTCTCAGAACAGCGGGAGTAGCCGTTGGAGGCCATGTCGCGGCACCGGCAGCTGCCCCTGGCCAGGCGAAAAGCCACCTGCACACACCCAGAGCACGACAGACCCCGGACGGATCAGGCGCGGCATCAGGGAGCCAGGCAGGCAAATATCCAGGAGGTAGTAAGTCCTAAGTCCTCAGGACCTCTGCCTGCAGTCCACGTCGACCAGCTAAATTCACATCCTTTCATGTCACACTGGCTGCGCTGGGCAATCAGCCAGTAGGAGCAGTGGCCGCCCACCTGCCTACCCAAGAGACCCAGAGTCCTGGAGGAGGAGCCCTCAGAAGGGGTGACCAAAAACCACGTACAGGCCATCGAAGGGGCGAATTGGAACCCACTCCCAGACTTCCAGGCTGAGCACCTAGACCAGGTGGCGCGCTGCAGGGACAGGGAGAAGCTGCGTGCATTAGCTGCGGGAGCCGGAGCTGGAGCCATCTCCGGCCATGGAGGTAGACGGCTGGCCCCACGGGGTTGCCCCCGCCGCAGCAGAGACCAACTCCAGGGTGCACGTGACAGGATCCCCTGGCCAGCTGTGGTTCGGAGTGGCTGCACAGCCATGCTTTGGTAAATGGTGTAAGAGGCGGTCTTGCTGCACACGGCTCTCCAGGTCCACGCGTCCCTCCCCGTCAGGAGCCCCTGACACGCTGAGAAGAAAGGAAGGGTCCCTAGAGTGGGTTGTTGCCATCTGGGAAGCAGGGACCCTGACTGGGACTTCAGGAAGTGACAGTGAAGAGCAGACGAGGACACAGATGTCAGCCTGGGCTGCATTCTCCATGAGGTGGCCAGAGTGTCCCCGCTTCCCTGGGGCAGAGTCTCCATGCAGGCATGAGCAGAAGAAGCAGCTGGGGCGGGGGTGGGGAGTGGGGCAGGGCAGCAGGCGGCCGGGGCGGGGTGGGGGGTACAAGGACACATCCCCAGGTAGCGACTGCTTGGTCCAATCAAGCGGACCTGGCTAGAAGCCTTAGCAGAACATCTTGGGACAGTCTCCCTGCAGGGAGAGAGGGGCAAGCACTCCTCCACTGGCTCCCACCCCCCACGGGTCAAGGGTAACCCTGTCAGGTAGCTCCCTCCTGGGCCAGGTGGCAGGCAGAGCAGCCCATCAGAGGCCCCTGGGCGTCCACGGCAAGAGGCCATGGGAGATGAGGCCACGGAGGCGCCTGGATGCTACGTGTAAGCACCCCTGCCAACCGCTGAAGTCACGCAGGAAGTGACTGAGAGCAGGACAGAGATACTGGGTCAGGGAAGTGTGACTCCGCGGTGCTGATTAAGGCAAGCAGTTAGAACCTAGAGACTCAGCTCTCTCAGAAAGCCAGTCAGAGACAAGCGAATGAGTGAAGATTCAAGAGAACTAAGAGGTCTTCATGGGGCAAGGAGAGAACAGGATCAAAAGCAGGGTGGAAGTGAACACATCGTGTGTCTAAGTTTATCCATCAAGCTACCAATCCCCTGAACAAAGCACTCCCACCCTCCTGTCCTGACAAGCCACCTGCTGGGCCCTGACAAGGCCTGGGTCAAAGTCCAAGCGCAGAAGGGGCAGAGAAGTGGAGGGATGGGGGAGGAGGGCTGAACACTGAGAGCCCCCAGGCTTGGGGTGCAAAGTCTGGGGAGAGATCAGGAGGCAAAAGGAATGTTTGCCCCAGCAGCCTGTGCCCTTCTGAGGAAGGAAGAGGTCATGGACACAACACATTTAAGTGGAGGCTGCGTTGGGCAGGTGAGCATAACAGAGGTAAGGTGCAGAGGTAGAGGCCAGAGAGGGTGCCGGGGCCACATCTGGCATCTCAGCTTTGATGGAGAAAAACTGACCCAAGGTCTGAGCGTGCACAGGCCTCAGGCCAGGCTTGTGCAGACACACTCTTCTGGGGACACAGTAAGCTCTCCTGCTACAGAAAACCCAGATTCTGAATAAGGTATGGTTTCTGTGGTGTTGCCTGGCTTATGGGCAGGGAAGGGATCCCCAAAGAGTCAGAAATAGCTACAAGATAAAAGCTCAAGCAGAGGGCACACGGGCTGGGTGAGGGGGAGGTCATGGGAGCACCCAAGGCACTGGGCTCACGAGGTGGGGTGCCTGTCAGGGAGCCCCCCATGGGCCATGCCATTCCCAGCACGGCACTGACCACAGATCCCCTGAGAAGCCCACAGAGCTGCTGATGAGAAGCCTGGTCCATCCTGATCCGTTTTCCACATGGGGAGACCAACGACACTTGGGCTCCAAGCAAAGACAAGCAACCACATGGAGAAATGACTGGAAGGCAACAGAACGTCAACGGACAGGGTCACACACACACTTGAGACACAAGCACTGCTGGGAACAGGAGATTGTGTTACTATTTCTGAAATTTTGAAGGGAAAACTCCCATTAATGTGTTATCCACTTAAGAGCATTTTTCTAGATGTATGTTTTGAGTTAATGAAAGGTTTACTAAGATACTTTCAAAAATTAAAAAATTTTAAAAAGAAAGTAACAAAATGGTCAAAATTAATCAGAAAAAGAACAAAATGGACTTTCAAAAATAACAATTTAAATGAATTGATGAATGAAGAATTTAAAATCATTTAAATGAATTTTTTTTAATCTCAATAAATGGTTTAAGCAATGGAAATAATGTGAGCCCAACAAGAAAACGAAGTGAATTAGAAGACAGTTATGAAGAAAAAAATTTAAAAGGAGGAGGCAAAATTGGGAGCGAGAACACAGGAAGAGCTGAGCCACAGGAAGGGGGGGCAGGGTGGGGAGAGCACCGTGTCCTGGATGGGTGAAGGGGTGGGGGCGGTGGCGGCCAAGACAGCAGAGCTATGTTTGAGGGGTGCCAGCCCAGGATTTCTAGAACTGGCCAGAGCACCATGCACAGGCAGAGAAGGGAACCTACACTGAGAGAATAAAAAAGAGTGTCTGCACCCCACAGGCTGTGACACGGGATGCAAGGATGCCACCAGTAGCAGGTCAGAAAAGGCAAATGAGGAAGGAGCAGCCAGAGGCCAGAGGAAAGTCGCCTGACTGGCACAAAGAGAAAAAAGAAGCATCATCTTCCAATGGTCTAAAACAATCCCTCCAGAATGAGGGCAAGTCAGACATTTCCGGGGAACACAACACACACCTGCTCACTGAAAGAGCTGCGAGGGCTCCTCTGCTGGACAGAGCCAGTGTCTTCTGCTGGAATGGTGGCTCTGTCACAAGTATAAGTCAGCACCAATACCCGACCATCAGCAGAAGCCCACGCTTCCCTCGGATGTCCTTAGTTTTTCCCTAATGCCCTCTTCCAGTTCCAGCTCCTACACTGCGCCCATATGACATTTCTCTGGCATGCCTCTTTCAGCTCCCATTGACTGGGACTGTTCTTGGGACCTCCCTTGTTTTTGATGACCTTGACAGCTTTGAAGACTACAGGCCACCTATTTGGTCAAATGTCTCTTACCGGGGACTTGTGGGATGTTTCTATCATGATTCCACTGGAGGGGTGATTTCAGGAGGAAGGCCACAGAGACAAAGCACCATTCCCCTTACGTCGTACCAAAGGGGTCTACTATCAATGTGACTTTCAACAAAACAGACTGAAAATAAAAAACGCCATGTGTCGAACCTCTCAGATGCATGTCATGCACCTTGAGGGAAATGTGTAGTTTACACCTGGAGAAGGCAGGCTGAGTGCTGACGGGCTGCCCGCGGGGCCTCCGAGGGGAAAGGACAGCTGACCACCCTCTGCGCGCACAGAAGGAACCCAGCAGCAGACTAACACACCAACTAACACACCAACAAAGTCAAGGGCTGCATCTCAAACATTTAGTGAACTAAAGACTGGCCAAAAACAAGGATAAGTAATGGCTGACATTAAAAAGGATACATGCTACAAATCCAACCCGAGATTTAGAAAAGGAAAACATCATGAACAAGTCCATGGCTAGAAAAATGAAAATTCAGATGAAACGGGCCAATTCCTAAAAACAACCTTAAATTAATACTGCAAGAATTAGAAATTCAGACCACTGGTAACTATTACACACTACCCAGCAGTTAAAAATCAACCCACCAAGATAACATGAACCTCAAAGAGTCTTAAGAATAAGTCCAAACTTTGAAGACCATTCTAATCTTATGCAAACTCTTCCAGAGGATAAAACAATTTGATGCTAAAAAGGAGACTTGTGAGCCAAAGCAACTTAAGAAAAGACAGAACAGTCCAAAAGTATGGCCAAGCCTAATCCGGTCAGATATAAAAAACACAGTACTTATCACCAGTGAGGTGGCTCCAGCACAAAAAAAAAAAAAAAAAAAAAAAAGAAGGGTTAAAGCAACACTTGGATACATTAAAGAGAAACCATGCCATTCTCTGGATTCTCTTGTGGGTGCAGTGAGAGTTTCCAGCTCTGGAAACACACACATCCGTGAACTTCACCTGCAGGGAATCCTACACAAACCTCAAGCCACCATCTTCTGAAACAGGGGCGCAGCAGAGGCCTGGACAACAGAAGGAAGCCCGGTTTCCCACTCCTGCTCCAAGCTGAACCAGGATCCTCAGCCAGCACAGTGAGATGAGGAAAATAAACACAGTAATTAGAAAGCAAGGCTGTCATCGTTACAGTTCATGTTCTTTGTCTTAGAAACCCCCAAGATCTAGCGAAAAAACTTTGAAATGGTAGGATTTTAGGAAAGTGATTAGATATAAATATAAAATGCAAAAATCAACTGCATTTTCATATACTAGCAATAGAAAATTTAAGGGAAAAAAAAAATCTCGTCTACAATAAGGGAAAGAACCCTAGACTCTACCAAAGAGTAAATTTAATGCAACACATGCAAGGCCTGCACTAAGAAAATGATACAAACTGTTAGAAGACATTAAAGTACTAATCGATAGAAGACGAGGGTGCGAAGAAACAAGACCCAATACTGTGCAGATGTCAATGCTCCCCAAATCCACCCATATATTCAGTGCAATTCCATTCAAATTCCCACTCAGTTTTTTTTTTTTTTTAAGTTTTATTTACTTGAGAGAGAAAGTGTGTGCATGCATGGGGAAGGGGGAGGGGCAGAAAGAGAGAGAGAACCCCACGCAGACACCCTGCCAAGTGCGGAGTCCCACGTGGGGCGCGATCTCACAACCCTGAGATCATGACCTGAGCCAAAACCAAGAGTGAGACACTCCACGGACTGCATCACCCAGGTGCTCCCCCGCACCTTAGTTTTTTTTAAAGGAACCTGTCCCTGGTGCACTCACATCTCTGGAGGGGTCAAACACAGAGAGCCCTGCTCTCTTCCCTGCAGGAAGAGTGGGGAAGGAGCAAGGAGGTGAGGGCAGAGGACACCAGGGCCTCACTCCTGTCATGGCACCCCTGGACCAGCACCGGGCCCGGGACCAGGGCAAACATGATCTCCGCTGGAGCCCGCAGTGTGGCCATCCTGGGAAAGGAGGTGAAGTGTCACACCAATGTTATCGAAATGAGGAAAGAAAATTAATCCCTACCTTGCACCATACACAAAACTCCAAGACTTGAAGATGAAACAAAACTTGAGGAGTCAGAGGAAGAAAACCACCTTCAAGGCTGGGAGGCATGGATGGTTCCTGCTGTTACTTTGTTTTCCATAAGCACCAACCACAAAAGGAAAGGTCTGCTTCTGACTCAGGCAAGTCTTCATTTAGGAGGAAGCATTTCTGCAGGTTAACCTTTCTTTGTGTTAAAAAATGCACGTTTCTGTGTTTCCCAATAAGGAAGCAAATCTTTTAAATAATAGTTTTTCCCTCCTTTACTCACAAAGCCTTCAATGAACTCCCAACTGCATGTGTGCCCGGCACTGTGCCGTCAAAAATGGAAAGAGGACTCTGAATGCCCAGGAGAAGCAGCAGCCCCCCTCCGTCACTCCACTCCCCTACCCCTTGCAGGGGTGCACAGACCCCCAGTAACTCCTGCTGAGGTCATGCCAAGCAGGCTTCCCCGGCCATCACCAGCTCCCCCAGCCGTCACCACCACAGCCGATTTTTAAAAAGTGTCATGATCTTTACTCACCATTTCTGCTTTAGGTAAAGCAAATGAAAGAGCAAAATAAAGGAGGCCAAGCCAGCTACAGAGAATGTGTTCCCTCCCAGTCAGAGCACCCAGGGAACAAAGCCTCCAAGAGTTAATACATATCTGGGTTCCAAAACTCGGCTTTATCCACAGAAAGTCTCTTAATTTAAAATCCCAAATGCATCAACAATTTTTACTAAATTTATTATTTCTTTTCCAAATATAAGCTAACATTTCCCATATTATGAGAATTACTCCATCTTCTGAGTTCGTTCCCAATCTTCTGAATTAATTCTTTCTCCACTGTAATGTCTGACTATGGAGACACCGAGCCACAGTGATGCAGGACACGGAGGGCAGGAAGTCCCCGTCCCGGGGATGCCCCGCTGCAGTGATGCGGGGCATGGAGGACATGGAGCCTGTCTTGGGGACGCCCCACCGCGGTGATGCAAGACACATAGCCCCCATCCCGGGGACACCCCACTGCAGTTATATGGGACACAGAAGACACGGAGCCCCCTTCCTAGGGATGCCCAGGCATGGTGCGAGACACAAAGCCTCCATCCTGGGGACGCCCCACTGTGATGCACAGACCCCCATCCTGGAGACACCCCACTGCAATAATGGAGGACATGTAGGACACAGAGCCCCTGTCTCAGGGACGCCCCACCGCGGTGATGCAAGACATGGAGGACATGGAGCCCCCATCCCAGCGACGCCCCGCTGCGGTGGTGCACAGAGCCCCCATCCCAGGGACGCCTCACCGTGGTGATACAGGACACGGAAGACACGGAGCCCCTGTCCCAGGGATGCCCAGCTGTGGTGATGCGGGACACAGAGCCCCTGTCATGGGGATGCCCCACCGGGGTGATCCAGGACACACAGCAGCAATGAGCAGCCCACTTACCATTGTTGAAGGGCACTTCTGAACTTGTGAAAGGCAGATCAGTGGTAAAACTGACAACCTTGGGAGCCTTCCGTGTCTCTGAGAGGGAGTTTGGAGGGACCGAAGATTTGGAGGATCACTTTAAGAGCAAGAGACAGAGCAAGCTGCAGCTATGCAGGTCTGCCTGCCTACACACCCCACAGCTCCCGCGCACCACACACCCCACACACAGAGCACCCGTATCATGCATGTGTCACATGTATCCCACATCACACACGTGTCACATATGCCACACACATCGCATACACAAGTATCACATGTCATACATACATTCATCACACTGCCACACGCATCACGTATTGTGTGTACTACACGTGCCGCACTGTGTCACACGCATCACGTATTGCACACGTGTACCACACATCGTGTCACGTACCTCACATATCACGTGTCATGTGTGTTGCACATGTCACATCTGTCACATGTCACACGCATCATGTAGCATGTGTATCGTGTGTCACATGTGTCACATGCATCACATGCATCGCGTACCACAGATGTATGTCCTACATTGTGTGACACGTGCCTGCCTCACATATCACATGTCATGAGTGTCACGCGTGTCACACATTGTGTGTGCATGTGTGTATCACATCGCACACACTGCATGTGTACCACACCACACACATCACACATACATCACACACACTGCACACACACACGACACCCTGCTGCCACACTACCTACAGGCCACTGGGGAGAAAGGGGGGCATTTACACCCTTTGTTCAACACTTACTCATCGCCTGGGGAGGGCGGGGACTGAGATTTTTACTTCAGTGTGTTATCCGGTCATGACTGACAGAGCAAGTAAGCCAGGCAACAAGAAAACCAATCAGAAGAGGAAACAAGCAGCTCAGAGGGTCCCCTGCCTCCCCTCGGCAGTGTGCACGAGAACAGGGATGGCCAGCGATTCACCTGGGCGCTTCCAAGTGGGAAACCCCTCACAGAACCATTGCTAGGGCCCACAGGATTCTTAGTGTGAAGCCTACAGAGTGCCGGGGGGGAGACAGGAGGACCCTAAACCATGGCAGGGAGAGATGCTAGGTCAAGGCTGCTGGCCTGCCAGTGCCGGCCCCCAGAGCCAAGTGTGATAGCGCCACCAGCCAGGACAGCTGTGACACCAGGCACGCACGCTGGAAACAGCCAGGAGTCTGTGTGCATTGCCTGTGTGCAGAAAGAGCCTCGCAGCCCTCTAGGAGGGACATCCTGGGGTGGGGATGGGAGTCTGGGGGGCACGCAGCTGACATGGGGACCGCAGAAGAATGTCCCCTTGAGACTGTGGAGAGAGAGGACACCCCAAGAAAGGGCTCCTTTCTGGAACTGTGGCTCTAAGGGGTGCTGAGGGGCAGGAAGGCCCGGTTGGGCCCGGAGCCAGCCGGTTGCTGAGGCCTCGCAAATGCAAACAGCTCCAAAGGACAACCTACAATTAACACGGGGACAATTATCTTCCTAATTTAGGTTAATTTCTACTTCGCAGCATGGCTGGCAGGTGGGGGGTGCAGCCCTGGAAACGTCTATGTGTGTGCTTTTTGTGTTGCTCTTCCAAGGCCACATATTTTAAATATCGTGAGAAGATTTCAAATGTCCACCAGCACCTTCTAGAAAAAGGGCCCAAGCTCCAGAGAGCCTGGTACAGGGGAACTCGGCTGGCAGGGCCCCCGGAAGTGGCTGGCTGCATCTGCATGAAAACATAACCCACAAAGGCTGCCCAGTCCTTTGTCTGCGGCCTCCCTGAGGGTCCCTGGGCTGAAGGGCAGGGGGGATGCCGCTGGACTCGGGGTGACCTGCAGTGGCCTCGGAGGCAGAGCGCTGGTGTCCAGGAGCCCGGGCAGCGGCCGCCTCCCCAGGAACACCTGCTACATTGCCCCCACCCCCCCCTCCAGACACGCGGTTCCAGGGAGACCCAGAGCCCCCCCCACCCACACCCCAGGCCAGGCCTCCAAGTAAACAAAGTGCTCTGGCTGCTCTCCGCGGTGAGAACACAAACCCTTCCAGCATTTGTTGTTTGTTCGAGGTGTGACGCAAAGACCTTTGAGAGAGTCTGCGATGAGAATGGCAGGGTAAACACCCCTCGGGCCGAGCTCCGAGCCAAGGAATCCGAGGGGCTGGCGGGCACCGAGCCGCCCCAGTGCGAAACCAGAGCAGCCTTGGCGCTGGGCAGGGTCAGAAGAACACAGACCGCTGGGGCTGACAATGCGTCCCTTCGGTCCCTGCAGAGCTACCTGAACATTACGCCAACATAGTGGGTCAGGTCAAACAGTGCGTGCGGTTCAGGAACATCCCCCAGTGGGAGGTACCGCTATGTGTGTGGGGGGAGTGGGGGCTACTGATTCTTTTTTTCTTCCTCTGGAACAGGGGTGGGATGGAGGCAAACTCTCGGGAGCCAAGGAAACTGTTTAATGGGGATTTCTGAGTGGACAGTCTCCTTTCAATCCAGCCCATTAGCACTCAAAGCACAGCCCTGTTCAGGCAGGAAAATAATATTTTCAACTTTAGTTACCATCTAAACAATAAATAGGAAAGTCTATCAGATACAGTTTTCATTTTTTAAATTTCAAATAAAGCTGCACATCCTTCTAGAAAGGAAACGGAACCACCCACCTGGCCTACAGGTTGAGGAGTGGGGCTGGCAACAGCGCCCTGGTGGCCCAGGGTCCCGTTTCCAGGAAATATTGGCCCCGGGGCCACCACCAGTCAGCACCGGAAAAGGCTCAGTCTACCGTCAGAACTACCCTTGCCCAGGACTGAACTTGAGGGGAAAAGCAGCTCCAAAGGCTACGGGCTCCCTGAAACAACAGACTGGAAAAGCCTCTTTTACGATGAGCTCCCCTGGTTCTTAGCCCTCAGGGCCTGCCTTTGCCCACCCAGCTTTTTGGTTAATTTGTAAACACTTTGCAAGACCCCAGGGTTCTAAAAAACCCCATTTCAGTAGTGTCTCCCCAGTACTTTCTCAGTAGATGTGAACCCCTGAAGGCAGCTCCCATGGCAGGGGGTAGGTGGTGAGAGGCAAGGTCCCCAACCTCCAAGGTGTGGCAGAAATGTGGGGCCGGGTGGGGGCTCGGATGCGAGGGTCTTTTGGCAAGTCACTAAAGCAGGGGGGCCAGACCCTCCGTGGTCAAAGGGGGTTAGACTGACAGGCAGGGGTGGGGCCTGATGAGGGCAGAGACCCAGGATGACCAGCCCAAGGGGCTGTGTCAAGAGTCAAGAGACCAGCCCATGCAGGAGCCTGGGGTCACCACCGCGCCCCTCCTCCTTAAGAGGCCCAGCCATGCACAGGGCGCCACTGGACACGCCCTTCCCACTGTCCTCCCTCCACTCCCTTCCGTTCAGGCCCATCCACACCCTGCATGGGGACACCAACCTGCCCGGCCAGACACATAGCTCAGGTGTGTCCCAGCACGTCTAAGGGATGGCCTCAACACCCCAGAGGCCGGAAACTGGCTCTATCCTTCCTCAGAAAACTTCAGTGGGCAAACACTCAACGGCAAGGGCCTGCTGAGGGCCCCAGCACACTAAAAACAACAGGAGGCTTCATGTCATCCACTTGCAGTAAGAAACAGAAAATAAATTTACCCGAAGACATTTCTAGGAAGAGCAGGACCATGGGAGTCATGACCATTTCTCTCCTCCAGCCCTATCCTCCACCTCTGGCAAAGCAGGAGGGCATCTAAGCCCCTGCTTGTGCTCCGTCACCGCGGGACTCAGACGGGGACCACACCACCCACACATGTGCCCAGAGGGAAGGTGAGGGAGGCCCTGGGGCTGTGAGGGTAGCTGAGTCACAGAGCATGTTCTTGCTCCCAGGGACAGACGGGAGCCCCTCAATGGACCCACATCTTAGACGGATTCTCTGGGAGCCGTGGGATAGGCTGATGGGATGTCCAGAGTGCATTTGGATTCCACGAGAGAGACGGCGGTGGCAGTGGGGACAGAAAACGGGAGAGGTGAAACAGATGTTTAGGAGAAGGAACAAATGCATGCAGGAAATTCATGCAACACTGAGTGTGAAGAAAAAGAGGAGTCCTGGCTGGCCCGGGGTTCTGGGTGCGTGAGAAAGTCCTTTCCCAGGAGGGAAGAAGAGTGGCAGTCAGTAGGGACAGAAAGAAGGATGCATAGAAACCCCAAAGTCCATTGGGGGCAAGGCTCAGGCACGAGAGCAGGGCTGGACACAGAAGAGGGAGCACAGGGCAAGCCTGCCCGGGAGCATGGGCAGGAGAGGCCCGGGGTGAGCCCGGAAGACCTCCAAGGCAGCCTGCTCTGCCTTCAGGCCCTCGGTATCTCCCTTGGGGACACTGTGAGCACAGGATGGTTAACACTGGGCAAAGAGTGAGAAAAGCTAGGCTCCTGTTCTTCCTCAAGAGATGGGCATCATCAACCAAGAGCCTCAAAGCCTCTGTCTGTCCAACAGCGGGAGCAGTCAGGTCTCTGGTGGGACAGCACCCGTCCAATCCAACTTTCACAGCCACCAGCCGTCCGCCAAGGGTCTTCTTACAATGTGGAAGGATGGTTATACTAAAACATAAAATGCAAAACAGCAAAATCTCATATTCATCAAGAACCCAGTAATGGAGAAAGCAATAAGACACAAAAGAACACCAGAAAAGGGATAGGATAGAAACCCACGCACGTGGTCACAGCCATGACCTACAGTGACGGGATTAGAGGAGGATCGGGAGGGTTTTTCCCCCCACCTTCAAATACACTTATTCTTCTAAGATTTTCCCAAAACAAAGTTTCTACTTCGATGATTAAAAAGGAAAAAAGCAAAGCATCACTGCCTGTTCCAAAAGAAGGCTCCTGTCCTCTTGCCTCCATGCTTGTACCTCCTGAAAGCTCTTCTTTTGTGTCTGGTTTACTGCTCCGACTGAATGTCATCTTATTTCTTAAATAAAACGTCCTCACCAAAATCGACAGAACAACAAAGTCACTGCCAATGATCTTCTGTGTGCAGAG
Organism: Lontra canadensis; assembly: GCF_010015895.1. Lineage (NCBI taxonomy): Eukaryota > Metazoa > Chordata > Mammalia > Carnivora > Mustelidae > Lontra > Lontra canadensis. The sequence goes on from NW_022631007.1 coordinate 16,995,373, forward strand.
AGCACAAAGATGGCCAGCGGCCTCTTCCCTGGCCTCCTCCTTACTAAACCAGTGAGGAGCGTCCTAGGAAGCAACAAGCCAGTGACTTAAGCCATCCTTCCTCTAGGTTTCCCAGCTTGGGGACAAACGGACACCTGGCTGGCAGTGGCTCCTGACATGCCACCTCCCCGCCTTCCCCCCCGATCCAGGCCGTGACAGCAGTCAGCAACCAACCCGATCATCACACAGAGCTGGGAATGCCAGCACCCTCAATGTCCCCATTCTGCAGGTGGGGACACTGAGGCACAGAGGCTCTGATATGGTTCAAGGTCCCGGGGCAGGAGAGGATAGCACCCAGGCACGACTATAAGCAGACAGACACCAGCAACTGTCCTAGAGCTTGTAAAAGTGTGCAGAGCGCACTTCCACTGGGACTCACGTCACGCTCACAGCAGCACATGCACCTGCAGACTTGGCCGCATGCATGCCTTGGGGACAGACGCCGTTGCCATCCCCTGGAGGGGTCTCATTACCACCTGGGCCAGGGTCCCTGCCCGGCAGATCAGAGCCCCCGCCCTTGGGCGCCGCGGCCCAGCTCCAGCTGTTTTTCCTTCTTTCAGTGGGTACTGTCTCTCTGAGCGCGGACATTCAGATTGTAAAGGTCACGACATTTCCTGCAGCCTCAGAGCCTATCAGGGCTTCCTGGGATCAGGGTCCCGAGACTGGCTGGCATTTAGAAGCAGCCTCAGGAGTCCTGTTGCACGACTTAGCATTTCCCTGATCAGTTCTGGCTCTTCTGTGAACACAGTCCTTAAATAACAAAGCTCCGGGGTACTTCCCGGTGCGCCTGGGGCTTCCTGGGGTCGCAGGTGGGGGCGAGGGTGAGGCACAGGAATCAGAGTTTGTCTCCCTGAGCCCAGAAGATTCTTGCAGCAGATACACTCAGAGACACTCACTGCTCCCCAGGCCTGTCTACATCAGAGGATCTTGGAACTATTTGCTCTCATTTCCCTTGACATTCAGTATTTGATTATTCTTGCCAAAGAAACGGAACAGTGATCTAGATGGCTTCCAAAAGATGTTCCCTGGGGCACAGGAAAACATAACAAAACTTCCATTTCTGTGTATTTTTATATTTAAAAAAAGAATTATCTTTATGCTACTTAATGTAAAGATTAGGCTGCCCCCCGCCCTGCCCCCTGTCCCTATCAGGGACACAGCGAGGTCCCCTGGAAGCCAGGATGGGGGCATGAGGGGCTGTCTGGGCCTGGAACCCCTCTCCACCTTGGGGGCCTGACCAAGAGGCTCTGTGTCAGCTCTGCTGGAAGCAGGTGCAGGGTGAGTGACCAGGGTGCAGGTGTACCCTCGAAATTTCCACGAGTAGGTAGGTGACTATCCAGATCTCCAAAATGGGGGACGAGGGGGCACTGCAGCTCTGTGAATGCTCGGAGGGTGCAAGCCCAATGTCCCACTGTCCCACTCTCCCTGGGGGGGCCATTGACCCCCCCACCCCATAAGCCACAGCGCTACCTGGTTCACAGGTGCACAGGTGACCCAGAGCTCAGGGCCAGCCCTGGAGGACTCCATGATGTCTTCTCTCTCGTGATGTCAGGTTTTCCTCAGGAGAGGGTTGCTCCTGTGCCCCTGCCTCTGCCTGCCAATCCTGGCCAGGCCCCGGGCCACACAGTACACCTGCCCCGGAGACTAACACAGCCGCCAAGACCACACTGACTCCAGGTGGTGGAGGCAGGGGGGCTCACACTGCCTGGGGGTGGCCCACACAGCCCAGGGAGCCCCACACTGTCCAAAGGAACCCCACACTGCCCTGGGGGGGGCTCACACTGCCCAGGGGTAGCCCACACTTCCTTGGGGGACCCCACACTGTCCAAGGGAGCCCCATACCACCTAGAGGGGGTCCCACACTTCCCAGAGGGAGCCCCACACACTGCCTGGGGGGCTCACACTGCCCAGGGGGGCCCCGCACTGTCCAAGGGAGCCCACACTGCCCTGGGAGGCTCCACGTAGCCTGAGGGTAGCCCACACTGCCCTGGGGGGAGCCTACAGTGTCCAAGAGAGCCCCTAGAGGGGCTCATACCTCTCATACCACCTAGAGGGGTCCCCACACTGTCCAGGGGGCTCACACTGCCCGGGGGGCCCACACTGCCCAGGGGAGCCCCACACTGCTCAGCCTCCTGGGGGAAATGGACGTCACCCACCGACAAGTCCAATCCACAGGCAATTCTATTGTTGCCTCTGGTAGCCACACAATGGTCAAGAAGCTGTTCTCATTTGCTTCTTCATTGGAAGCCTCTAAGCAGGTGACCGAGGGGACAGAGCCAAAAGCCAACTTTGAAACAAAGCACAACAGAAAAGCGGTTTGTACATCCACATTGGTGAAGAACAGAGGCAGGAGCTGCACGCGGGTGGCCAGCCGGCTCACCACCAGTCTGTGGGGTCACCGTCACCCTTCAGAGGCAGCAGCAGCTCTGCTCACTAGACAAGGAAACCCTCGTTCTGGTGCCCATGTTGCCACTGGGGGACAGTCCATCGGTCCCACTCTCTGCTCTGCAGACTCACGTCTAGCTCAGGAGCTGTGGGCACAGGGGCCAGAGGGCCGGGGGACAGGGCACCGCAGTGGTGAGGCCAGGCCTTGCCACATGCACCTGCCCAGGATGCTCTCTCTGGAGCTTCCCAGGAGGAGCAGGAGCAAAAAGCTCTTCCCCATGTATTTAAAAGTAACACACACGCGTACACACACGTGTACACATATGTGAAAACGGAAGTCACAGGACCTATCGACATCACTGGCATTTTCTTCAGCAACCACCGCCCCCTTCCAGGTGCTCTCTGCAGCCCGCAGACTAGTTGAATCGGTCTAGGACTTGCCCCCAGTTCTCTCTTAATTCACATTTTTGTTTCAAGTTCCTACATTCTCCCTAGAGTTAAGACCATGACATGGCCACGTCGTGGAACAGTAGTCGCTTCCAACAAGACGTCTGGTGGCAACGCAGGCCGCCCCGCCGCGAGCCCGGGACTGTGGGAGCTGCTCTTGAAGCGGGCCCCTGCCCACCTACAACTGTTTGTCGCAAACCCCACCCTCCCCTCATCTCCTCTACGGGCCCATGTGACGGCGAGAGGCGGATGCGCCCTCTGCACATGAGCAGGAACTGCACGGCATGGGGAGGAGGAGCAGAGGCGGGGCAGCCCGGCCTGCAGAGCGGGGCCATGCCAGCATGCACTTGGCCAGCCCGCCCGGGGTCTTCCCATGCCTGCTCTTCACAGACACCCTGCAAAGTCGCTGGCTCCACAATCCACTTTACAAAGAGCCAGGACAGCCACGGGGAGGTCAAGGACACAGTCCCAGGTCAAGCTGGTGAGCAGCAGCTGCAGCTGGCAGTGGAGCTTGTCTGGCCGTGGCCCCCTCCCTGCACCCAGCACCCAGCACCCAGCACCCACTTCCGCAGTTTGGGGCATAGCAGGATCACAATGGACATGGAACTCTCCATCCTGGGCTTGCACTCAGGCCACTGCTGTAATCAGTTCTGACACCAGCCTCATGGCCTGGAACTGAATGGAAAGGGCTCTGGGACACAGGCCCAGACACTCCGGTCCGTCAGAGTGGCCAGGAGACAGCAGTCACCTCATGCTGCTGCCACTCGCCCACCTGCCCAAGAAACCTACCGAGAGGACCCACTTATGTGAGAAGACCCCTCGCGCAAGAGTCCGCTCACGGTCGGCCCCCTCTGCCACGCGCTGACGACGCTCCCAGGCTCCAGACCACCCAGTCAGCAGGTATACCTGCCCTGCACAACCCCACCGAGGCACTGAGGCACTGGTGACTGCAGCTCAGGACTGCTCAGGAGACCCAGCTCAGGACTGCTTGAGGCCCACCAGACAGGCTGGGGCCCGGCCTGCTCAGGCTACACCAGCCAGAGACCCAAAAACAAGAGGAGACTCCTATGAAGACTGTGGTCACCACTCTGGAACCCTGGAGAAAACGGAGACCTGGTGAGGGACAGCCGATTTTCACAACACAAAGGTCAGCGGTGTTCCTCCAACGGAGGAGCAGCGATCTGTTGTTACACAGCTGCCCAGAGCCCTCCCCTCGGGGTGCTGCTGCCGTGCGTGCGCCCGTCCCCAGCATCGCTGTCACCGACGTGGGTGACAGGGGACCAGGAAGAGGCAGTGGTTACGTAAAATGTGGGAGAAACCCCGTGCCATGGTCAGTCAGCTTGAGGAAACCCTAATGGGTGAACGTGAACACAATCCAGTCACACCATGAAATAATCAATGGCCTAAAACAGAAACCCGAATCAGCAAACTACAGAATCCTCCTGCCCAAAAGTGCAGCAGACGGTGGGCTCAGCGCCCAGCAGGGGAATGTCTAGGCCCTCTGGAAGCAGACAAACCCGGGATCCAACCTGGGCTCCCTGGCGGATCTGGCTGGTCCCCTGGACAAGCTGTGACCTCTCAGAGGCTGGCACACTCCCGAGCATCACCAGGAACAGAAGATGCTTCCAGAACCTGACTTGTGGCAGGGACCCATAACCACAGCAGCCCTTCACCCGGGGGGAGACACTGGGGCACCTCGGGGGCAAGAAGGAACACACCACAGATCTCCTGGGCCCCGCCACCGCTCCATCACAACCCTTGTTCAGCCCAGCCACTTGCAAGAGTCCCGGGTGCTGAGACGCTCATTTATCTGCACCATGACCCTCGGGGGCCTTCAGTCCCGTCCACCGTCCTCGTTCCAGTCCTGCTTTATCCCAACCCCAACAAGCAGCACACATGAGCACCACGCACAGAAACACCGGCCGCATTTTATAAAGCCCCGAGACCGGGGTTCAAGCGCTCTTTGAGAGAACCTGCCAGGACCGAAAGCCTCACAGGTCACCTCCCGGGCCTGGATGTGGCATCTCCCCAGCAGAATCCTTTCCATCCAATAACTCAGAACCTCTCGTAGACTTAACTGCGTCACAAGACGGATATTATTTCCTCAAACAAGATACTGTGCCAGGAAACACCCCTTTTGTGTCAAATATTTACAAAATGGGGTGGGGGGCGCCTGTCATCATGAACAGCCCCCAAAAATCAACGCAGCGATGATCAAACTTTTTCTTTGCCCAGCACAGAGACAGCGGCCCCTCCAGGCTATTTTAGATGGGGCCCAGCATGGGCCAAGGCCAGCGGAAGACCCACCCCACCCCAGACACCCTGCACAGCTCTGGCTCCCCCTCAGGGCATACAAGCAAGCAGAGGGGAGTACACTCTGGAGGGCCGCCCTGCACACGCAGGGCGAGGACAAGCTCGCCACACACAGTCACCTGATACTCAACAGGAGAGTGCCCACACACTCACTGGCCCGGGACCATTCCGAAGCGCACACATCAACGAGAGGACTCCCTGAGTGAGAAGAAGGGTCAAGGGCGGCATCATGCAGTGAGGTCTGTCTACACTGGCTGGCTCCCAGTGACTTTACAGACCCCAGACTGTGTAAAGTCCATGTGGATGTCCGTTTGCCAGGGTGTCCTGTTGCCCCGCCCTGCTCGAGCTGGCTGCTCCTGGAGTGTGTAACATGAGAGGGACACAGCTGAGGACAGAGCAGATGGGAAGGCGCAGGGGTGGGGAAGGGGGAGGGGCAAGGGAAAGGAGGGAGGGAAGGGGGGAAGGGGGCAATAATGCCAGAAGACTTCCTCTTATTGTATTCTAAAGAACTTCTCCTAAATTCCCTCAATGGACACCCTTTTCCCCACCACTGAGGAAATGTCTGTTCCTTGTGACCAGATGAACCCACACCTGGAACCACCGGTGTGCACGTCTGCAACACAGGCTTCCTCTCGTGCCATCTTCCCAACAGCCTTGAGAAGGACCATAAATTCAGCACTGTGCCGACACCGCCCAGGCCACTCACTGTTAAAATATTCCCAACACAAGCAAGCCTCTTTTTTAATCCAACCAGGAAATTCAAAAGGATTAAGCCTTCTATGTTCAAGTAACTGAACAGAGGACAGATCCTCAAGTCCTCCTTCTACAGCCTTCCTCTGTTAAGTGACCACTAGCCACAGGTGGCTACTTAAAATTAAAATGAATTCAAATTAAATGGGAAGTTCTAGTCCCCAGTCGCACTGGCCCCGTCTGAGTGCTTGATTGCCACACAAGGCTAGTGGCGACGGTATCTGGAACAGTAGCTGCGGGCCACTTCCACTGTTGCGGGAAGCTCTGGATTAAAGGACTGAGCGGTCCCCATTCACAAAGCCATCTTTGTGTCGTGGTGTCTTTTCCTCTGCTCCCAGCTGCAGCGGCCTCTGTTCTACGAACGTGGGTGAAGCCGGGCCGAGTGGGAACGCAAACACACAAGTGGGACGAGCACACAGTCCACTCCCCTCGAGGCCTGGGCAGCTGTGAAAACGCCCAGCTTTCCCCTCACCAGTTCTTACGGACTTTTTCCAGACTCCTCTCGTCTCGCTTTCTCCTTTTCCATGATCGCACATCGCTTGGAAGGAGGAGGAGAAGCAAAAAGCCCATGACTCATGTTGCGCAGTCTATCTGTGTAAACCCACGTGGCCCCAGAAGGAAGGCAGGGGAGCCAGTCCTCACAGCACCGTGAATACCCACCCTGGGGCAAGCGTTCTGACCTCTGAGCTGCTCTCTCCCCTCAGACAGGCGGGGTCTGACCCTCCTCTGTGTCCCTCCCACCCCAGTGGTGAAGGCAGTTCCTCACATCTGCTCCTCCGTTTCCTCCCTCAGGCTCCACAGAGAACAGGGCCGTCCCACATGAGCCCCTGCAGGCAAAGGGCCCAACAGCTCCCCCAGGAGAGGGTCTGTCTCCCACCTTCTCCACCTACCAGCCGGAGGCGCCGTCTGCAGAGGGAGCGCGTCCTCCCCCACTCCTGGCTCTGGAAAGTCGGCCTCCCCTCCCAGTCCCTATCAGAAATGCTAACAGGTTTTGTGGTGTATTTTTAGAGCTCGTGAGTTTCTCACTCCTGTGGAATGTTCCTCCTGCCTGTCTGGCCCGAGCATAACCGTCCCCAATCGGCTCAGAGAGTAACCGCAAGTCTTGGACACCTCGGAACAAGGCCAAGCGAGGCCCTCCACGCAGGCCCACGTTCCCGAATCCTGCTGATGCTCTGTGAACTTCCTTCTTCAGGAAAGATGTCATACGAGAAAGATGTCATCAACGTCACCATGGTACTGGACTGCGGATGCTGCAGAACATCCCAACACGGTTTGGGTCCGCAGGCAGACGAGCTCACCACTGCTATCAAAGAGGTCAAGCCTCAGACTGAAGACACCTAGCTTTTCCTTCTTAAAAATTAAATAAGATGGTTAGTGAGCCCTTTACAAGCTGGTCATCACCGTACAGAGCCTGGTACAATTCTGCAGTCACGGAGAGAAGGTTCAGGGCAATCAGTGGCCTGAACTGAAGCCCAGCAAAGCGAATGGAAGACACCTGTAGTGGCACGGCTCGCGGCCTGTGACAAAAGGCAGCTGGGACACCCGCAGGGCTCATGCGAAAAAACCAAGGTCTCTATTGGAGCTGGAGAACATTTTCTCCAAAGGAGCACATGGACCCTCCAAGGGGAAGCCGCTGTCCAGGGGAAGTTTCCAGGGATCTTCAGAGTCAGGGCAAGTACAACGCCAGCAAATTCATCTGTTGCTCCAACAAGGCCATGGTATCACACAGGTCCCCCTTGGCCTGCGGGGACAGGAGCAAAGCATGGAGACCCCCGAGCAGAATCCAAGTGTGAGGGAAACTCTGCTGTCCTCGAGGCAGCTCACAGACATGCCAGCAGACCTGGGAAGAAGCACTGCCCTCGTGGGAGGGGACTCCACATGCTGGTTTTGCCCAGGGGCTCCAAACATCTCCAGTATCCTCCTTTTTCCAGCTGCGCAGTGGAAGGAACCAAGAAACCCAAGGACACTGGGCACTGCTGGCCAGCCCCCAAGCCCAGGCCCCAGGCCCCCCAGCAAAACAGCACCCACTCTACTTCTGCTTGGCCTGAGGATAGCAGGGGCCCTGTGGACATGGAGCATTTTAAACGAGTACCCCCTTTGGGAAAAACTGTCCATGGAGGAAATCATCTGACAGTTGTTCACTCTTAAGAAAGCAAATCCCCTTTTCCCCTCCCCAAAAGCGGCTCTCAGGTTGAATTCTATCCCATCACAGTGTCCTTGCTGAATGCTGGGACATGAGAACTGGTATTCCCAAGAGGGAAAGATTTTGGGGGGGGGCGGTTAGAGAGGGGCCAGAGAGATGGTCACCCCGTCGTCTTGAGTGGGCATTAGGCCTCGTCAGCGGCAAGAGCAAGGGCAGGCCTGGGGTGGCCCGAATGATGGGGCTCCAGGGAAACCACCAGAACCTGACAATTAGAAATAATTGCTTCTTGCTTTCTATCTACACTAATGTATTTATTTTTGTCTTTCTCTAGTGCCTGGGTGAACTTCCGCTTCCTCTCCTCACCCAGACCACCGTCTTCGATAAAGGCAGCCGGTTTCACCCTCTTGCAACATTCCCCCCAAAACACCTCCGATGGTAGTGGGTGGAGACCAGCGGCTGGCACAGAGGTGGCCGCTGGCCACGGGCACGGCCCCGCTGCTCTCCCGGGGATCCTCTCACTGCAGCCGTTTTGCTTTGTTCTCCTCCTGAAACCCTCATAACATTTCCAGTGCTGTTTTTTGACTCCTGGCTGAGGAAACCGACCAGTTGAGTTGCTGCCTCACTGATCAGCTCATTGAGGGAAGAGTTCGAGTCAGCCCTGCTCGCCATCCGTGGCATTTGTGGAAACAGCTCATTTGTTAACTGCACTCTCCAGCAACCAGAGGCCCGTTCCTCATTCTTAAAAAGAAGCTGCTGCAGCTGTGTTTTCTGCACAGACAGCAGGGGACGGCACGCACCCACGCCTCCTGGGCAGGCTCAGGCCCAGGACCTTTGGTCCGGAACTCTGGCACCCGCTCAATGCCCAAGGTCCCCTTCCCCCGGGGTCCCTGTCAATGTTGAGCCTTGGGCCCCCATCGAGCATCTATTAAGGATCCCAGCCTCTGGAACCAGTGGCCTCCTGGGCGCCTCCCTCCCTGGCCCTCCCCTCACTGAGCACTGCCCCCAGGCAGGTAATCCAGCTCCACCATGAGAGGGCCTGAGGGACAGAGGCCTGCTGACCTCAGAGGAGGTGCTGAATCTGGTCCCTCATGCATCAATGAAATGAATGCAGGATACCTGCCGGACAGAGCCCAGGAACCCCTGGGTGGGTGTGGCCAGGCCTGGCCTGGGGTGGGGAGGCGGGCAATAAGGCTTCTGTCCTGCCCTGAGGGCCCAGTTGACACCACGGAGAGTGGGGAAGGATGCCAGGTGGTGGCTTGGTGCTCTTTCACTATTAATAAAGTGAAGAGTAGACTCACACGGCAGGCCCAGCTGAGCTCGCAAGGCTCCTGGGAAGCTCAGCTGGAATAACAGAGCATTCGAGAAAACATCCTAAAAGCTCTGTGTGCAAAACAAATTGTTTAAGTCTGTTTAAACTTCTTGCTCCTTCAAAAGACATGCTGTTTTAAAGGAGATCCAGGCCTGAGAAAAAGTTGTACACAGATGACGATGTTCCCCTTTGCTGGGCTCCATAAACACCACTGTTTTCTGCTAAGAGGCCCCAGGAGGCAGAAGCCCAAAGGCTGGGCTGTCCCTTCGGGCCTGCAGACGCTGCTGGTACCTGCTTCCCAAACTATTCAGTACAAATGCCTACTTTCAACCAAAAACAGGATTCTACCTAGGGTTTTCTAAAGCTAGCAAAGAAAAGAAAGAAAATGAAAAGGATTTGGGGCCAAGGTCTTCATGGTGACCTGCAGGGCCCAGCTGAAGGCGAGTGGCAAGGGGCAGGCAGTCTGGATGGCACCCATTCCCAGATCATTCAGGAGTCCAGCACCTTTTGGCTGGCCGAAGGCTCAGTAAGTGTTTCTCTAAGTACAGATGAGAAATCAATTAGTATGGCACAGATATAGGCATGTTCAGCTTATTTTTTCTTCTCATGTTCTGCTGTGTCCCCTAACTGCAGGGATCATCACCCCTCAGTAAGCGTTCACACACGTTGGTGGGCTACAGGTTTCTCCAAGAGGCAGCAGATGTATCAGGAATTGACACAAGGACTTTGGCAAACTTCTATCCTCGGTACAATTTCTGGAACATTCCTCACTCCTTCTGCATGGTTTCACGGAGCCTGGTTCAGGGGAGCACTGTGGGTCTGCACCCCCTTTACTGGGGAGTCTGGGTCTCCCCAAAGGCCATGCTACAGGCATTCCCCACCCCCACCCAAGCACTCAGAGCTGACACCAGGATAGACCACTCCTGCCCCTTCCTTGTGGAAGCCACTCTGCTGGAGCCCAGAAAGGGGCAAAGGGCTTTCTGGTCTTTTCTCTACCCTTTTTTGTATTTTTGCATATATAACACTATTTCTGCATGAATTATTTTCAAAAGAGAATGCCAAAATAAGTTCTACAAGTTTCCAGATTTGTAGGCAGGATAAATAAGAACTCAGTTTGGTTTTCAATCATGTTCAAATTATTTGCATATGTGCAGCTTAGTTTCATTTAGTTCCTAAATTCTAGCCATTCCTAGACAAATGGACCGATGAAACTTGCATTTCAAATTTAAATGTATTTATACACACACACACACGCACATACACGCACACATAAGTGCACACGCCCAGTTAAGTCTGTATAGACAAATCCTTAGCAAACACTTTTCTGAAGCCCATTACCTAAACACATTTGGGAACACAGCTGTCACTGCCCTCACATCACAGGCCATGAATCTCAAAGACATTCAAGATGACCACGCAGGCGGCAAACAGAGAAGGATCAGGTTACTTGTCTGTCAGAGGATGAAGAACTGTGGGTAAACTCAGAGGTGCGGTGCCACAGCAGAAATTATCCTTGCTGTTTTAGACTGCCTACATGAGGGTATCATCACGTTTAAATAATGAGTTGATGATTCAGGATCTCACAGAATGCCTCCAACAGTCCTGCTTCTAGAATCTGATGATGGATCTGGGTTCACAGATACCTAGCTCTTCCCCAGAAGTCTCGTTTCTGATGAAATCCCCAATTTCTGCTGTTTTCCTGGCACTTCCCATCTCTTCCTACACTTTGAACACAGAAAATGTTCAGCCTCTGCTGGGATTCTCGGGCCGATGGTCAGTCAAATGGAGGCCGCTGTGCCAAGGTCAGAGGTCAGTGATTGCGACCAAGAAGAGTCAGTGACTGAGTCGGCTGAACCTGCACCCAGGCTGAGCGATCCTGGGCGAACACATGTCTGGGCCCTTCATGTAGCCTGTCCCTCAGTCACCAGACCACAGAGACCTGACCACGCTCCAGGCTCCAGGCCTTCCATCCTCATGCAAAACCAAAGTCAGGAAAGATGTTCTTCATTTAAAACAAGCCATTGGACACCTGCTCAATAGCAGGGATGGCCCTAGCACTGCCCAGCCTTTGGCAGAACTGAGACCCTCAGACAAGGCCCCAGCACCCACTTGGTTTAAAAGGTGACAGGGGGGTATGTGGTGGGGGGGACAGTAAGAACAAAGACAGAACCCTCACCCCCTGGTACCCTGGACAACACCTGGTGACCCTCACCTTGTTTCCCACCCAGTCCCACACTGAGCAGGGACTATTCAAAGAGAACCTTCTGGAAAAGGCTTCTGAGATGCATGGGATGTTTGGGGATGCATAAGGAGGGCCTGACCCCCTTGTTCCCTTCTGCTCCACCTCCCTTGGGAGCTAGGCACCCCAAGCCTGGCACAACAGAGAACAGGGGCCATGGGCACTGCAGGCCTGGGCACAGTACTGGCCATGCTCTTCTTCCGGCCCTACACACGCCGGGGCTGTGCTGCCAGAAAGACCCTTCTCAGGCTCTGCCTTCTCATGGCATCAGGTACCCAGAAGGGTCTGGAAACTGAACACGAAGGAGGGCAAGAGCCCTGGGCACACAGCCTGTACCTAGAATGGGCTCTGTGCCCCAGTGGCTGTCCTCTGCCAGGCGGGGGGTCTGCACCCAAGACCCTCAGAGACACATGGGCTGATTTCAGAAACACGAAGAAGGGGTTATATTTAGCAACAAAGCATCACAGAGCCTGAGATGCAAACACGATGGCAGCCTCCCTGTGGTGCCCAACGGCCCCTGCTGGGGCGAGGCGGGCCTTACGGGCTGGCGGCCAGACCAGCCAGGAGTCCTGGGGGCCTGGTCCTCTGCATGGTGACAGCAGCCCCGCCCCGCCCAGAAACAAGGGCGCTCCTGCTCCTCGGCCTTTCACAGCTCAACGTGGGTTCTCAAGGGTCAAACAGCAGCTCCTGTTTGAGAAAATGATTTCAGGGAAAGTTCTATTTCCTTGGATAATTTTCTGACAACCACGCTTAGTCTTCCAAACACCACTGGGTAGGTTTTTTCCAAGTTCTCTTTCTGAACAGTCGTAATGGAACAAGGCTATTGGGGCGTTTCACGTTTTCTCCCAGGATAGGGATCTAGGACCAGCACACACATCTCCCTATGTCAAGGTGAGAAATCTCTGCCCCCTGCTTCTGACGTTCCTACACACACTGAACACACAAAGCCCGGGGGCAACACCCAGCAGAGACCCCGTGTCCACCCAGAAATGAGGGCCCCACAGCCAAGAGCTGGGAAACCGAGCCGACCTGCTGCCAGAGGCCCGGCCTGGCTGGGATCCCTGCCGCAGTGCTGAGACCCCGGGCACGGCACCCCCTCTCTGGGCCTGTTTCCTCACAGTGAAATGGGGTTATAAAAGGACCTGCTTGTACAGGTGTGTTCGAAGGATTCTGTAAGAAACTCCACTTGCGTGGTTAGCATGGGCCTAGCAGCCAGGGAGCACAGCGTGAATGCTGGCTGTGGTTTCAGAGATGGCGAAGTGACAGCCCCGTGGGGAAGTTCGTGTCGGGACTTGATGGACCCACAGACCTGGCTCCGCCTCACTGAGCTGGGACCCTGGTGACAGGACAAGATGATCTGAGTGGCAGTCAGCACAGATGTTCCTAACAAGAATGTAACAACCCGCTGAGGCTTTAAAGCAACCCAGGGGCAAGAGACTGCAGCCAAGATTCCTAGGTTTTTTTCCCAAGGGGTCTTCTTACCAAAGTACAGAATCGACAGATCTCTCTGGAAGACCAGTCAATGGAAAATCACAGTAAAGGAGATCGTCTCGATGTTTCGACAAGAGCGAAACATGAGGGAGGCACACCCCACTTCAGGGCAAAGCGGGGCATGTGTGGTACAGTCGCACAGGGCATGGGTGACGGGGCCTTGTGTCCCAGGAGAGGACGGCAGCGCCCCACAGCAGCGGTGGCGAACGGCCCCCTGCCCCCACGGGCAGTGCCCACGCTCCAGCGAACCGCAGACCCCCTTTCCTCCTACCCCACACCCCACCACAAGGCACAGAGACTGGAGGGGAGATGGCAGAGGCCTCCACTCCGCACCCATGGAGTTCCGACATTATAAGATGACCGGCTAGCAAGTGGCCAGGCCACACGGCACGGCCCGCGCAGTTACATAACGGGACACGGAGAACCCGCACAGTTTCCTCAGACGACTGAATCGCAGCAGGTCTGCGCTTTACCTTCAGCCAAGCTTCTGGTTTGCGTCCCGGCGGCCCCTCCAGAGCCAGTCCTCTTGGGCCGTCGGCCGGGAGCAAGGAGGAAAGTCGGGCCGTGGCCTGCCGGCGCCCACTGATGAGGACTGCATCGCCCCGCCCCGACATCTGGTTTCTATTTCATCCCCGTGTTGTCACATTACATAACAAGCAGACGCTGCGCGGGCTCACCGCAGACACAAGGCTCCGACGCCCAGAGCACGGGCTCCGGCGGCCGGCCGCCCCCACCACACCGCTGTGCACTTGACCTGGGCTCTGACAGCAAATGCCCTCCAGAGAAGACACGGGACACCATCTGCTCCGACCGCTTCCTGAGACAGAGTCCCACTCTGAGCTCCTTCTTCTCATTCCACATGCAGATGGGGGGAAAGCATCAGTTCTCTGCGGCCGGAGGTCCATTTTCCAGACCTTGGCCTCGGAGACATACAGGAAGGGGGCCACGTACTGGGATACGAGAATGGGCCAGAAGCCTCGGCAGCAAGGGCGGGTGTGGGCCCCCCAAGGGGAGAAGGCACACCTGAGGCCTGCGGAGGGAGAGCCTGGGAGCAAGTACTCTTGGGAGCTCTGGGGCCGCACTGCAAAGCGGACACTTCCCTCAGCTTGCTCGGGAAGCAGTAGGATTTGTAGTAAGAAAGGCTGCCACACATACTCCAGGTCCCAAGCCAGCAGGAGTCCCTTCCGGGAGTGTGCAGCCCCTCAAGGGCTGCCAACCACGAACTCAAGCCCCCTGAACCAGCCAACACAGGCCAGGGTCAAGTATGAGGGAGCCAGCGGCACAGAGCTTCCCCGAGGTCACCTGGAGTAGCCCATCAGCTCTAGGCAAGAAGAATCAGACCCTGCAGCCGAGGCACCCATCAGGCAGTCAAACTATGGGCCTTCGTGCAGAGCAGAAATATAACCACTAAGCCACAGAGTCTCCTCGGCTGAGTGGTCCAGGGCAGTCGCCGGCTTCCAAGTGAACCATTCTGCACAAAATCTAACCACCACGCCACGGAAACTCTCCTCGGCTGAGTAGTCCGGGCAATCACAGCCTCCTGGTAAACCACTCTACACAAGGGGAAGTGAGAATTTAAAATTTTCTCTTATTACTACACAAAAGCGGCCCCGGCTGACTTGATTGGCAAGAAATCGAATGAGGCAGTGGACCTAGCGGTCTGCCCAGACACGGGCACAAGCCCCTGCACTATCCCACACCCGCCATCTCACCCAGCCCTGGTCCAGGGCCCCGCAGACAGGACAGTACTGGTGTTCAGTGGGCTTAAATCCCACTCTCCTTACTGCACCAGGGGCAGCAGACACTTGTTGGGGGACAGTTATCTCAAGGACAACACTTATCAAGCAAGTGGCACAGTTCAGCCCTAAGGGCGTGCAATGTCACAGAGGACCTAAGGTGGGCACCGCAGAAAGGCTGCAGAACGGCATGTTCCTTGAGCCCCGGAGGCAAAGAGGCTCAGACCTTCAGATGGAGAAAATGGCACAGGGCAGCCTCTCCCAGGATGGCTGGCTCTCCCCCGCCCCCCACCCCCTGCATGGAAAGGCACCACGGCAGAAGGAGATAAGCACCCACCAGCCCTGGACAGAGCAGACCAGACAATGTGCGCGAGTGGGAGGAGGACACAGAGCAGAGCCGACTGGTTGCAGAGGACATTACTGAGTCCTGCATAGGAACAGCCACACCCCTGCTACCTGGTGAGGGACTTCAGGAAGATGTCCTATCACTGTATCAGTGTTTTCCCAACCTGGGTGCAGGGACGGGGCCCTGCACTGTGCCGAACTGGGCTTCTTCCTGACAGGATCAAAGGGATCGACAGAGAAAAGCCTACATATGCCAGGGAGGGGGGCCAGGCTGGGGCCACTGAGGGCAAAGCAGGAGCCACTGGAAAGCACGCCTCTCTCTAAAGCAGACATGCAGCTGTGAGGCCTTGACGGGATACCTGAGGCACCACGCCCTGCTGCAGGTGAGCCGTGTCTAAAGCCACAGCCAAGGCCATGGCCGCTAGACAGCGAAGAAAACGAACCCTGACTTTAATCTCCCTGAACCATACGGTGGGGCCAATACACTATACCGTATGCTCAGAACCACCTCTAAACATCCCATGCATCCTACAGCCGGCTGGCACAAGTGAGTCTCTTCAAACCCCTGCGATCTCCCTCCAAACTCTTCAGACTTCACCAGCCATGTGCTGATTCCGGTCTCAGGCAGCTTTCCATCTGGGGCAGTCAGACCATACAAAGCAGGCCTCCCAAGGGCAAGTAAGTCAACAGACCCCCGTGCCCCTCAGGAACAGGGTCCCCAGGGAGCGCTGCAGGCCTGGGGGGCATAGAGGCATCTATGTGAGCGTGAGATCAACCACAAACTTGTGTCTATGACCACAGCGTGGGAAGATAGGGACAGTCCCCGAAATGGCTCACGGTGATGACAGGTGAATGGCAATCCCCCCCACCCCCCACAGCATGCCCAACCCTTCCTATCCAGCTCCCTCTGCCAGGCTCCCCCTCTGCTTCCCATTCTGTCCTGCAGAGCCCTGCCCGCTGAGCAGGCAGGACACCTCAGGTCGGATCACAGTGACGGTGTCACAGCACACTCTTCCTCTCCCACCTGCTTCAGGTTCAGCTCTGTCATCTAATTCAGTAAAGGTCTGGGCTCTCTGCTGGTTGCCAGGGATGAAAGCCACACCTGTACCCACACAAGCAATAAAGAGTCCTGGCTGGGAAGCCCCTGGGGCAGCTCCCAGACACCAGAGAGTACCCACTCCTCTCGAGAACAGCGGGCACCAGGCAACGCCGGAGCCTTGGGGACGAGGGCCACCAAACGTCCAAGGTCTGTGGAATGCTTGCCTGCCGGCCTGTCCGCCCCTCTCTTCCCCTTTGGCCCTCAAAACTGACCACAGCAGCTCCCAGGCCTCCGTGTCCCCAGGTCGGCCACTGGACACAAAGGGGCCTCTTGCTCCAGCTCTCAGTGGAATGATTCCCAGAGAAGGGCACTGCCACTGGCATTCCCACAGAAGACCAGGCTTTCTTTCCTTGGGGTTGGGGATTGCATCGCCCATAAAGAGGGGAAACCAATAAACAGGGAAGCAGCCAGCACCCCCCCCACAGAGGCTGTGCAGTGGCTGAGCCTGCTGGGAGAACACCAGGCAGGGGCCGCCGGCCTGAGGATGAGGTTCCATGGCCACTGTCAGAGGCTGAGCCCAAGCAGGGCCACCAGGCAGGCCTCGGGGCCACAGGACAAAGGCGACAGTCCCTGGTATCCACCTCTGCATTTCCTCAAATGGCCTCTAAGGGAATGAGTCCCTGCCGGGTCGCATTACAAACCAATCCCACAATCCTCCCTGCAGCAGATGCCAATGGTGTTTACCCACATTTACAAAACAGCTCAGGGGCACGGGATCGCTGTCTGGCTCACCGTTCTTTTGGCCGGGTTGAGCAGTGTTAGTTCTATCTTACAAAGAAGAAAACAGAATCTCCCAGAGGTTCCCGGCGCCCAGCCCCTCCGGAGCTCTCTGCACCCCTTGGCGGCGGGATGCCCATCCTCGCACTCAGCAGCCTTCATGGCATGCAAGCAAACACTCCTGGCATCGTCGGCACACTTGTTCCACACCATGTTGCAACGTTTGGCCCTGGCAACGCGGCCTGGCCGGTTCGGTAAGGGCTGTCGAGCCACACGCCGTACAAAGAGCAGGAGGAAGCAGCCTCAGCCAGCGTCAGCTGTCTCCGTCTGCAGACACACAACACCCAGAAGCTCGTTCTGCACAGCCGGGAAATGTAGAAGTCTCCAGTGTTGCTGGCAGTTTCCAGAAACGAAAGGACACTGGAAACCGAGGGCTCTGTTGGCATGGAGGCCCCGCCCCGTGCCTACAGGGCAGGGCTCTGGAACTCTCTCCAAGGTGAGGAGTAGAGGGCAGCATGACGGGGGAGGGTGGCCTGGGCTCTCGCCGATCACACACATAGCGATAAAAGTGCTAGAACTTCGTGTTTGTGTTTCAAACACACAGGAAAATGTACACTTTAAACTGCATTCCACACCAAATTCCCATGCTGAGACTTTCTAACAACCCCAAAGCAGCCTCTCCCCAGGGGGTTACAGCAGGGGGACCTGCAGGCAGGGCTGGCCTTATCCCTCGGGGACCCCCGAGACTCAAGAGTTCTAGAAGGACCACCTGACATGCTCCCTGGAAGCAGAGACCACATGGTCCCCTCAAGCACTGACGTAACGTGCTGGGGAGACAGAGGCTACTGCTCAGTAGAAGACTCAATGAAAAATCCCAAGTCACAAAAATCACAACCAGCTTTTCTCAGTCGAGACTTGAGGGATCTTAGCAACACAATAAAATCATCACTGTCAATCAAAAGGCACAAGATGCCAATGCATGCTCACGGCTGGCCTCACCCAGTGTCCCCCGAAGCTGGGGCTGGACAGCAGACAGGGCAGGCCAGCCTGCGGGGCAGAGTGGCATTTGGAGGGCCAGGGCGGGGGGACACTGCCTCCTAGCCAAATCATCTCAGTGCCGTCACCATGCCCTCTGCCCTGGGATCCAGGTCCACAAGGGGCCAACGAGAAACGCTGCCATCCCGGATCAGCACAGATGATGAGGAGCCACCAAGCCCCTCTCCGCAGAAAGCACAGACCTTGAGAGTGCATCTCCTCCATGGTCGCCGAGGGGTCAAACACAGTATGCACACACATGGGTACATACACGCATGCGCGCGCGCGCGCGCGCGCGCACACACACACACACACACGATTTTACATTCTGCCCTTTCTTCCTCCATTATTTGAAAGTAGGCAAAGGCCAGGAGTAAAAATCTCCCCTATCGTCCTCCATGCTAAAGCAAACACTTTGCTGTTATTTACAATTTTGATAAGAAAAATGAAGCACTGCACAGTTACAGAGGAAAGGCAAGTTCATGGTTTTCCTTGTGTGTCCAACTAAATTACAACTTCCACACCCGCCTTCTGCAAAAACGAACAGAGCCGCTGAAACAAGAACCATGGCCCCTTTGCCAGCATGGCACAAGAACAGGAGGTTCATCTCTTGGCGACCGTTGGGGTGCTCAACTGGCACTCAGCACTGTGCCCAGCCGGCAGAAATCCGCAGCCTGTCCGTCCACTCCGGCGCCACGGAGCAGCCTGGCCAAGCGGACAGACAGCTGCAGCCGACCGCAGGGCCCCTGGTCCACGGCCCAGGGCCAGCACAGCCGATGGCCTCAGGCAGACCACCTTCCTTCTGGGCTCCTTGGTCTCCGCAAGGAAGTGTTGTAGGTCCTCCCAGGACAACGGCGTTCCCGGCTGGCAAGTGCTCTGTGCACGTCAGTGTCCTCACACTGGCCAGGGGACGCACTCCACGCTGGCAGGGCTGAGGGGTGGGGAGTCCGGGAGGACATGTCCTGGGAAGACATTTCGGGGGGCTTCGCCTAGCATACAGAGGATGTGCAAGGGCTAGGGGTTGAAAGAAAATGGTGGTAAGAAGCTCCCTGACCCGGGCTTGAGCTCTGTGCCCGGCGATGTGAGGCAGCCAACAGGAGCATGAGGGGAGGGTGGCAGGAAGCTCTGCTGGCTCCTCACGCGGCTCCCCGGCTCCCCAGCTCCTTCTCCAACCGGCACACCGATGTGCTCAGCAGTTGAGTCTGGCTTCTGCTCTCACTCAGTTCATCATTTTAAATATACTCTTAACGGAAACAACCAAAGGACTTGACAAGAGCAGCTGACGTAAATGTCCCCGCAGCAGCCAGTGAGTCAGCCCAGCCGTATGACAGTGAGGGGGCAGAGCAGAGCCCGAGAGATGGCCACATGCGGGGAGCTTCCCTGAAGGCAGAGGCCCGCTCTGGGCGGGGTGGGATGGCCAAGACGGCCCTACAGTGTGCGGGGGGCTCTTCACAGCCTCTCAGGAGGCAGCGTGATTAGAAACTTCTGCGGCTGTTAACACCACTTAACAGATAGGTCTGGTCAGGCCTCAGCACCCCCCGAGCCCCAGATCCACCAAGGTAGCCGCCAGAGACGGTGGCGGACCAACTTTGTTCCTTGTGAAAACAAGTGTCCTCAAAAGAAAGCCAGAGTGAGTTGTTAAGAGAAACCTCTGAGTCTGACAATGTGGCCTCTTGAGTCCAGCAGTCTTTAGAGCTTTCTCCAAGCCCAGCTGGCCTGTCAGAAGAGCAAAGAGACCCTCGAAGGCAAGAGCTCTCGGTGGCTGACGCAGACAGGCATCAGTATGCAGGCCAGGGCCCAACCTCAGGCTGCCACCTAACTCAGCCACGGCTCACTGGGTCACTGCTAAAGGCCATGGCTAAAGGCCAGGAGACCACACAGGGGGGCTGAGCTGGAGGGGAGGGGACCGTGGCTCCCTGGGGAGGGGGAAAGCTTGTCAATATCCTTGCTGAAGGGACACAGCCCTGCCCACCCCAGATGTGGGTGGGGTGGGCAAACCTAACAAGAAGATTCCCCTGGGTGTGGGGGGGTCCGTGACCCAGATCACCTAGCAGTGGTTCAGGGGAGACTCCAAACCAAACACCGAGACCCGACAGGCCTGGAGGCAGATGCACCCGGACGTGAGTCCCTGGGAAGCCTCGCAGGCCTAGGCTGCTCCGACACCAGGCAGATACAGACAAACACGCTCCCTGGAGGAGCACGCTGTCAACCTCAAAAGAACGTCTGTAAATCATCACAAGGCAGAAAGTCACAATCGAACATCAAAAGCAGGGGGAAAACCCAGAGAGCAGAAGTCAGGCCAGGACAGACTTCAGTTACAGGAAAATCTGATCTGACCACGAAATATGTGTCCACACCAGGCGTGAAGAAACAGACAGGGTCATCCAAGGAGCCAGCAGCTGTTGGGAACTGTCACTCAGCAGCCGCACAGCCCTGGACCCTGGAAGCTATCCCTGTGCCTCAGTCTCTCCCCGGCCGGAGAGGGACAGGAGCAGCCAGACCCTCCACGCGAAGGGCACAGGCACACTCAGGCATCGCGGTGGAAATGCCAGCACAAACTGGTACAAGCGTCATGCAGGCAGATCAGCCAAAATCCAACCCAGTTATGTTTCTGCCCATCTTCTGTCGGAACCCCTCTGCTGGTGAACTGTGAAGGCGCAGGTCTGGCGGAGGAAAGCACATCCGCACGAGGTCATCCCCGGGCAAGCGCAGGAGCCCGCCCGCCATCCAAGCGCAGGCCAGGGGCTCTGGGGAGGCACTGCAGGCCTTTCGGGACATGCTTGGGTGTGAAAAAGCCATGGGCAAGAGAGCTACCAGTTCAACATCCCTTAGTGCAAGACAGACTCCAAGATAAAGTACATGTGTTTGCTGTTTTGTCCAGAAGGCAAATCAGGAGAGTAAGGGCAAGGGTGGGCACAGGGTGGACGGACAGGCCCGGCCGGGCAGTGACACCACTCTCTGAGTCCGGTTTCTCACATGTCACTGGCTTTAGGGACTGCGCTCGCTCATGTCTCACATACTCAAAAAAATGAAAATAAATAAAATCAAAAAGTATGATACAAACAGAATACAATACAAATACAAACAGAAACAAAATGAACCAAACCACATTTCAAGTGAGTAATACAAGCGCACAAGGGTGGGGCCGGGAGACTAACCCATCAAAGAACGACCCCCAACCCAGTCATTTTGGGACACAGTATCCAGACTCTATTTGGACGATATGCCCTCAACAAATATGGAACCCCGGCTGGCGGGTCTCTTTCTCACAGAGGTGTGGATTAACAATTGCTTTCTGAGCATTCTGCAAGTAAGCAAGTAAGTAAGGACATGATGGAGCAAAGGTTCTCATTGTGGGAGGATGGGTGACAACACGGAAAAGAGAGAGTGTGATCCGTGGGCCTGCGACACAGGGCTGGAATGAGAGGTGTCCGTGTGAGCTCTGTGGTTCATGCAGACACACGGAACTCCATATGGGCAGGAGGGGTGTGTGCGTGTGGCATGTGCATCTATCTCCTAGCTACCCCCGCTCCCAGGCCATGGAAGTGGTCAGCTTTCTAAACGCCAGGCCCTGAGAACCAGAACCACTTGGGGAAAGAGCAGACTCCAGGTGGGTGGCTGGGAAGGCCCCAGGGAGGCCAGATGACCTTCCTGCATCAGAGACAGCAGAGGGGGCCCCTGGAGCACTGGGGACCTGCCAAAGGCGCCAGGAGGCATGGGCTGCCAACGGGCAAACGGGGACACTATGGGCACCAGGATCAATCATGTCAATGACAGCTTGGAACCCAGTTAATAAAATAAGAAGCCAGGTGCCTGGGGTGGCTCGTTGGTTAAGCGACTGCCTTCAGCTCAGGTCATAATCCTGGAGTCCCAGGATCGAGTCCCGCATTGGACTCCCAGCTTGATGGAGAGTCTGCTTCTCCCTCTGACCTTCCCCCTCTCATGCTCTCTCTCATTCTCTCTCAAATAAATAAATTCTTTAAAAAAATAAAAATAAAATGAGAATCCATGACTCCAAATTCATGTAATTAAATAAGCAAATAAATAAGGAAGAAAGGGAAGTTCTCTAGAGCAGAAAGCTGGCCACGGCATGTAGTGAGGACAGCACAAGAAGCCCACCGTTCAGCCACTATCACCACCGTACCTGTGGCCGCTGAAGGAAGCAGGGGACTCAGTGAGGCTTCTGTCATGCATAAGTCTGGAGTTTCTATCACCAAACCCATCTCCTCATTCTTGGACTTTTCTACTAATTATTGGCAAATAGAAAATAGGTGGGTTGTAGTGAGGGAGCCTTTTCTTCGGCCTCTGAGTGAACCTATTTTGGTTTTGCAGACCCAAACAAAATGGCCTGCCTCACAAGCGATACCCAGGGGAGGTGATGAGTCCCTGCCTACGTGAGCACAAGGCCTCTGGGGCGTCCTAGCCAGGGGAAGCTGACTTCCACGTTCTGATCATCTTTAACTTATTCATTAAACTATGTATTTCCTCCTGATCGGGGGTTTTTTTAATTACAAGAATTGGAGTACTCATCGATCTCCTATTTTTCCTAAACATTCTCCTGTACCTGCATGAATTCTGTAGTTCCCTGCAATGACAACATTCCCGCCATAAAACCCTCGGTGACAATCAACCATAGAATGTGCTCTCCTATTCTCTCCCCCAGCCCTCTGCTCAGGGCTTCCATCTCTGCTCATGAGTAAACTTCGCATACGATTTTTGTTTTCTTGTTTCTAACAAGCTCTAGAATTAGGGCACTTACATCTCATAAAACAGGGTAACACTTTTCGAGGCTTAGAACCAATCTCAAAGCGAGTGGGTACTGTGTGAACTTTGAGAAAACATGGAGCAATCCCTTAAGGAGCAGGTACTTTTTTTTTCAAGATTTTATTTATTTATTTGAAGGGCGGGGAGAGAGGGAAAGAACGAGCAGTGGGGGAAGGGCAGAGGGAGAGAGAGGGAGAAGCAGATTCCCTGCTGAGCTCGATCCCAGGACCTGCAGACAAGTCCTGAGCCAAGGCAGACACTTAAACGACTGAGCCACGTACTTTTAAGGAACATCCGGCTGGGTCCTTTACCAACAAGTCCCAAGTCTTTACAAGCTCCACTTAGAGACAGCTCGCTCATGCTGCTTCTTAGCAGGGAAAAGGATACTTCTCTTCTGTGTTGGGTGAGACATCGGAGACGAGCGACCTGTGCTCAGGCTCACTGCTGACGGAGGCGGTCTGACTTCCCAGCTAAGTGCTGAAAGCCATTTCTTCCGGGGGCTTCCTTCCAGGTGACTCTCTGTCCTAGTTGTGCAGAGGCCTACTGTGTGCCCTGTGCCCAGGTCCCTTCTGTCCGGCAGCCGAGAGCACCCGCCCCCCCATCCGGCTGAACTCAGAGCCCTGTTGCTGATGGCATTCTGCCCCAGGTTGGATGGTCCTGCAGCACCCCCCACCCCACCACACCCTTTCATCTGGGCATGCACAACGCAGGGAGGCAACAGTGGGAACTCTCACTTTGATGGCAAAAATAAAAGTGTTCATTTATTGAGAACGTTTCTACCCAAACTACCTATCAGATGTGTTTTCTTTGCTCTTGGAACTCTCCTGGCTCTTCTCTTTGTTTTCTTTATTATGCGACACTTCTAATCCTGTTGTCATTTATTCTCCATGTGACAATATTTTTTGGATACCGTGGGTCCAGAAGACGCATTCTAAAGACTCCCCCTCATCTACAGGCTTTCCTGAAGTTTGCCTTTTTGCAAATTGACAAACGTTAAATGAGAACAAAAATTCTAGTAAATTCATTCTTCAGCAGCTGCATATGTATTTACATAATAAGTCAGAACAATTTATAATTAAATGCAACATAAATACAAGGCAAACACAAAATAATCTGTCATTTTCAATAGCTGTAACTCCCGCCCCCGTGGTGTCTATGGACCAGAGGCGTGAGGCCACATCTGTCGTCCCTCAGGTCTGCCTGCCCACCAGGTGAGACCACAGAGAGCCCTAGACCGCAAGGGGCCAGCGACCCCCACCCCAGGTGTACCCCCCATACACAACCACACAGGAGCAACACTTCCCTTGACAGCCGTCGCTCTTCCCAGCTTCCTTGGGCCCGAGGGTCAGAACATGAAGGACAAAGTAATGGTAAGTGCTTTCACAAATACACGCCTATCAACACCAGATGGCCTAGAACAGCAGCTCTCACGGTTTTTAGACTCAGAGCCCCTCCACCCCCTTAAAAATTACGGAGCACCCCAAAAGCCTTTTATGTGGCTCTACCTATCACTATTTGCCATATCATAAGCTACAACTGCGATCTTTTTCAGTGTTTATTTAATTCATTCAAAAATAATAATGTCAATGAATGTTAGATGAATTACCTATTTTAATGAAAAAAGAGGTATCTTTTCCAAAACACAAAAACAAGGAATGAGCAGAGTGGCACTGTTACACGCGATGAGCCTCTGTGGGGTCTGTGTCGGGCTAAGCTAGCGGGAGCGTCACACGGGCTTCCATGCAGCGTGTGTTGGGACAGGTCGTCGGGGCGGAGAGACAAAGGTGGCCCACATTGAAGAAATGTGGTGGGAGGGTGACTGCGGTCCCAGCACAGCAGGGCCTGCAGCCTTTCTGATTCAGTGGCAGGTGGGAGCCTGGGTGAGGCTGCTTGGGTCGGTGACATTGTGGCAGTGACCCCCAGCAGTGAGGACCCCCACCCACAAGCTCCGTAGACCTGGCTGCATCAGGGACTGTGCCATGAAGGCTCCTGACCCCAGTCCGTGACATCGGGACCGGACACGTGGAAAAGCACCAAGCTCTCCCCAAGGCTGACACGTGTCATTAGACAACATGGTGGGGCTGGGGGTGGGGGGGGTGCACAGGCTCTAAAATTCCAGTTTCCACTTGAGAGCTGAAATGTCATCGCTGGCAACACACCCTGTCAGCTGTTTTCCTTAAAGCGACAGCCGAGTTCGTTTTTCAGAAAGTATCTGGCAAGTGCCCAAGTCTGAACACCCACAGTTTATCCATCAGCTGTCCTTTCAAGGACAGATGGCATCCCACGAAATAAGGGCTCGTTCCGCGGGCAACCTGGTCCCACCGCGCTCTCCTGGGGACGAGCACCACGCCGGCCCATGGCCCCAGTGGGCTGTGTGTGCAGCCCATGTCATCAGAGTTCCAAACACACTTGTACTTCCAGGGCGGAGACGGAAATACTCGGTGACACTAACTGCTGTCCTGCCTCATCGAGAACATTCCTAAGTGAAACTGCCAGGAACCTGAGGACCACTGGCCCTGGGCCCGCCATGACCCAGCAGCTTTGCCCACAGTATGCCCACCCACCAGGAAAGATGTCAGCCCGGCAAGAAGAAAAGCCACCTCTCAATTCATAAATACAGCTCTGACCTCGCAGAGCTTCACGGTGCCCCAGGGGCCTACCAGCCACACTTCCAGCACGACGCACTCAGGAAGACAAAGCATAATACAGTCCAAAAGGAAAAACACCATGAGTCTCAGGATGAGGTTAAAAAAAAACTTCATGAAGTAAAAGGTTCTACATACAAGAAAACAGTTTTTCAACGACTACTGCCCAGAGCGGGTACCAGGTCCAGATCGAGCTGATCCCCTTTCCCACAAAACTATTCAATCAAGTCACTGAACACGTCACAAGCTCTCAGTGCTGCTGCAGGATGTGGCCCCCGGCTTCTCTGCCATCCGTGGGAAGCCACCGCCATGGCCTCCGGATCCCAACTGCTGGGCTCGCACCCGGACACGCACTCCTACCCTGTGTGCCCACCATCCCGCCAGCCCCACCCCCAGCCATGTCTCACCCTCAGCCAAACCTGCATCAGTTCAGCATCCCGCCTCCTGCCTGAGCTCACTGGAGGTGAGTACAGCCCTACTCAAAACCCCTCAGAGGCATCCTCAAACTCAGAACCAATCCACACTGCGGGGCCGGCCATGACCTTCCTCGGTGCACCCTCTCACCCCCGCAAGCCCACTGCACAGACACCTGACACCAAACGGGAGGGGCTAAGTTTAGAGACAGGAGCACCAACTGCCTGGCAAAATTCCTCGAGTGAGTGACTTCCTTCCTCGAGGCCTCCATTTTCTATCTGTAGAATGGGATGCTGTAGGGATGATAAACTCCGTCCCAGGCATTTACAAGAATTAAACCCAAAAGAAGATGGAGAAAGCACTTAGAGAAAGTGCCAGTTACACCCAAACTCACCCAATGTTGGCCACTTTTACTATTATGTAGTAATTTACTTGTCTACTGTCTGATGTCTCCAGGAGCACTGAGCGACACTGGACGGGGGCTTCTCCTGTGTGGTTCCCCAGTAGATCCCTGTGCTCTGAGGCTGGGATGTAAGAGTGGCTCAATCATTGTCCCTCACTTCAGTGAGTGAGGTGGGGACAGGAGCAGCAGAGGAAAGCTCTGGGACGTTTCCGGATTTTCCGTCTGCCCTGGCACATGGCTACTACCTCAGAACGGCGGCCTGGGTCAGTCTCTTGGCCCCATCCCCTGCAGCCCCACAAGCAGGACGGACAGGTGGCATGAACCAGGGCCACAGGAACATGCAGTCCCTACTCTCTGTCCGTTGGGGAAGGAGCCCTGCAGACCAGCTGCTGCTGGGCAGCGGAGCATTATCCTCACACCCAGCTGGGGGCCTCGAGGCCACTAACATAGGAGGGGCAGCCTGGTGTCACATGTTACCTATGTGTGTGCCCTTTGTCCCACCAATGCTATTTCTAGGCCTTTACCCCATTAAATCTAGAATAATAAAAGCAACCAGCTCCAAATTCAGAGACAGAGCTCTAAGAGCATCCCACTGGAGTGTTGCTTACTCCAGAATAAAACATGGGAGTCCCACTAGCAGAGGACGTTTAAGGACAGAAATAGTACACGGCTACCACAAGTGCCCCCTGGTTCCTCGGGTCCATATACACGTGGGTGCAGCGGTGCCCAGGGGGAGAATCTGTTCAAGGCAGGCTGTGCGGCTCTCCTGAGAACGGTGTCCCTCAGCTGCCTGTGGTACATTTGGGACACGAGAGTGTTTTCTCTTCTTTTTTATGTCTTTCAGCATTGTGTGAATGTGAAACGACCTTAATTCTTATAATCAGGAAGAAAAAAAGTATTTTCCCATTTATTAAATAAACTGTTTTCACAAGAACAAAATCCACGAAGCTCGCCAATCCTTTGAGAGCCTGCGCTGTGGAAGAGCCGCTTCTGGGCATTCCGTGGGATCAGACAAAGGAACGAAACCCAGTCTCTCCCTTCCAAGAGTTGGTGTGTTCATGGGAGAGAGGAAGGCCCACCCTCAGGCCTCTGTATCAGGTCCCTCTGGAGCCTGGGCTGGAGCAGAAGGCAGGCCCAGGGGCAGTGGCAAAAGCAGCTGAGAGCCGACCACTCTGTGGCATGCGGCGAGGGGAAGGTGGGGCTCAGGGACAGCGGGTCCCACACACACAAGCCTATGCAGCCAGAAGAGGCCCGCCCCCCAAGTAGGCAGAAGTATCACAAAATTCCCAGTTTTCACAATAAAGACAAGAACATACATTCCTACTAAAATGTTTGACTTACAAGAAACAAGGACATTTTCAATATGAAATACACCTTCCGTAGCTTCCCTAGGAAGTAAGCTACAAAAAGTGTATCTGGCTGGGGACACATACACCACAGTGTGCAGTTAGGGAGCCCTGACAAAGGGCCAGTGTGACTTCTAAAACGCTAAGGATCGGCATGGTGGAAAGTGGGACACTGGATGGCAGCTAAAGGGAAGAACTGTAACGGAACCACAAGAAACTGGGTGTTTGAAGAGTATTTTCAAACAAAATACTCAGACGATTCTGAATTTCAAACCCACACTGGCCACCATGCAAAGGCAAGACTGTAGCCACAATGAGCTGAAAGAAAGCTGGACCAGAGGCATCTCACCAGAAAAGCACTCTCCACTACTCACCACTGCAGAACCCAACAGGGTGGCAGACACCGAGTGCTCCCCAAGACAGAGAAGCTGCTAGAACAATAGCAACCTGGGTCTTTAAGTGGTTGCAATATAAGGGCAGCAACACTTGAATGCATTTAAATAAAATCAATAAACCCTGTAATAGTAAAGTTCCCCGTGAAGCCCACAGCCCTGGTATATTTGTCCTGGCAGGTACTGGGCCAAACCCAGGAGTCCACCGTGAGCGGCCAGAAGCGGCTTCCCCACCCTGCAGCCCGCCTGGGACTGTGTAGTGACCACTGTAGCCTGGGTCCCTGGGAAGAAACCTACTGATCAGGACTCGTGCAGCCAAGTGGAGAGACTGGCCCGCAGAGGATAACTCGTGTGCACTGTGGCCAATGTACAGCATATCCACAGGGAACCTAGGCTAAACCCCAGGGGCCTGTCTTCTTAGGAAGCCATGGAGGCCACCCTCAAACTCTCCAGCGCTGGGGAAGTGGGCAAACAGAAGGGGGTGTGGATAAAGTGCCAACTTAGGGACACGGTGGTAGGGACTGGAGCTGGGGAGGGAGGAACTGTAAATGTGGGTGCAACATCCCATTGGACAAAGAATGCTACGTGTACTGACACGGGACGGTAGGCCTCTCACCATGCTTCTATGAAAACCAGAAACAAAAAAACCTCCACAGCTTTAAAAGCAAGCCAGGCCCTCTTCAACACCAATGCTGGGATGACTAGATCCACAAGAGAAGTGTGAGGAGGGACCCCTACACTTCCTCATGCCATAAACAGAAATTAACTCAGTATAGACTGATCACCTACATATAGGAACTGAACTCATAAAATCCATAGAAGAAAATGGGAGAAACTCATGACTTTGGATTTGGCCAATGGGAGTTTAGACAGGATACCAAAAGATACGAGCAACAGGAGAAAAACAGATACAGGGGACCTCATCAAGATGAAAAACTTGTGCACAGGAAGAGGGATTACAGAGCAAAAAGACAGCCCGCAGAACGGGAGGAAATATGTGCAAAGCATATATCCAGAATACAAATATATCCCACGACTCAGCAACAAAATAACAATCACAAAATGAGCAGAGGACTGGAACAGACATTTCTCCGAGGAAGGGGTATGCGTGGCCAACGAGCACACGAACAGATGCTCCTTTCATCAGACATGAGGGAAACGAAGGGTGAAGCCAGTCAGATACACCTCACATTACGAGAATGGCGAGCGTTCAGAAGCAGCTAAGGCAGGCACAGAGATGCTGGAACCCTCCCACGTTGCTGGAGGGGTGGGGGACATAACATGTGCAGTCACTGTGGAAACCAGTTCGGTGGTTTTTTGAGAGTTAAACACGACATTACCACCCGGTAATTCCACCCCTAGGTGCGTACCCCGAAGATCTGAGAGCAGAGACCCCGCATGGACACTGGCAAGTCAGTGTTACTCACAAGACGGCATTGTTCACAAGAGCCAAAAGAAACTACCCACGTGCCCCTCCACGGAGGAAGGGATAAACACAGTGTGGTCCGTCTACATGGGGGAATATTATTCGGCCTTAAAAAGGAAAGACAGCCTGACTCGGGGCTATAACAGGGACGAATGTCGAGAATCCCGAGCGGAAAGAAACCAGCCAGACACAGAAGGACACAGACTCCATGACTGCACCTGTGAGAGCCCCAGAACAGACAAATCCACAAACACAGAAAGGAAGCGAGGTTTCTAGGGGCTGGGGTGGGGGGCGGGGAGGGGCAGGGGCAGGGGGCACTCAGGGTTCAGTGGGCGCAGAGTTCCTGTTTGGGAAGACAAGGAAATTCTGGAGATGGACGGTGCTGACAGCCGCGCAACAGTGTGAATGTACGTAACGCCACCGAACAGCACACGTAAAACTAGCTAAAAGGGTCCATTTTATGTTATTTCTATTTCACACCCAAAAAAAGGCACTGTGAACCAGGAAATTAGAATATCTGTCGGTAAACAGATTACAGTAATACCCAAGTGTCAAAAAGAGAGTAAGGGACTGCTTCATTAAGTGATACAGAATGGTCTTCAAGAAGTAACGTGAAAAATGAAAAGGGGTAAGAAAAAGCAACAGATGGCAGTATTCTTTAAAACCTGTATGATTCCCCCAGGAGCTCTTGGGAGTTTCTGCCAAGTGTCCCAGCGAAGCCAGCAGCTTGCCACTCCCCTCCCCCAGAGCACCCCATGCACAACACCTGGGGACTCTCCCAACGGCAACCTGGGGCACGTGAGCATTCTGCACACCAGCCCCATTCCCACAGAGGACACCCCAGTCATGTTCCTGGAGAGAAGAGAAGCCCAGAGACCCCGCCTTCACCCGTCCTTGAGTTCAAGCACAAGACACAAAGACCAAGGGAGACCACATCACTCGCTCCCGGTCCCTAGCAGTGTGCACCTGTTTCTGGAGAACACCCCGCTCTTGACTGTGACGATGGACTAACCTAACGGCCTTCCTGAACCACCGTTTCAGAATCTCTGATTGGTAGAACCCCAAGGAAGCCTGGCTCAGCCCTCCCCAGCCACCAGTTTCTGCAAGCACGCAGCTCAGCCTCACTGCCCGCCTGGAACACAAGCAACCCCTACCCCATTCCATGAGCTGATGGCATAAATGAAGCTCAGGTCTCATGAGCACTACCCCCTGAGGGCCCAGGGGCTACGGTAGACAAGCAGCGTGGTCCTAGGAGCCCGCACACAGAATACATAGCACACATAGCGGGCTCCGGACACCTGCTCTGTGAGCCCCGGTGCTCAGGGAGCAAGGCTCGGCCCCTGGCTGCTCAGCCAGAATAGGGAAGGCTCTTCCCAATGTTACACAAAAGTTAGTAAGTACCAACACCTCGGATCTGTTTATCATTTACAATTCTTCCCTAAAATCAGGATCCTCAACACGGCTTCTGCACACAGGTTCAACGCAAGCAGAAACCAAGAAAGCTCTGGACATCAGACAGCCAACTCAGCCCCCTGGCAGGACACGGACTTGGTCTGGGGCCTACTGTTCGATGGGCCCTGGATACAACTCCCCAGAGCCTACCCTGGGCCCTACAGGTACCCAAAGCAATCCTGGAGATCCACTGGCCATGTTCAAGGGCACGGCCATATCCCACCCAGCTCCTGACCACCCCCCTGCTTCTGCTAGTGAACCGCCCCGGATAGCTGTGCACTGCCTGGTGACTGCTTGGCCCCACGGCGACCACCCCAGGGCCAGACAGCCATCATCTCCCCTTCCAAAGGCCAGTGAAGGCCCATCCCAAGGCCCGTCCCTGAAACGCCCTCAGTCTCTGCCAGCTGCTGCCTTCTGGGGCCGTGCTCTCACATGCCCACTGGGAATGTGCACTCCTCGAGAGCACCCTGGAAGCCATGTCTCTGGCATCATCACCCATAGTAGGGCCCTGTCACTCTAGCCAACTGGCTGAACCAGCCATGAGAAAACTAGAGGCCAAGTCCTTCCTTCTCGTTACCCAGGAGGAGCCACAGTGCAGGGATGTCAGTTTTGTCTCGGCCAGAGCATGCTAACTAGTAAACTGAGGCCGTGTGGATAGTAGTCACTTGTTTCTGACGTCTTCCACAAGCCAGGCAGAGCCTGGGAGGTTGTCTCGGAGGAAAGGGCTCCCACAAGAACAGAGCGGGACACAGAGAGCCCAGCAGCTCTCTGAAGCTCGCCGATGCTGTCGGAGAGGGCCTGGAGGACGTTTTACAGAATGCTGTGGGAAGCCCCAGGGCCCAGACAGAGAGGGCCATGCCGCACTACCTTGGGAGAAGGTCCCTCGAGGCAGCAAGAACATTCTGAAACTTTTCTAAAGGTTACAGAAGGCCCGCTGGAAGGAGGCAGATATCCCCCACGAAGAAGTAGGGATCAGTAAGACAGGGTACTGAGAGGAAGCAACACAACCATTTCAGTAAATAAATCCCATCTGTGTGGCCCTGTCCCTTGACGACAGAGCACTCAGAGCCCTCAGCCCAGGGCTCCTCGGTGCACAGGAAGGCACTGGGCCCCTTTATCTCCGGCTGCCTGGCCTACAGCTCCTCGGGCGGGCGGGCAGGCGCTGGCTGAGCATCAGGGGCGGTGGAGCTGGGCTTGGTGTTTATGTCTGCCCCAGACAGTGGAGGGTTTATGACGACTTACTGACGCAAGAGCTCCCCAACGCCGCATGCCAGAAATTAATCAGGGGAAGAGGAATTCTTTTTAAGAAACCACTTGGCGGCCACTGCCCTGCCTGAAAGGCTGAGTGTAAGCTGAGCTCTTCCTCCAGGCCCGGGGCCGCCAGGGAGCAGCAGCACACCCGGGACTCAACGAGCCACAGGATCAGGCTCAGCCAGAGGGAAAGCAAGGACCCCACAACCCCAGAACTGGGGTGCAAAGTCCCACAGCTGGGCCTGCCCCACACACCATGAACCACACCTCCCCAGACACAAGGGGTGTGCACCAACCCTCTTGGGGCCCACGTCACTCCAGAAGGCCTCATTCTGAGGGTCAAAGTGGACCATTGCCAGCTGTGCGGACCCTGAAGAGGTTTTCCTACTGGGAGCCATGGATGCCCCCCATCTTTGTCATCTGTTGCTAAAATTTTAAACTCTTTCTTAAGAGTTGTATTTTAAAGCTTACAATCATTTATCAGCAAAGCAAAGTTAAAACGCAGAGGTTTGAGCTTGGTGCCTCGAGTTGGTGGGGCAGGGCTGCCTTGGGGCCAGGCTGAGTACCCAGGAAGGCAGAAGAACAGCACCGCGGGCTTCTCTCACTCCCAATGTGTCCCCTGAGCCCCTCTGCTCACAGGGCTCCCCTGCTCACTCTCCCCTACTCTGTGCTACCTGTGCCCCCAAGGCAGCCCCTGCAGGGAGAGACCTCGGCTGGTGGATATTAGCCGGGGAAGCGGAGGGCTGGCCTGTGCAAACACCCCTACTCAAATCTGCTTTCAGAAATGACATCTGGTCATTCTGCAATTTCAGTGGAAGGACAGAGAATATTTGTATTTGTCAAAAAGGGCACGAGTGTGACAATGTTGACAAAGGTAAAATTTGCCAGACACTCTGGGACTGGTTCTAGGCTTTCAATGGTTCCGGATTCCTGTGATGCTAACAGCAGGTGACATGCTGGGCACGACCAGGCCCTGGGAGACCTGCCTGCCTCATGGAATCCCCTCATGGAATCCCTACAACAGCCTTAGTGGGTGAAGCCTCTCATGGCCTCATCCTGCAGAGAAGGGAACCAATCCCAGAGGGAGGGTCTCTGCTCACCTAGGGAGAGGCTGGGCACTGGGGCCGGACAGTCCTCGTGCAGCATGGCAGTCCATGGAGAGCAAAGAGGAGAAACAGGGGCAGGACACCGTGAGTGGCCCCAAGTGGCCCGACAGCAGGCTTTCCATGGCCGCAGAGCCACAGGGCCTTGACCCCTGATCCCACATCCGCACCTGTCAACCAGTGTACCTTCCATCCTGCTTCATGACCCTTCTGGCTGTGAGGAGGATGCGGAGAGGGCCATATGGAACAGGTTTTCTGGCAATGCCAAGATTCGCTGGAGCATCACCCTCCGACTCAAAAAGGCTGCACACAGCTATGGGACTGGAATTCCGCAGTGTCACGGTCAAGGGTGCACGGCCTCCACCATCACGAACTAATGACCCACTCACTCCTAGCTCACCCAAAGCAGCTCCTGTGTCACGATGTCATGGAGGCTGCACTCACGACCCCGAGGGTTCGCAACAGAGCCAGGGAGGCAGGACTGGCTCCGGCTACAGCGCCTCCCAGACTCCAGCTGGGAGCTCAGCTTGAGGGGCTCCTATTCCTGGACAGAGATGCCCCATGCACCATGAGGGAAGAGGCCCACAGTCTATAGTCCGAAGGGCAGCCTGAGACCAAAGAGGAGACACCACAACATTATCAAATGTAGCAAGGGACAGCTGCTCATCCTGCCACCTGAACAAGGACTATGGGGACCCTGGCCCGCTGCTCATCCTGCCTAGCTCCAAAGGCCTGAACAAGGACTACGGGGACCCCGGCCCGCTGCCTGGAAACAGGCCTCGGTGCCCATCCCAAGCACGCAGGGCTGCAGAAGGCCACAGGGAGAAGAGTAGCTAAGCAGGAACACGGACTGCTGCCCTCCGTGACCACCATCCCCTCCCCCCCGCCACTCCAACATCTACTGTCCATCTCCAAGTGGAAACAGACCGCCATTAACCCTGGGGAGTGGCAAGTGTTTACAAGTCTGCCAACCTTCACACTGTGTTTGTTTTGTTATCTCTAAGGAGCACACAGATTCCAGAAAACTATCTTGCTACAATGCTCAGATGCTCTTCTGGTCGTAAGGTCCCACCTCCTGCAGGAGGAAGGGGGAGGAACCAGCTTCCTTAAAAGTAATCAATCTGCAATTCAATTTGTAAATAAAATTGTGTTTATTTTTAAATGATTTAAATTAGCACTCACAGGAATAAAAGATACTTCTAAATACAATAGACCAAACAAGGTATTTATAACCTAACCATATGTTATGAAATGCACTGAGTTAGAGAACAGAAAAGGTAAATTTAATGTGGAAAAATAGTCTGCCTCCACAGCAACCCCCCAACAACAAAATCATTAAAAAAGAGGAGCTGTCTTACCCTCCCAAACCCAGGGATAAAACGGTGCTGGCCTGTGGCTTACTTCCAAACGTTCTGGCTTTGGCTTTCACTTGGATGTGAGGCTCACAGGATCTCAGCACGGGAAGGCACAAAGAGACCATCTAATACAGCCCACTGACTCCTCACACGGCAAACACGAGGCCAAGAGAGACCAAGCGGCACACTTGAGCTCTGCCCAGTCCAGAGGGAGACCCGACGCTGGCATAGTCATGACATGAAAGGCAGGAAAGGCCAAGTCCTCCGAACTCTTTCTCAAGCCAAATCCAGAATGAATTCTTCATTTATATGGGAGGGAAGAAACAACTTGGTAAAACCCAAGAGGGGAGGGGCTGGGGCAGGCAGGAAGGGCTCCACGAGCACTCCACGCACTTCACTCTGATCTGGGCGATTTTACCACTTAGAAGTTGCAACATAAACCACCTCATAAAATACCTGAATAAAATAGAGCAACTCAGGGCTGAAGACAAATTTCAGTCACTTTAAAATATGCCCAGCAGTTACATCACCACAACAGAAAGATCAATGCCAGCCTGCAGTTGCCTGGAAAGTTCGATAGGAATGAACCTGGACAACGGCGGGCGACCTCGATCACGACCCTAGGGACACGCCATGAATGTGGACAGGTAAACCTCACCGGCCACTCTGCCCACAGCAGACCAGCTGCTACCACACTAACACCTCGGCCAAGGCCAATGAACGCACACAACACGAAGTCTTCAGAGTCAGACGGCTACCGAGACAGCGAGGACTGGAGGGGCCAAAATGTGAGAGGCCGAGATCAAGGGGAGGGTGTATGTGAGCTCACGTCCCACCATCCCCCACCCCCTTGCCCCAGCACCAGAGGTGTGTGCTGGCATACAACCAGACCCCGGGGAAAGGAGATGGGGTCAGAGCCTGCTGAGGTGGATGGGCTCCTGTAGACACCCGAGATCCCAGCTAGGGTGCTTGCATACCAGGAGTAAGGATGAG
Organism: Lontra canadensis; assembly: GCF_010015895.1. Classification (NCBI taxonomy): domain Eukaryota; kingdom Metazoa; phylum Chordata; class Mammalia; order Carnivora; family Mustelidae; genus Lontra; species Lontra canadensis. The sequence goes on from NW_022631007.1 coordinate 17,030,965, forward strand.
GAGCACTACGCTGGACCTCGCAGACACTGAAATCAGACATTTCACAAAAATAAAATAGTTACTGCAACAAGAAAGTGTAAAATTCTAAATCTGTACAGACTTAAAATAGCATTGAAATATTCAAAAGCAACGGACAGAACAGGAGGAAGGATACTAACCTGTGATTACAGCAGGGGTTTAAGTACCACTCCCAGCAACTGGCAGGAAAAAGAGGCGGCAAACCAGTGAAGTCGGGGGCATGCGCTGGAAGCAGGGAGCTTGACGCGGACTGCGCGATCGGGAGGACAAGTCTCACCCGCCACACTCTCTGCCCGTGTACATTAAACATGTACAAAATTGACTATCCGGAGGCAAAGCAAAACTCAGGGAATTCTCAAAAACTGAAATAATATACAATAAATTCAGCGACCAAAGTGAAATTAGACTAGAAATCAATAACAAAAGCAAGATACTGAGAAATTCACAAACAAGTGAAATGAAGAAATACTTTCTGAGATAACCCCTGGGTCACAGAAGAAATCCAAAAGGGAAGTAGATATTATTCTAAGCTGAATTATAATGAAAAATGACATGCTTGTGCAATCCAACTGAAGCCATACATAGGTTAAAATTATTGCCTTAAGTCCTTGTAGTACACAGGAAAAATGTATGAAAAGAAAATTCAATGACCTAAATATTTCACTTAGTTTAAAAAAAAAAAAAAAAGGAAAGGAAATCCAAAGGATAAAAGGAAGCAATAGCAAGCAATCCAATAGAGATAATCAAGAAAATGAAACATGGCAGCTGAAAAATATTAATATCCTAAACAAATGCAATGAAGAAAAAAAGAGAACAAGTAAATAATATAAAGAATGAAAAAGGAGATGCCACTTCAAATCCTACAAACATTGCAAAGATATGCAAAGGTATTTGAATAACCTTATATGAATACATTTGGAAATTCAAATGGACTGAAAGAATTTTAAAGAAAAACCAAACACATTAAAACTGACACAAGAGGGGTGCCTGGGTGGCTCCGTGGGTTAAAGCCTCTGCCTTCGGCTCAGGTCATGATCCCAGGGTCCTGGGATCGGGCCCCACATTGGGCTCTCTGCTCTGCGGGGAGCCTGCTTCCTCCTCTCTCTCTCTCTGCTGGCCTCGCTGCCTACTTGTGATCTCTGTCAAATAAACAAATAAATAAAAAACAAAACAAAACAAAACTGACACAAGAGGGGCACCTGGATGGCACAGTCGTTTAAACATCCAAATCTTGGTTTCAGCTCGGGTTGTGATCTCAGGGTCCTGGGATCAAGTCCCACATCAGTCTCCATGCTCAGCATGGAGTCTATGGATTCTGCTTGATATGCTCCTCCCTGTTGCCCCCCCAACACCTTCTCTAACAAATAAATAAAATCTTAAAAAAAAAAATTGACACAAGGAAAAACAGAAAATCTGCACAGTCCTGCACCCGTTGAGGGTGCAATTTACAAAGAAAACAGGTTCCAAGTCAGAGAGAACTCCAAATTCTTCCAAATACCTAAGGGAGAAATAACATCAATTTTCTCTCTTCGAGAGAATTTGACAGTGGTCAGAAAACTACGGCCTGCAGACCATAGGCAAACTGTGGCCTGATTTTGTACCATCAGCTAAGACTGGTTTTTACATCTTTAAGTGGCTGTTTAAAAAAATTAAAGAAGGAAAATATACAATAGAAGCCATATATGGTCCACAAAGCCTAAAATATTTACCATCTGAGTCTTTAAAGGGAGACTCGGTCCACCCCAGGATTAGGCAAAGAGGAACAAGCTCCCCACACTTGAAGTAGCAGCACAACCTGGATGTCAAAACCGGACAAAGCCATTTCAAGAAAATAAAACCACAGCTCAATCTCAGTCATGAATCTGGATGAAAGAAATTATTCCAAATCCAGTAGTATATAAGAAGAGCAATACACTAAAATCAAGTTGGATTTATTAAGACATGCAAGGCTTACTATTCAAAAATCAACTGCAAAAATTCATCACATGAATCAAAGGAGAAAAATCATATGATTAACAGATGCAAAAAAAATCCAATATATTGAGCTAAATCGAATCAAAGTGCCATTCTGTAGACTAAAAAAGATCAAATATTTGCAATGTAATATGATTTGACCTAATATTTTAACACCTACTTCTGAGAAAAAACTCAGCAACTCCGAGGAGGGAAAAGAAATGCACTAATGTGATAAAGCTTATTTGTACAAACCCACAGAAAATTTTGTACAAAATGAAGATGTGCTGAGAATTCTTCCCTTGATTTTTGAACAAGACAGACACATCCACTAGCACCAACTCTGTTTAACATTTGTGGGAAGGCCCTAGACAATGTAACGACACAAGATAAAGACAAAATGCTTAAAAATGAGCAAAGAATAAAACATTCGCTATCCATAGACAGTAGACGTAAAAACCACAAAGGAACCTTCAGATAAACCAGGATAATATGAAGCAAACTCTAGAAGCGGTCTACAGACAGGTGGCTATACAAAAATTAATTACATTTCTAAATACAAACTCACAAACAAAAAAAATAAAATCTTAAAAACAAACCAGCACAAAAAAAAAAAAAATCATAGCACCCCCCAAAAAAAAAAAAAAAATGTAGACGGCCACCTGGGTGGCTCAGTCAGGTTAAGCGGTTAACCATTTGCCTTAGGCTCAAGTCATGATCCCAGAGTCCTGGGATCGAGTCCTACATTGGGCTCTTTGCTCAGCAGGGAGCCTGTTTCTCCCTCTGCCTACACTCTCGTGCTCTCTCCCTCTCTCTCTCTCTGACAAATAAATAGATAAAATCTTTTTAAAAAAGTACAAATAAATCTAACAAAAGAAATGAATGACCTCAATACCAGAAACTACAAAAATATGACTGAAGAAATTAAGGAAGCCCAAATAAATAAAAAGATACATCATATTCGTGGATGGGAAGATTGGAAACAGACCGATATTAAGGCAAATCAATATAACCCCAAGGAGATCCTAGTAGGTATTCTGCTGACATCAAAAAGCTGACTTTAGGGCGCCTGGGTGGCTCAGTGGGTTAAACCGCTGTCTTCGGCTCAGGTCATGATCTCAGGGTCCTGGGATCGAGTCCCGCATCGGGCTCTCTGCTCAGCGGGGAGCCTGCTTCCCTTCCTCTCTCTCTGCCTGCCTCTCTGCCTACTTGTGATCTCTCTCTGTCAAATAAATAAATAAATAAAATCTTTAAAAAAAAAAAAGCTGACTTTAAGTCATAAGGAAATGCAAAGGGTTAAGAAGAACCAAGACAAGCTTTAAAATGGTCCAAAGTTGGAAGAGCCACATGACCAGATAGGAGGACTAATCGCAAAGCCACGGTTAGTAAGACCGTGTTGTGCAGGCACACACGTGGACAAACAGACAACAGCCCAGGATGAAGGGCAGACACAGACGTACACATACACAGATGCCTCCCTGAGGACCAGGGGGCACTGCAGAGAAGCGCAGAGAGGATGAGTCTTTTAACTCAATCTTTTGGGCCAAATGAATATCCAAATGGGAAAAATAAACTTCAGTTACTACCTCCTATCATGTTCTCTTTAAAAATCAATTCCAGGCGGACCGTAAATCTAAACGTGAGTGGGAAAACAATAAAGCTTCTAGAAAACCACACGGAGTTATCTCCATGACCTTCAAGTAGGCATAAATAAAACCACCAATAAAGTGGACTATGTTAAAAATAAGAACATCTGTTCATCCAAAAAAAAGAAAAAAAAAATTAAGGGAGAAAACAGCAAAGAAAATAACTAGCAAAGAACTCATTTCTCATCTATACAAATAACGCCTACAAACCAGTCAGAATAAAGACGACCTAATTTTTAAAATGGGTGAAAGACCTGAACAGGCGCTTCCCAGAGGAGGGCCTCCAGCTGTCCAGTGCACACACGGAGCGATGCTCCCAGCGGCCAAGAGCGCGGCTCACGCAGGCACGAAGAAGGACACTGGGCATTGTCGAGCGTGGGGCTCTCTAGGTGTAAATGGGTACGGTCAGTTGGAAAGACTGATTGGCACGCACATTATCTTTACCAAAAGGAAGACATGTGGGCATGGATCAACCCAAGAATGCTGGGGGAGCACTCCAGGAAGAGACCCAAACTGGAAACCACCCCTAAGTGATCCACATCCAGAAACGAACCTGCGATTCAAAGCCACAACCTCAGTACATCTCACAAACGTACCGGTGAGTGGAAGAAGCCAAACAGAAAGAATAAATGTTTTATGACTGCATTAATCTAAACTTTAAAAATGGGAAAAACTAATCCAAGGTGTCAGAAGGCAGGCAGCTGATTCCCAGGGTGAGGGTGAGAGAAGGAAGGTGCAGTGACCAAAAGGGGGCCAGAAGGGGCTTCCAGGGTGCCGACTGCTCCACTTCCCAGTGGGCATGGCAATTACAAGGGTCTCCTTCTGTGGGACTCCATCCCCCTGAGCATCCCAGGTCTGTGCTCCCTTCGAGACGCATGGGACGCTTCAGCGAGAAACTTCCACAGGATGGGCACTAGGCACTGTTCACAGCAGCCACAGTGTAAGACGGGAAACAAAGGCACATCTGCCCACAGTGACCAGTGTAGTGCATGACACCATGTCCCCGTACAACCATAAAGAAGAATATGGAAACTTTTTGTGCTCATTTACAATAATCCACAAAGGCAAAAATATAAATGCTGACATGTCTATGTTATGCCACCATTCACACAGCAGGGGAGCCTGAGAATACCTACAAATCCATTTCCTTAGCTTGGCTTTATCGGGCGACTGTATGACCAGGTGAGCAGAGGGAGCTCCTGTGCAGGGCACATGCAACAGCCTGCACCACGTCCCCTCCTCAGGACCTCTGGACTGCTACACGGCTCCCCGCACAGTAATGGAGCCGACGCTCGACCCGGCACTGGGGTGTCATGTCTCCTCTGGCTCCTCTCGGCCATGACTGTGTCTTAGACGGCACTGGGGGACAGGGCAGGTGTCCACAGGAACATGCCTCTCTACCGGACACGGAGGTGAGAGGGAGGGAGACGGCATGGACAAAGCACACTTGTCGTCACACAAACCCATCTGACACCCACAGCCCATGGCCAACACACCCCCAGCACCCCCAGCGGCCCCGAACGGCCACTGGGTGCCACACCAGTAGTCCCCCAAAGTCACCATGCCCGTGCGCCTCACACCAGGGCCCCAGACGCACATGGGCCCCACGCTCCCACTGCCGGGAGCTGTTAACAGTCAGGACACAAGCGGGGAAGCAGAACGAGGCCTGAATCTGGCAGACAAGGAGCAGCGATCAAGCACTTCCATCTTCATTATGTGAGCAAGCCCGTCTGATGGCCTCCACAACAATAGTCCAGCTGTAGGCTGCAGACCCAGACCCAGCCCCAGGGGAGCCAACACAGCCTGGACCCAGCCCGGGCTTGGGACAAGGGACCAACAGGGACAAGGAATGCTGGCTCGGTTTCATACGCTGCTAACCCAGTGGAAGGAAAAGAAAAGGGGAAAGGGGAGGGAATCCCTCTGAGATCTAATCCCAGGGGCCCGGCTTAGAGAAAGATCCAGAAATGGGTCCGAGCAGAGGCCAGCCGTGCACAGGGATGGCCTTGGAGGAAGGTGCAGCTCAGCCCCACCCAGCGGCCGGCACCGAGCTGCTCACAGAAAAGAGAGGATTCCAGGAAGAGCAGGGGGAAATCCGTGTCCTCAGCTGGGTGGTCCACCCCAGCCCCGACTGCTCCACCTCCGTCCCCAAGCGAACTGCTCCACAACCTTCCAGGGCGCCTCCCCTTGCAGCCCAAAGCTGAAGCATCCGGAGGCCTGGCCTCTCCTCCTCTCCACCCTCATCTCCCTCTGCTGGGCCAGGCAGCTTCCCAGGCACCTCCTCCTCTCCTGGGCCCCCGCTTCCCTCACTCAAGAAATACCTGAAACTCTTTCTACGGGATGCCTTTTCGAATCTCGGCAGAGCGCACGGAAATCTGTGGGATTCCTGGGCCTGAGCTCACAGCCCCCAACCCCCAGGTGCAAACATCAAACAGCCTGCGCTGTCTGAGCTGCCAAGTACGTATCACACCCCAAGTTTACTCATGGTTCTCTCATAAGACCAAAACTAGAAGCTGATGTTCAGAATTTAACTGTGACCATATAAAAACAGGAGCGCGTGAACCCCTATGCTTTCTGACTCAGCTATAGCTGCCATGGGATCTGGAAGGCCTTCGAGGTCCCTACTCCCAAACTGAGAGACCACTGTGTTCAAGGAGAGTCTCAGCTCAGTTGATCCAGAAGATTCCATAAGCATCCAAAGCAAACGTGAGACGCAGGCACCACAGCCACAGAGAACATTTCAAAAGCCACAGGTGGAAGGTTCTAGAGCAGGATTCTTGGGCCACACAAGGCATGGCCCACGCCCCGCAGCTCATGCCCCACGCCAAGTGTACCCAGGCTTGGTTTCCGCTTCCCGGTGATAAAAGGGCTTTGTTTCCAACAAGAACAAGTGTGTAGATTTGACTTGAAAGGCTTCCCAAAAAACTGCGAAGGCATAGGAAACCTGTATTTAACAAAAACCTGTGAAAACTATGTTTTTAGTTTACATAAAATCAGAAAATACAGAAGCTGGCTTTGTAGAAAACAATGGCAAAGATGTTATCTCAGTTAGTGATTTCAAGCAACGTCTCAAAAGGAGTATAGGAGCTCACGCAGGGAGCTCCCTGTCCGGTCCCATGCAGGTGAGCACCGGATGCCCCTTGGATCCAAACTCCTGCAGGTTGAGAGGGAGGATGATGATCGGAGCAGGTGTGGCAGGCCAGGCCCACGTGATACTGAACCTCCACGCCCCTCCTGCTATAAAAGGGTCTGGTTTTGACTGTAAACACAGGACGGCCCTACTTGGAACCTGCCTCCCCTGGGCTGTGGTGGAGGCCTCTCTGTGAAGAACGAACGAGATCACCCCCCTAGCTGCCATATCGCCCTATCACCACTATCTCCGAAACCACAACGCAGGCACTGGCCTGGAGGCAAACCCAAAGCCGGGGGCCCTTGGAAGGGCCGGGCCTGGTCCAAGGCCATGTGGCCCACCCCCCCCCCCCCCCCCCCCCCCCCCCCCGTCAGGGGACAAGCAGGCCAGGCCAACAAACCCCCCGGACGTTCCTCCAGCAGAGGTGGCACAGGCTGGCACAGAGAGCTGCCTCTGGCCTGGGGTTCACCCAGCCCCTCCCCCAGCCCATCCCCCAGTGGAAGCCCAAATATTTCACAACTGGAGATTGTTGAGAAATGCTAAAATGATGTTCTTTCAGGCAATTGAAGCACATTGAGAAAGACACAAACGGCTCTCTTCTTCTCACAGGTGGTCCTGATGTCTGAGATATCATCCCTCAGCCAGGGCAGGCTCATCACCTAGCGTCTCACACACACACACACAGAGTCTCACACACATGCACGTGGCCCAGTCACACACACACACACACACACACGGCCCAGAGGCCCCGAGATCTCCCAGGAAAGGATTACAAATGCTGCCGCCTTAGGAACTGCAGCCAACTGGTCTACCAGATCCACACACAACCAGAGCCATAAGCAACCAGAAGACAGGAGAACACCTACAAACACAAACAGCCTGGCGAGTGGTTCTCCTGCATCAAGTCCTATGGTCTCTTAGAGAGTTCAGGGAAAGCCCAACCAAGAGCAAAGAAAGGCACGTCTACACCCAGCTAGGGCCACCAGGACGCATGAGCCTGATCTCAACAGGGGCGCCCGCCAACTGAGCATGGATGCACCACGATGGGCCACAAGAGGCTGGGAACCTGCGGGCGTGATGAAACCCCCTGACCCCCCAGTGTCTTCCTTTCCAACACAGCTGAGCCAGCATGGTCTCCACAGCCATCCAGGACACCTTGTCACCTGCCAGGAGCTGCCACTCCCTCACAACAAGGACACCCCCAGCCCTTCCGAGAATGAGGGCCAGACCGGCCAGAGAGGCTGACCTGTGCCTCTCACCTGCTCGCGTGGACGCAGTCCCACCCACCCTTCCACACCGCTTAGGAGAAACAATGTTGTACAAAGTGCACCTGAAGGCTGGGGAGGAAAGAAGGGACCAAATCACAGAAAGATGTAAGAGCAGACGGACAGGTGGATCATTCCTGATGAAAACATCTGCTTCCCATGTCCCCTATTCCCCCAATACTTTCTCAAACTTTCTAAAAACTCTTTCTGTCTACCAGTACCGAAGAAGAAATCCATTGAGCCTGCCTTGCTCCATTTCCCTGATGCTGTGTGTGTGATTACACTAGAGCAGCCGGGGCCATGGGGGGCACGTGGGGGACTGGGGTGAAGAGTGCTTCCCCTGTACAGCCACGTGGACGTAGCAGGCATCTGGGCAAAGACAGTGCTGGGTCACGCAGCTCTTGGAGCACAAAAGAACAGCAAGCAGGTTTGCATTCTGCGTGTCGGAACATGGTGGGGAGATGGGGCCTTAAGAATCAGCCAGTCAGCCTCTGGTTTGGGTTAAATCAATGTGAATGTGAACGTGAACACGAGGAACACCAAGAACTCGGCACATGCCATTCGATTCTGAAGGGAGAATTTCTGCTCCACACATGCGCACCAAAGCAGGTGTGAGGTGGGTTAGAAAGGGCTCTTCATACAGAGTCTAGAAAACCTCAGTGAGCTGACAGCAGACCACGTGGAATTCTCTGGAACTGCAACAGCATTCACAGATCCCACCGAACCAACAAGTCAATGAGAAACCTAGTTATAATCAACGTCCAGTTTCTACAAAGGATTTCCTAGGAGAATTCGCATACATTTCGAAAGGAATCAACCTTCGCCAGGAATACAAACAGACCACAGTAGAATCTTCAGCTCTTAAAATGCAAGGTTTCCTCTTGGCTTTGGCCCTCAACAACCAGGTCTTAAAGGAGCGACCTTCTAAAACACGGCCTAAGAGTTTCAAAGTTTCAAAAGTGAACTGCAGCCCACTTCAAGCGTGCCCCAGGAAAAGTTCACCAAGGACAAGGAATCCTCAACTCGGATAGCAGGCACAGTGCAGGTGCTCCTCGGGGCCATGGAAGGTAGTTCGGTATAGAAAACACTCCCCCATCGGAGACAATTGCATACTTAACATCACGGCACTTAAACCAACCTTCCATACTTCTTTACAAATGCTCTTTGAGATGGAACAATTAGATATAAGACAGCTATGTATTTTATTTTAAAAATTGTATCACATTTCAATAAACCTCACCTACTACCTTTCAAAAGGAAAGAGTATTAGCAAAAGTGAGGAAATGGTGGCAATATGGCACATTGCTTTTCACATTAAACCCCCAAAGCTCTGATGTTGCATTTCAGCATGGAATGTTCCAGTTCCAAGTCAGGATCATTGCATTCAAGGGACAGCAGCAGGAACACTAGGCAAGGGAAGGGTGATAAGAACCAAGGGTGACAGGAAGCCTGAAGTCCAATAAGACAAAGGGCACCCTAGAATGTCTGGGTTTATGACCCGAAGAGATGACCCAAGCCACGAACCCAACGCAGCCCTCCTGGGAAGCAGCCGCCTTGCTCGCCACCCTGCGTGGGCTGCTCATCCCAGGACCAGGCTCCCATCAGCTGTTGCGCTCGATGTACATGTACGAGAGGCAGAATTTATCTCTTCTATTTGTGTTCTAAAAAGGGGAATGAAGGGAGGGGCCAATATGGAACTAACAGAAGGCTTCTTTTCATCTACACTGCTCTTATCACTCCTTAAAGGCCAATATGCCCAGTATCTTACTGATTAAGTGGCTAAGAGCAAACCAATTTAAAAACACAAAGCCAGATAGGCTTCTAAAAGTTTGATTTTTAGATCTGAATTTTTCTTAATTGCTATTTTTCTAAGATTGACTACTTTTTATCATGTTCTCATGAAATAAGCAAATAAAAAGCTCTTAAGTAGAAGTAAAATGAAAAGTTTCAACTCGAACTCCCAAATTAACCAGGCCTGCCAGCCACCCAGTCAGCCTACCATCCAGTCCCAGTCTCCAAGGACTGGCGGAGAGAAGTTCAGCCTAAGTCCAGAAATATCTCAAGTCACAATGCAAGCAGCACCAAAGCCAACTTCTACCACAGCAAAGGCACACTCATTTAAACTGACGGAACACAAAGCGTGTGTCCCAGGAGAGGGCACACTGCGAAAGGGCAGGAGACTCAGGCCCACAACCCCTTGTCGGTCCCTGCAGGGGTCTTGGAACCAAGGAAATTAGGACCATGTCACCCCTCCTACTCCAGAACCCATACCCCATGCCCACCTCTCGGCTCCTAGTGTCCTCCCTCCACCGCACCAAGCTCTCACCTCCAGGCCCCTGGGCCCACCCCCTGGTGCCTGATCTGGGCAGGTAAGCTCCTGCCCTGCTTTCCAACCTGCTCCCCTTCTGGCGCCCCCACCCACCTCCTCTCATTACCTGAACCACACACCACACCACCTGGAAGCTCCATGCAAGTCAGCTGGATCGCCTCCTGACTCGGCCCAGTGCACCCAATGTCCACCAGCTCGGGGCACATGCCCCTTAAGGGCAGGCAACCAATTCTCCAGTGAGCCACTGCCATGAAGCTCAGCCCCCAGCAGCAGTACATCCCAGCTTCCTCATCTACAAAACAGGACTCACGTGTGCTAGCTCGCTTTACAGGGTCACCATGCCACACAAATGGGACAGGTGCAAAGCACAACTGAGAACGAACAAGCCATTCGCTCCGGCGTCCTAAGAGCGCGGCGCATCTTGACTTGGGAGTACGGGAGAAACCCACACGGATCTGTCACTATTGTAAGTAACATCTACAGTTACGCAGAGCCCAGCCCAGCATGCGGAGGTGGCCACACATCTCCACAGCTGTCCGCGCCAGACCTGCCCCCTGCCGCCGGGCGCCTCAAGGACGGCCTTTCTGTTCCACTTGCCGCGCCGCACTCAATGGCGTCTAATCATTCTCGCGCTGGGTTTTCTATGTCAAATACATACCGCGAGTTCATTCTTAAATTTCAATATCATTAATCATCCAACATTCAGCATCTCAGAACTCCGAAATTTGCATTTCTACAATGGTGGCTTTGAAAAAAAGGACATAAATGCAAATGTTCCACACACTGTATAAGAGTTTTCAGAGAATTGCCAAAACAAACCATCAATGCTCCATTGATAGTGAATTTTCCGAGCTCTTCATAACGACTGAGCATTCGTGGTTTTTAAAAGACAAAACACAATTTGAGGATTTAAAAAAAAGAGGAAAAAAAAAAGTGGGTTGAAAAAGAAGTCGTTACGTCTCCATCATTTCCAGAACAAACCTTGACTGATTGAGATCCCAGATAATGATGGCATGGGGGACCGGGGATGGTGGCAGTTCGGGAGCTGCGAATGTTCTTGTGTGGGGTGCTCCAAGAACGCCTGGCAGACCACCACTGCAGACGGGAGCCGCACCAGGGTCTCTGGAAAGCTTTCCTGTAGAAGGCAGGCCAGTGCAAGATGCGCGGTGTCCCCCATCTGAACCTTGGCTGGGACCAGTGAGGCAATTCCTGCCGCCCGCCCTGAAATATCTGCATTTGGCTGCGCATCAGGAATGGGTCTGACTCCCCCCATGCCCCCAGCCCGTGTCCTCAGGGCTCAGTCTTTCTGCCTCTGCCCAGCACTCTCCCCGAGTTCATCAGCCACTGGGGGCTCCCTCACACTTTTCCAGAAGGTCTTGAAGCACTCTCCTCCAGCTGTCACCGGCTGCTCCCGTCCTCTGGCAGCCAAAAACTGAGGCTGTGTCCCCTTCACCTAAGCTACGGGACTCCCAGCACCCCTCCTCCAGGCCTCATGCGAGGCCACTCCCAGCTCCCCAGCTCTCCATCTGCCGCTTGAGGCCCAGGCCCTTGCTCAGGGTCCACGGCCCACCTGTCACCAGCGGCTCCAAACCAATGTCTTCCCTGTGTTGATGACATGTCCTCAAAATGCATTTCCTACCCTTAAAACTCTGGAATATTCCTGAGACATTCAATCATGGCAAAGCATGATTTCAATGACATACAAATGTTCCTTTCTGAGATAATTTCTGTATTAAAACCTAAGAGCCTTGGCAGCCAAACTGGCTGAAACAAACAGACTCAAGTTCAAACAGAGGGACAGCAGAGTACACAGAGGAAGGAAGCCCAGAGCTCCAGCTCAGACCAGCCAGAGGCATGGCCTTGTCCCGGGAGACGTTCAGATTCAAATTTGACGACAGTTTGAAGAAATCAGACTATGTCGAAACTCACTAATCACTAAGTTATTGTTAACACAGTCTTCCCAGCTGCTTTTATGTGGATGGGGTATTTCACACTGAACAAAATATTAAGAAATCAAAGAATGGTCCAAATTAAAACACTGATCTTAAATACACAAAGTTTTCCCCAAAATAGTTCTCCTGCTTTTAACCCCATATCATACACCCTCACAAAGAAAGATACAGGGAAAGACAGGACACTCGAGTGACTCCACTGCAGGCCGGCTCAACCGGTTTTCTAGCAAGAGCACGGTTTGGGAGACCACACACGAATCCTCGAGACCCCACTGCAGGCTCCCTGGGATTTACAAGGAGGGCGGAGGAAGAAGGGAGCCTTTGCTTGTCCTGCTAGGAGGTCCACATACGCGTCTGGCCTCCATTCATCCTGCACCAGGGACTCACCTCCGGAGCAGACACCCTATGTCCCAATCAGGCCATCCTGACCTGTTCGGGCACATCCCTGGAGGGGAGAGGTGTAGAGCACTGCGTTAGGCGAGAAGCCTAATGTTTTCAGTACCTGCTCTCATTCTTCTCGCTATCAAAGAGGAGTTCTAGCAGGCTGGATCGCCCAGGCCTTTCCCCAGGCTGCTCATCATTAGGAATAGTTACTCAGAGCCATAAAACCCCAACAGCTAACAGTTTTACGTCAGAGAACCAGGGCCTGGCTCTGGCAAAGTTCAGAAAGCACAGCAATAAAATCATACCGCATACCTCACCCAACACCAGCGGGAGTTTTAAAGAAAAACAGGGAAGAGAAAAATTATACATATCAAACAAAAACGTCATTTTATCATCAGGGCAAAGGCAACAGACACAGCCAAATGTGAGAGGAGGGACCACATGGGGCTGGGCTCTCCCCAGCCTGGGGGGGGGGGCGCGCCACACGGCCACACAGGAACACGGCAGAGCAGGGACAGCCGGGGGACGGGGGAAGGCAGGCACCCAGCCAGGGACACTGGAAAGGGCACAAGTGAGCCGTGCGGGCGCATAGACAGAACTCGTCCCCTCAGGCTCAAGAAAAGTGATGAAGGACACCTACAAGTTTCCCATTCCAAAGAGCAAACCGAACAACTAGTATTGCCCTTCTTCCCAGAAGGCCACGAAAAATGACATAAATACAAATTCAAACGGATGTATGGTAAAGCTAGACAATGGGAAGATGGCAGTGTCAATAGACAGAAACTCGGGGGAACCTCCTAGAAAATACAAATCCCAGAGGATCGACATGAAGGGAAGCCAAGCGCTAGGAGCAGAACCTCACCCGGGCGGGCCACAGCCTCGGGAAGGAAGGGCAGCCACGACGTGGCCCAAATCACAGCCCACCACAGGGCCACTGGTGTGCCCATGTGTGCAGGGCTGCTCTGGGGGGGAGGGCGGGTCCCTGAGAAGACCCGTGGACTAGGAGAAGAGGGAACGCCCGGGGGCTTCAGGCCCACCACATACCACGGCACACGTCCACACTGACCCAGGAGGGACGAAGCTCTGGCCTGAAGGGCAGCGGCAGCCCTGGGCCAGCTCCCACTCTCCGGAGACCCCCACCCACTGAGAGGGACAGGGACACTGACGGCAAGGGGTCAGGGGGTCAGTGTGGGGGGAACAACACATGGTCAGACAGGACCATGACTCCAATAACCATCAGTGGGCAAACTCCCTATATAAGAGGCCAAGGCTCTCGGGAGAACAATCTGGAAGGTTAAGGTGAGTGTGTGGAGACAGGTTGGTGAGCTAAAGAAACCAAGGACAGGCTTTTAAAAGACATAATAAACTTTGGGGCAAAAAACATTAAGGGAAGAAAAATAGTATGTATTTTATTCAGAGGACTGAGCTACCAAGAGATATGGTCATCAATCTTTAAGTGCAGAAAAACACACTGAAACATACAAAGCAGAAAATGGTCAGTAACATGAAAAAAATATCGCACATTTTTGTAGAAATTGAGCTCAAAACAGAGTAAAGCTTCACTGACTTCCATGAGTCAGTGAAGTTAGTGTGTAAACAACACAGAGAAGACGACATGGGTATAAGTACACGGTATGTGTGAACAAGGAAACTGTGTGCACATACAGATCTCCTGAGACACAGAAACAGGAACAAAAGAGCATTCTTTCTCTCCAAACGCGTGGGCGGCATGGACTAGATTTGACTATCTGTACAAAAACGTGCACCCCGTGTGCATAGTTACGTAAATTCAAACAATCGTTTTTCTCTCGCATACTGACAACAATGAAATGGACCGCATCTACCCCAGCACTGGGGCAAATGGAGAAAATTCTGGGTGCTTGTGAACCTTAACTAAGAAGGTAAGCTGAGACTGTTTCTGGAGCAACAGAAGAACGGACCTGACCTTCACGTCCTCCAACCTAGCAATTCTACTTCCTGGAATTGGGCCCATGGAGATACGTGCAGAAGCGTACAGACAAACACACGTGCAGTAACTGTGGGATGCCGATTTGGGTCTGCTATCCTAACCACACAAGCACCCATGGACAAGCTATCGAAAGTAAGTGACGCTTGTGTATGTGCAGACATCAAAAGATGCTCACAATACATTACAATGGGGAAAAAGGAGAACACAGAACCCCACATATGGAATGACCCCACTCTATTCGAGTGTTTGCATGCATGCCCCTCCGTGTTCACCCACAGGAACAAGCACACCCTCAAGACGGCAGCAGCGCGCTCTGAGCCGAAGGGAGAGCTGGGCACCACCCAGTGTCTCTTTTACACACTTCGATCCAGACGGCTTAACTCTGTTTTATGCTTTGTATCAATCAATACACAAACCATTTACATCAATAAAGCTTTCATATCTAAATATAACTGGGAATCCTGCTCTCTGGAGCTTCTGACAACTCTGATCAGAGCCAAAGGAAGGCATGAGAATGTTCTGGAGCAATCCCAAAGGGAGAGACCCAGATCCTAAACCTCTGGCTCCACACCACCAGGCCAGGCCCGAGGCTCGCTCAGGGACGTGCCAACTCTGACTGGGTGAGCCCTTGCCTCCCCCCACTGCGTGGATGTAGGACAGACCCGCTATCCAAGTGCCCTTCGAGCCCACGTTGCCCTGGAAGAGGCCGCAGCTGGGTGGACAGTGCTGGCTCTGCAGGAGGCCGGTCCTGTTAAACAGGTCAAGGCAGTGCGCCAGGCTTTAACCAGGTATCCACACTGTGGTTCTGCAAGAGGATGAATGTAGGTGCCTGTGACACCCTTCTAAAGCTAAGAGCCCCATAAACGTGGTTGCTAATCCATCTGGCCACTTAGCTCTGTAACCTGAGACATGTCACTTCTTCCCTCCAGGTCTGAGATTCTCAGGGCACTAGGAAGACTACGTGCATGCCAGGACCTCTGCCGTGCCTCTACAAAGCGTGACCTGAGGAGCAAATCCTGGGGCCACCGAGGCAGGTGTAGACCAGGTGCTGCCTCCCAGACTAAGCCCAGGGGCCCCAACACAGCAGCACTCCCACCCCGCAAAGTCCCCTCAAAAACAAGTAATTAACTCAACAAATCAGAGATGAACCTAAACATCACCTTGCTAAGTACAAGTCTCCTCTCCTAGCATCATTGGAAACCACATGCCATCTGTATACGTGCAAATCAGAGCCAAAGACACGACCCTGAACCCCTGAGACGAAGAGCCCACGATCTGCTCTGCACCGGGCGGGCACGCACTGACCACAGCCATGCTGCGGGCCAGCGCAGTCACACGATCTCATCTCCTAAAGGGAGAACCCGGCCGTCCAAAAGAGAAGGACGGGGGTCACCTTACCTGGACGGCTTTGGGAGCTCATTGCTAGCGTCTACTCCTTCAAGCAGTTCAAAACGGCTCACAACTTCCACGTAAACGACAGCTCCAAAGAGCCCCCACGTTGCACGGACACATATAAGTACAGCCGCAGCGAGTGTTGGCGCACAGCCGCAAAAACTCCCCGTCGTGCTGACCACGTCTCACAGGCCGAGTCATCCACGAGGCAGGCAGGACTCTTCCGTGGGCTCTCGGGGGGTGACCTGCGTGGTTAGAGAAGGAAGAGCAGGGTCAGTGAGGGGGTGAGGACTCTCGTGGACAGCAGCATCTAACTAGGGAAACAACGTGGGTGTTCACGTTGATGCACTGCGGGAGGAAAAGCCGTTCCGGGTGGAATCCGTTCTGCTGACACAAACCACATGGGGGTTTTGTTCGTTAACAGGTGTGAAGACACGTCACAGAGCAGCGGTTCTCAGCCTTGGCACCAGCACCACCAACCGGCCCAGCCCACCCCCACCACATGTGGCCGGGCCCCTTGCCCACACATCTATACTTCGTGGGGCTGTGGTCCCACAGGCCACACTTGGCTTCTGCACGAGCTGCTGCACCGTGTGCAGGCCCCTCCCCACCCCCCCACCCCTGTGTTTCCATCTTCATAATTACCGCCCTCCCCTTTTAACTCCAGTTTCTGACTATAAAAGTAATCCATGCTCATCATAGCGAAGCGTTTCAAGTCAACCACGATGCTGGCACCAGAGGCCAACACTCACTAAGGCTCAGACCTGTCTCGCTGATGTTTTTCTCCGCCCTTTGCCCACTCTACAGCTGTGTGTCCTCTTCTCTGCGCTGCTGTTACAGCCAGGAATGTCCCCAAGTCACTCACAACTCCCGGTCACACCACAACCAAGACTGCTGCCTACTCCATCCATGACAGAGGATGGCCGTCTCCCTCCCTCCGAGGACTGCCCCTGACCGCCTCAGGTGGCACTGTCCTCAGGACCAGGTACGGGACGCGCGCCGCCAAGTTCACCAAACCCTCTCCCCAAGGCCTGTCTCCTCTATGGAGCACCACCACCTGGCGACAAGCATGAGAACACCCAGCAACAGGTGTTGCCTCCATGTGGAGGCATCATGGGTGAATTCTTATATACTCGCCTCTGATCTCTGACCATCAGAAAGTGGAAACAAACTGTGACTGTGGTAACTATGGAAAACCTCCTACTGACCCTGGTCCGAGGCTCCTCTGAGGCCTCTGTCACCTCCTCCTCGAATGATGTGACAGATTCCTGTTCTTGATTAAATTTTTCACAATCCTTTCTTTGCCCATTGCTTATACTCAGAGAACCCTAACCAGTCCATCAGGAAAATGACCGCCACCCGAAGGCTAGCCATTTCAGTGGTTTCCATACCACGTTTCCATAACTCTGTGATCAATATCCTCACAACTGCTGTTCAGTATCTGGTTGTTTCCCTAGGAAACACAGTGACCTTTACCTCAGGTTCAGACTTTTCATTCATCTCTTGGCCAGAAAGAAACACCTCTGTCTCGAAGACAATGTAAATGGTTTCTCCTGCAAATCTCTGACGGCTCAGCACCCTTCACACAAAGGTCCCAGCGTGGCTGGGTATAAAAATCTGAGAACACAAACCCTACTTCTCCCTTGAAACCTTTAGACCTGGCCCCACCCTTGGCCCTGCAGAACCCCCATGTCCATCTCCTTCCTCGGGGACTTCTGGGGACTGAGCTTGGATGCCACTGCTGCTGTCATTTCCTTCTGTCTGGATTCTGCAAGAATGTTCTTCTTTCATGTTGAAATTCGGAAGTGTTGTCAGAAGATGTAAGAACCTCTTTTCATTGATTTTGCTCCAAACATGAACCTTTCAATACACACAGGTCTCTTTTCTGCTCAGAAGAAAGCTCTTCAACTGGATTTGGATTCCTATTTCGGGGAAACTTGTGCTGGCTTCCTCAGAGACCCCTCTCCTAACTGGCTGGTATCGACCTCGGCTCTAGCCTCTCCCACCACTGGCACACCTGCTGTTTATTCTGCGTTCCTGGGCATCTTCTCAAGTATGTTCTCCACAGCACGGCTGCTATTTTCCACGCTATCAGTCTGATTCCTTATGGCCTCTGAAATAGATTTTAACCTCAGACTCCCCATTTTCAACCAGTTCCCTTCACAACCCCTTCCTCTATCTCTTCCGCTCAGCGTAACCCCTCTTCCTCACCGTCCATGGAGCCACGTCTTCTCCCTGCTAAAGTCTTTTGAAATCTCTTTTTTCTGCCTCTGACTGTAGACTGCTTTCGGAGGTATATTCGTCTTTTGCGTTTCTGGGTATTTTCCTTTTCACCACATTCTAGGAGACCCCATAGGGGGACTTTCTGTTCATTCATCCTCACATCAGAATAGCTCCAGTCCAGACCTGGGTTTTGCCAAAAAGCCATGTGTACCTGCTCCTTCCCCATCCTGCGTCCACTGTAATGTCGGCCAAAGTCTGCTGCTCACAGCTACACCCCTGGTCCCCAGCCCAGTGCCCAGCAGGCTCTAACCCCATGCAGTCTTGCCAGACTGAGACGGACACTCTTCCCAATTGCAGATGAAACAGAGGACAGGAGCTTCTGCTATGCTACAACAGACGTATTCTGGAGGAATCTCACATTCTGCGACACTACCCTAAAAATGCCAAGGCATCTGAAAAAATACAAGGTTGGAGTGGACTGCTCAAAACTGCGATTTAATAACTGGGACACCACAGAAATCAATAACAACACTCATAAAAACACGACCACAGTGTTCGTTAAAAAAAAAAAAAAAGACGTGTAAAATTCCTAATGAATAAAAACTCCTGCAAATGTAGGATCTTACCGTGGCAACACTTTTATGAGGGAGAACAAAAGCAAGAACAGAAGTCTCAGAGCCATGGAATCAGGGACAAGATGTTAGACACTGGAGAAAACCGTGAGCCAGGGCACGTGGCCAAAATGGGCAGGAGGCAGAGCCGAGGTGGGAACGGGAGCGAGCACACGCGCAGCACACCACTGCTCCGTAGATTACCACGCTCAGCGTGACATCTCTCCACGTGCAAGCCCTGCTCCCTGATAACAGAAAGCATCCATGTGCAGGAAAAATCAAGACTGGCCTGGCTCAACTCATGCACCACACACACCTTCTCCCCTCAACTGCCAGCCCGTGAGCCCGTATTATGAAAGTGAGCTTTGTCACAGGACAGGGCTTACGTGAAGTGGGCTCCCTTCCTGGTGCTGCTAGAGCACCACACCCAGACCCAAGGGCTTAGAACAATAGAAACTCACTGTTCCCAGTTCTGGAGGCACCCAGGTTTCCTAAGTCTTCGATCAACGTATCAGCAAGGACATCCACCCTCGGAAACCTCGAGGGAAACCCTGCCTGCCTCTTCCCAGCTTCTGGTGGTTGCTGGCAATGTTTGATACTGCTTGGCACGCCGCCTTTGCCACCACACAGCTTCTCCCTGTGTCTCCGCCTTCACATGGCCATGTTCTTCTACAAGCACCAGCCGTGTTGGATCAGGGGCTCAATCCCCTCAGCAGGACTTCATCCTAACTGATGACATCTGCAACAACCCTATGTCCAAATAAGGTCACATGCTGAGGTCCTGGGGGCTAGGACTCCAGCCTTTCTTCTTGGGGAGGGGGAACACGATGACACCACCTAGCCCCTAACAGCCGGTAGGCACTGCATCATGGGCTCTTCCTGACTGCTCCCGTACCAGCCTACCCAATGCCAGAGGAACTTGAAGGTTCCAGGAAATAATGCGCCTCTCATTTCACAATCCTCTCATCAGACCTCACCATGTTCTACGCAGACCAACTCTTTCTGGACTACCACTAGCAAGGAGGACAACACCTGGAGCACAAAGGCACGGGGCTTGAAAAGCTGCTCACATGCCACAGGGACAGCTGCCCAGTGTCCTGGCAGGTTTGGGGGTGGGGGGGAACAGCACAAACCCCAGGGAATGGTGGGGATGGAGGGTTTCCTTCACGCTCTCAGGTGAGCCACTGATTCCACCGTTCAGCTTGGTTTCTCTGGCTTCAACTGACTCCACACCCTGGGTCTTCAGGGGAAACCAGAGAGGCCTTTCCAGAAACATCTAGCCAGCTGTTGGTTTGCAGGATAGCAGAATGCCCAAGAGCACAGGCACGAGAGCCAATGCTGCCAGGGTCCCGGGCTCGGCTCTGGGTCTGAATCTCAGATCACCATCTTAGCAAGTGAACTTGAGCAAGTTCCTGGCCCACAGGAACGGGAATGAAGATGGGGAAAGAGCACAGTCCTAGAGGTAGCACTGAACATGGAGAGAGGAGGTCATGCACTCTAAACCGTAAAACAAATCTTCCCCAAGCATTACATGCCCACTACATGCTGCCTAC
Source organism: Lontra canadensis (assembly GCF_010015895.1). NCBI lineage: Eukaryota > Metazoa > Chordata > Mammalia > Carnivora > Mustelidae > Lontra > Lontra canadensis. The sequence continues at coordinate 17,051,387 of NW_022631007.1, forward strand.
AGGGAACCCACTTAAAGTATAAAAATACAAATAGGTTAGATGGACTTCAATCAAGTGAGAGTCTGCCTTCAGCTCAGGTCATGATCCCAGGGTCCTGAGATCAAGTCCCGCATCAGGCTCCCCGATCAGCAGGGAGCCCGCTTCTCCCTCTCACCCTCCTCCCACTTGTGCTCTCTTTCTCACAATCTCTCTCTCTCTCTCAAATAAATAAAATCTTGAAAAAAAATGCAAATAGGTTAAAGGTAAAAGATGGAAAAAGATAAATTATGGAAATACTACTCAAAGGAAAGCTGTCACAGTTACATTAGTATCAGACAAAGTTTAAAGAAGGAATATCGTCAGGGATAAAGAAGGGCATTTCATAACGATAAAGAGACACAACTGACCCGTTTCTGCATCCGGTAACAGCGCTTCATTTGTGAGGCAAAAATTAATGAAAATGTGAGGAGAAATGGACAAATCTACAATTATAGTTGGAAATTCCAACTCTGTTCTTAGTAACTGCTAGAGCAAACAGACGGAAACTTAGAGAGGACTGGACCACAACGGCGCTGACAGGGCACCATCACCAACACAACGCTCGTTCCTCACGTGGTTTCGAAAGTGCACACGGAAAACCTGACGAGATGGCCCAGCTCTGGGGCCATAAAACAAGTCTCAGTAAATTTAAAAGAGACAAGTCAAAGATACAAGCATGTTCTCAGACGAAATTGAAATTAGAGATCAAAAACAGAAAGACAGCTGGAAAACTGATAATACAGATAATACACTTCAGGGGTCAGAGAGAAAATGAGAGCAAAAATCAGAAGGCACTGCTGACCTATCAAGATAGGCAGTACGTGGAGATCTGTAGCATCGAATGCCCACACTAGGAAGGGAGGGATCAACTCCACGAGCTCAGGTTTCACCTTAAGCAACTATAAAAAAAGAAAAAAGTATACCCAAAATAAGTAGAAAAAAAAAAATAACAAAGAGCAGAAAAATTAGAGAAAAAAAAAGAAATTAAAATCTGATTCTCTGAGACAATAAAATTGACAAATTTTATTTTTTTATTCCTGAACTGATCAGGAAAAATAAAGAGAGAAAGAAAACACAAATTAATAATACCAAGAAAGTGAGAAGGGATTAACTACAGACCAAACAGATAGTAAATGGACAATAAGGGAATATGACAAACAATTTTAGGCCGATAAATCTGACAATTTAGATGAAATAAACAAATGCCGTCAAAGACCAATACTAGGGAAGTCACTCAAGAGCGAGCGCAAGACCTCTCGTCCTCATGACCCCTGGACCCCTCGGGGAGCCTCCCTGAGCCACAGAAGGCAGGAGCTGGAGCTCCAGGGGTAGGGCGCCTTAGAGCAAAGGCGCACCTGTTGGAAGCTCCCGGCTGCACGCCAACAGAAATGCACCTGGTGATCCAGGCAGGCGAAGGAAACTCCCAGAAGGAAACTGGGTAGCTGGAAAATCGGGTGGGCACCCGGAGACAGGAAGTGATGGACAGTGCCCAGAGGATGCTTGTCTGAGACTCCTCTTCCCAGGGGCCCCAGCTGCTGGGCAGCGTGAGTCCCCCTGGCCAGGGAAAGGCAGGACATCTTGCCTGGCAGCCCCACAGAAGTGAATCTAACGAGCAAGGGGTTGCTCCCCAGAGAGAAGCTGCCAGGCTGTTACCAGAGTAGCAGAGGGGCTGGGCAGCAGACGCCACGGAGAACCATGGGGGAGCGGGAATCAGACCATGGCCAGACCACAGGATCCTTCCAGCTGCCCACCTTCCCACCACAGGACCCCACCAGTGTGGCTCCAGCTGGCCTATGACGGCATGTTGGCGGGCCTGGCCACGAGTTCCATGAAAACCAGCAAGACACATCTGTACCCTTGGCACCACTGCACTGGCATGGGAGGGAGTGCCGGGCAAGGAGGCCTGAGCCCTGTCCACCTGGCAAGGTCACAGTGAGCTGGATGGCCCTGGGGCAGCCCCTGTGACATTCCTGGGCTGGAATAACTCACTGAAGTTTCCGGGGGCCCCCATGGGGCAGACACCACAGGAAAGACGGCTCTGCGGCCCCCAGCAGCACTCCCAGCCTCACACACCCGAGGGGCCCTGAACACCCAGGCACAAGGCCCGTGAACTTCCTGTGCCTTCCCTCTGGGGAGCTCCCTCGTCCCCAGAGTCACCCTTCCTGGGCCCCTGGAGGGCAGTCCCCACCCCTCTCACACACTGGTCCGGCCACCCTGCTGTCTGACACATCCACCTGCTTGATTTTTCACTGGCCGCCGCGGCCAGCCCAGGCCGGACGCAAGCTACCGCCCGCGGCACCGGCAGCCTGGCTGGTCCCTGAGGCTGGGGCACACAACGACGCACTGAACGGAACGACCTTCTGAAAAGTTGTCCTAAATCCACCTCAGAAATCACTTCAAAAGGCAACTGCAAGAGCAGCAGTGCTCAGCCTTCTGGAGGTTCTAGAAGAGAAGTTTAAGGTCACATCTGACATCAAAGGTCTGGTGAATCCAGGAGCGGGTGGGGCTGCAGGAGGCTCTCGGCCTCAGTGCGGGTTGGGCCTGCATGAGGAGGGCAGAGCCCAGGGTCGCCCAGAGCCCCTCGGCCCTCAGGACATCCAGGCTAAGTGAGGAATGGCTGTAGCCTCAGGCGGGTGCTGGGACTCAGTGCAGAAAACCAAGGCCTCCAGGCCCATCTCACAGCTGTGAAGTCCATTATACTCCCTGAAAAGAAAGCTCAGCGCCTCCATCCCACCACGAAAGCGACCTCTCCTCCCTGGTCTCAGAGGAGAGCCCACCAAAACTGTCTGACCTGTGCAGCCATATTCCTTCCCTCTTCTTACCAGGGCCACAGGCATGTCTTTAGGTGGAAGGTTTCTGAACAACCCAATGCGATATTCACAATATAAAAACAGACTGGGAATTTACTATTTAAATAAAAGAAAATTCAAGCACAATATAGTTCCTTTGATCTCAGTGTAAACATCTAATGACATTTGACTAACCAACAGATTATCACTTTTCTAAGAAAACCCAGAGCAAGAGTACTAAGATCTCCAAAATTCCAGGAGCCTCAGGTTTCTGAAACCCTATTCTCGAGGAACAGTTGGAACTAGAATGTGTATGTCTCTAAAGTATATACTTGGAATAAAATTAAACAAATGCCGAACATATTACGATGAGACACAACTGCTTTTATGACTGCATTCTTTCCTGATTTATGACATGAATTAAAGACCACATTTGGAAGGGTGAGCAGAAGACTCTGGAATTCTGACTCACGGCACCTTTAGAACGATGGGCCTGGGCACTCCATGCACTGGGAAGTCTCTGACACGGAGCGCATATTTATATAAAAGACATCTCTTTCTTTATTTGTATTTCTGCCCCACATGAAATAAATGGAAGTAAATGCGTCACTACAGCGTAAGTGTGTGCTAATATTTCCTTCACCAAGTGTCGGAATCTAGGATTACCTATAGTTCTTCCCTCCTGCAGCTGCCCTTAAAAATTGTAGTTGACCTAATTTCACAGAACAAGCCATAAACCTTCTAAAGAGTCAAAGTCTTCGAAACTGTAAATCCTTAAAGGAACGTTCTTTTATAAAAACCGTATTAGGTGACCGCAAAGAAATGCGGCCGTGCATTTCTTTTTGTGCATTGCCACAATCCTCTGCACCCCGTCACATGTGTCACATGGGCACAGAATGACCACAGCTCAAAGTCCGAGCTCCTCCCCACCACAGCCGCAGTCTGCCAGGCTGGTGGGAGCACAGCAAGCTGTTTGAGAGCAAACACAGAGCCAGGAGCTGCACAGCACGGCTCAGACCACAGCACCCCAACACAGGATAGAGGGCACACACCATCATCTGGAGTCGGGAATGAAGCCAAGAGGCCCCTCTCACGGTCTCCACTCCACACCATCCCAGAGACGTCAGCCAGGACGACACAGCCAGAAGAAGTGAAGGGCACGAGGACCGGAGAGGACAAAGATACTGCATTATTTACAGATGGTATACAAAACCCCAAACAGGGCACAGCCACTATCAATGTTCCTATGGGAACTTCACAAGATTGCTGGGCCCAAGGTCAATGTACAAAAATCTACTGTATTTTTACAGACCAGCCAAAAAAGAGAGAGAGAGAAACTTTGAAAAAAGATACCATTTACAGTAGCATCCAGTATTGGCAAATGACCAGGTGTAGCTCTGCCCGAGGACTCGTGAGAACTTTGGACATTAACAGGGGGAACATTAGCAGTGAGATTTAAGATCTAAGCAAACAGGACAGCACACCCTGCACCCAGACTAAGTGATCCTCAGTGAGATCTCAGTCACCCTCCCGCCAGAACCTGCTTGAAGATTGACAAGTATATTGTACATTTTACATGGAAGTACAAAGGACCTGGAACAGCAATCTTGAGGAAAAACAGACACGGAAGACTTATACTACTAAATACCAAGATGTATTATAAACCTATGTAATTAAGAGGCTGGCAGAAGAATGGGCACCATAAGGAACAAAACATTCTAAAAGGAGGCCAACACAAATACAGTAACATCCACAGGGAGAGGGGGGAATAGTGCTTGGGCCACAGCAATCTACATGGAAACAGAGATGAGCCTGGACCCAGGCAGCACCTCGCCATGGAAAATGGCATGAGATGGAGCACAGAATCAAGGTCAAACAAGGAGGACAAGCCTGAAAGACAACAAAAGCATAGATCTGCAGGCAGGCAAAGATACCTTAAATTGATTTAAAAACAACAGTGTTTAAGAAACTGACAATGAAGGAAAGAAAATGATACCTTTTACTGCATCAAAATTAAGAATTTTCACGTGTCAAAAGACCAGCAGAGGAAGGAAAAGGCAACCCAGACAGAGAGCAGAGAGAATCTGCCCAACACACACCCAACGAAGGGCTGCTGTCCAGGATATAGAAATAATTCGTTTAAATCATTAAAAGAAAGGCAGACAACCCAAATAAAAAATGGGCAAGAAATGTGAACAGACACTTTTTTTTTTTTAACAAAAGACGATCTCAAGTGGTCAATCACCACACGAAGAAGCACTCGGCGTCTATGATCTCAGGGCAACACACATTAAAACCACAAGGGCACCCTACAGACGGCTGAAACTTAAAAGGTGTGCAGAACTAAGTGTTGGCAAGGCCGCGGAAGGACTAGAACTCGCATGCTCTCCCGGGAGGGAAAGTGCTTAGTGCATGTACCAAGCCAGACCTTCGCAAGCCTGTTCCCCAGCAAAGCCACTCCCAGGCACATACGCAACAGGAACACGTACAAGAACGACACAGCAGCCTTATCCATGAGAGCCAAAGCCTGGAAACCTCCCACAGGCCCATCAACAGTGGAATGTATGGACAAACGGTGGCACAGACCTATCAGAACAAACAGCATGCACGACATGGACATATCACATGATTGACTCTGGGCAAAGAGCAGACAGACACACCAGAGAACACGCTGTGTGCCTCCATGTACACACAGTTCAGAAGCAGGCAGAACGACTCTGTGCTGTTAGAAGACAGGACATTTGCCCTTTGGAATGAGTGGTAGGGAAGCAGGCAGAAGGAGGAAAAGAGGGCTTACAGAGTGTGAGTCATGTTCTGTTTCCTGATCCTAGTGAAGACTGGTGAGAGGGTTTACTCTGGAAACTCACTCACCCACTCTGGAACCCTTCTGGCCCGGAGACAGAGGGAGAATCATGTACTCAAAGGGCATCTTGCAAAGAAAGATCCAAACTAATACCTACCTGGTGGGTCCATTCCCCTTACACTATATTACTATGATCTGCACATACACAGGAAGTATTTGCCAAATTACCCTTCCTGAGACAGTTACACCTCCCAGAAATAGGACAGGACTCATCCTGTGTCCATGACGATACAAACATGGCGACTCGAACTCACAGAATGGGTGGAAGTCCCAAGGAGGACCCAGGTCAGGGTATCAGACAGAAAAAAATACCCATGAAATAACTGTTAATGTAAATATTTTCGAATAAATAGGTAATTTGAGCTTAATTAAAATTAATTTAAATTTTAATAAATTTTAATCAAAAAACCAGCTCTTGATGGAGTGATTTTTTTCCCCAAGTCTTATTTATATGGCAAGCTTTATTAACAAGCATTATTTTCTTCAGCAAACATCCTTAATGAAATATAGGCTGGAGGGTTGAGCAATTACGTTCTGGAAGAGCGCTGTTTTAGGACAGACGGTCATGTAGAAGACTTGAGGTTTTTTCCCCACAATTTGTTGGGACTGATTTATTTTTTAGCTTCAGAACAGCCTCTACACTTGAAAGTAATAAAACACCATTTCAGTGTGTTCTAAGAGGAGTAACATATGAAGTATTTCATGAAATCTGAGTAATGCAGGCTCTACCAAGCAGAGCCCAGATCCTTCCACCTACTCAGGAGGCCACAGGCAGATGGTGGAGGGTAAAGGGATAAAGGCACCAGCATGGGCAGCGAGCAGCAGGTCAATGGGGTGCTCCCCCAAACAAGCACTCGAGCACATGCTCACACACACACCAAAACACCTGCACACACAAGCACACGAACACACTTGCACATGCACATACACGAACACGCCTGCACACACATGGGCTCAGAAGCATGCGCGTGCGCACATACACGCACACACAAGCACACACAGGAACAACTGGCTGTCAGGAACAAAAGAAAATGGCCTCCCAGCTCTCCAGATCCTTTTTCCAGATGGCTACATCTAGTTACTGATAAATAACCGTATCTTAGTTTTAACGTGTATAAACTGCTTGATAAAATAAACTCTTTAGATTAAGGGTTCAAATGGATAACACACCCAGGTAAAACAATACTGGTCTTCGTTATCTGCTAAATAAAATAACTTTAGTGGCAAAGACTCTGGCTGGCCGGCCGGCAGGGAGCCCCAAGAAAACTTGATGGATCATTCAGCAACAAGACAGCCCTGGCCAGGGGCAACCCAGGCAGAGGGCTGCAACCCCCTGAAGGAGAACAGGACTCCGAGCGGGACCCGGGGTGCCCCCAGGCAGGCCACACGCAGCTCCGTAACCTTCCCACAGCTCCCAACATAAACACAAGTACATAGCACTTCACCAGCAAGAAGCCAGGAACCTGCCCTCACTGACTGTCCCAGGAGAAGGAGAAACAGCTCGGTGACAGGAGACACCTCCATCAGCCAGATGACTGGTCAACTCCCATTAATAAAGGTTAAACCTCTTCCTGACCCTATGCTCAACCACAAGGAAACCACCATGGTACAAGAGTGGTACAAGGTCCCTGGGGGTCCCCAGGGCCTCTACGGGAGGTGGGAGAAGTCCACACTCTTTTCATGGTAACAATAAGATGCTATTCGCATTTCTCACCCTTGTTTCCTCATGGGTGAACCGTGGAGTCTTCCAGAAATCATGACAGATTAAATGCGAGAGGCAGACAGGAGAATCCAGCTGTCTTTCACCAAGCCAGACGTTATAGAAACAGGCAAAAATGCTAAATGATGCCTCTCTTCTCCCTCCATTCTTTGTTTTACATAATAAACAGTTTTCATAAAAAAATACACTGCCGTATTACTATGTGATCCATTTAGTTTTAAATGGATATTTCCGTAATTTCTGTGTTAGTTTCCAATGTGGTAAGTACCCATACACATAAGCCATTTAAACAACCGCTCTCTGGGGTCCGGTCTGATTTTCAAGAACATAAAGGGATCCTGACACCAGAGTTTGAGAACCGTGGCATGCAGATGTATCCCCAATAGTCCCGCTTAGGAGACAGAGTTTGGGATGTCCGGGTGTAGATACAAGAGATAGGAGTCAGCAGAGGTGAAAGCACTCCCTGGGAGGAATTAGAGGACCAGTGATGGAGGGCATGGGAGGGGATTGTGCACTGACCTACAAGCCAAAGCAGACTCCCACGTGCTGTGTACCACCCCACGGCTCTGTGAAGGTGGCCTCTGTGGGGCAGACTGACCTGCTTGCCAGGTCTCGACAGGCTCCACCAGCTGCCTCGCCGGCTTCCTTCTGGACAGAGAGTGGGGTCCCCAAGAGGACAGCAGGGTGAAGGGGCAGGGCCGCTGCCACCTAAGGAAAGAGGTACACAGACATTCCACCTGCCACCAAAAGCCGGCCTCTCCTTTACTATGTCTCAGTATCTGGTGATGCACATTCCTCCCCTACTGGGTGACGTGGGGCTGTCACAGGTCCCCACGAACCTGAGACAGGGTTCCTGGGAAGGCAGCATGTGCTGCTTGCCACAGGGAGGACTCTGTACCCGGAGTAGGTTTTCCCAAACCCCAGATTCTCTGGACTCAATGCGAGTGAACCCCTGTGAGTCAGGCACTACTGTGTGAAAGGGCAGAGGGGATCCAGTCACCCCGATGTTCCCCCAACTCCAGCTACCTGGGTCAGCAGCACCAGCTGACCCATCGAGCAGAACCCAGGACCCATGGACAATGCTGGGCACCTCTGTTGCTGGGTCCTTGTCCAGTATCAGGAGCCCCAGCCAGAGTCAGAGGGGAACCGGAACCGGCAGCCCCGGCTACCAGCTGTCTCCCCTGGCTGCCAGCAGAGGGGAGCGTCAGGCACAGACTAACTCCTGGTCCAGACACAGGTGTATTGGGACCAAAGCTCGGCTATATGCAGGCTGGCGGGAAGAGCAGCGACCCATAGGAGCACTGCCATCAGACACACGAGGGGCCCACACTGGTGGCCATGGCCGGTGTCCCCACCTCTCATGGTGACCCCACAGCAAGCGCCCCTGGGCCTGCTCTGACCCCAGAACCATGGCCGTCAGTGCAGACGTGGGGGCTGCAAGTTCCCACTTTTCAAACTCACTTACTGTTGAAACTGTCCATTTAAAGGAGTATTTTTGTTAAAAGGAGAAATGTGCTATTTTTATTTAAAAGTACAGAAAAAGCATTGCAGACAATCAAGACGTGGAATTAACAGTCAACCTCTGCCCTCCTTCTGATGTCCGCCTTCCCAGCACACACTCAGGGACAGTCATCCACCCTTCCCGGTGGGCCTGCAGCTGCTTCCACGGAACACGCAGAGGGCCGTGGTTACCCTTGGACAAAAACCCACCCAAGCAATGAACTCAAAGGAAGAGGGTGTCACGGTGGACAGAGGGCAAATACGCTCATGTGCCATCTGTGCCCCTCCAGCATGGACGTCCCACGTCCCCCCCGGGACAGAGAGTCTCAGGGCTGCCACGTCTGGGACTGCCACTGCTTTTTCCTGGGAAACAGCATGGCTGGCCATGCACTTCGCCAGACGAGTTCACGCTTCTACCCTGGACACCTGTTACTGGCAGGTTCCCGGGTGTAGAATCCTTATCTTCCCAAAGGGCCACATGGGGAAAGGGACTCTACAATACAGACATGACACTAAAGCACCTGACTGACAACAGGGGATGAAGGGGAAAGGAGAAAACCCCACGTTCTGAGAAAGTCCGAACTGGAACAGAACCCTGGCCCCACTAGGTCAGGAGCCCAAGGCAGAAGCCCAGGTGTCCTGGCACAGCCCTCTTTGGGTGACACCATGCCGAGCAGCCCACAGAGCTCCTCACGGACAGCTGCCGGACACCCGGGGGACGGAAGGGCAGGGGCCGGGTGACAGCCATGACACTCAGGCTCTTCCCTCTCCTTGGGACCAATCTCTGCATCGCTCATGCTCTCCTTCTTGCAGGGTATCAGTTCAAAGTCATCCTCGGGATGCATTACAGACAGCTAAATAAATCATTAGAGTCGCCACAAGTGTCAACACAGTGCTATCTCCTAATTGGATGGCTGACAGCAGCTGTGGTGGGGACCCGGCTCCGCCTCCCCACCCGGGAAAAGCCACGACCCACAGCAGGACCTCCCACACAGCCCGCAGTAGCCAGGCCCTCAGACCAGGGAACCTCATCTGTGCCGACGTCTGCCTGAGCCCATGCCCGCCCCGACCGCCAAGGCCCTGCATAAGTGTATGCACAGGACAGCCGCACACACTCACACTTGCACTCACCAACCGCAGCAGACGCATGCCATGCCATCCCCACAGGCTTCAATCGCCCTCAAGCAGGGCAGGCAAATTCTGGGCAACAGTACTCCACGCCACAGCCCCAGGAAGGCACTGCCTGGCCCCAGCCCCCTTGGCAGAATCCCCTAGATGACACTCTACCTGTCACCACCCAGGGAACAGGAGATGCACAGTGGGGACTGCCTTGGCCCCAAACCTGCATCCTCCGCGGTCAGTAATATGGCACTTCCCTGGCATAGCCTGACGGACCATACATGGGGGACTGTCAAAAAAACAGCAGGCTGGGGCTGGGATGGGCATCCCTGGTGGGTGTCGGTCAAGGGTACAAGCATCCCATTACGGGATGGATAGGCTGAGCCTGATGCACAGCACAGGCACAACACATCATGACATTGGGTTGGGCACCCTAAGTGGCTGAGTGCGGACCCCAAGTGCTGGCAGGGGGAAGGGAGGTCTGTGGGGATTGAGTTTACTGTGGGAGCCTTTCACGACTGGCATCACATCAGCGCGCTTCAAATATACCCGGTCCTGTTTGTTAGTGATGCCTCCATGTACCTGGAGAGCCCGGGAGAGAGCACAGGGTACCACACCGCTGTCAAAAACGTGACAGTGCACACTTGTGGCCGGGGGGGGCGGTCCCTATGGAACACTGTTCCATGAATAAGCCCAAGGCAGAAGGTTCCCACACAACAGAGTGCAGCTGCACCAGCGCCTCACAGACCAGGGCCTTGACAGAGAAGGGAAGTCACTCCGTATCAGCTGGCCCCTCTGGGATGGGGACCAACGCCTGGCAGCCGGGGCTCGGCCACCAGACCTGACTCCATGCCTGTAAGCACTCACAGGACCAAGGACAGACCCTCCCGCCCGCCCACGCAGAGCCAAGCACGGCACCACCTCCTAAGGACAGCCAGGGCCACACAGCCTCGGTGCCACTTAACCACGGCCCAGGTGACAGCAGCCTCAGATGCTAGCAAGTCTTCTTCCAAACGTCCCTTCATCCCCCTCTGTCTCTGGCCTCATCTCTGAAAGCAGTCGCCTTCGGCACAGACCATGCCAGCCCGGAAAATCCTCCCCAGACAGCTCTGCCTGGCCTGCGTCTCCCCCATCAGCACCGGTTTGATGCCAGCTGCCAACTGCAGGGTCCTATTCACATGCCAACGCCAGAGGACTGGCCCTAGAGGCCCCAACCACCTGGCAAGCTGGTCTTGGGGCCCACGGCAGGTAGGGGAGCCCAGGAGAGACACGAGCAGGCCACAACCAAGGAAAAAGAAAAGACACGGTGACATCAGGTATGTTGGCAATTATCAACAGACAACAAGTCCGCAAACCCTTCTCACCTCCGCCAGTGCCCGCGCCGTCCTGGACCTGCCCACCCTGACCCCGGGCTGCCTCTGCAGGCCTCCACGCACTTCCTAAAGTTCAGTGCCAGCTCCTCCCCTGCACCCCCCCCGTACCCCCAGGGCATCATTCAGGGCCCTGTGCCTTGGGGCCCCGAGCCAGCCTGATGCCCAGCAGGTGTAGGCAGTCCTGACTCCGCTAGCCTTCTTCTCCATCCACAGCACTCTCCCTCCTCTGCTCAGTCCCCTAGGCCATGTGCTGCCCTGCCCCAGGTTCCCCCTCCCTGGCAGGGCCACTCAGGACCCTCTGGCCTCTGACCTATAAGCCGGTGCCGCCTCGGCATCAGTCTCAAGGAAGGAGGGAGGACGGGATCATGGCTGTGAGCAAAGTTCAGCACCTGAACCAAAGCACTGACAGTTGAGGGGCACGGGGGACTCAGCTGGTTGCCAGGCAACTGGGGTGGGAAAGGAGTTCAGACCAGAGGCTCCCATCTGGCAGGTGCACAGTGGGGAGACCAGCTACAAAACAGGAGATATGGGGTCAGGGAGGCGGCCCATGAGCCACGTCATTTAGGGAAAGGGAATGACACGGTCAGGCTGGAGAATGTGGTGCCCAGGAGTGGGAAGGAACGTGCTGCAGAAGGCCCATGCTCCACCTGCTCGGGGACATGCCCCAGAGGCCCCTGGAAGTCACAGTGTGCACCCACTCACACACATGTGTGTACAGTTGACATGCCACATACCTCATGCTAACACGAAGTACACAGCAGGTTACACGCACTTCCTATCCACCATATGCTAACACACAGTCCTGACATGTACACATGTGTCTTATATATTTGCATATATGCATAATTACTGTATACACAAACATTTGTCTCTTCCCATCTTTTCCTTCACAGTTGGCAAATGACAGGACAGTAAGAGCCACCCATCTTTAAAAACACTCATGGAACTGATGTCTACTGTGTCCCGAGATTTGGTTGTATAAGACAAGAAAGTTCTGGAGGTTGGTCGCACAACAATGCAAATGCACTTGGCATGACTGAGCTGGACACGTAACATAGTTAGGACAGCAAATCTGAGGTCATGTGCTTCCTGCCACCATGACAAGCAAAGATTTTTTTTTGAAAGCTAGCTATACAAACACAGAAATTCAATGAACTGCCCAAACGGTTTATTGCATGGCCTATTACCCTTCTTTGTCCCCAGTTTCACAGAAGCAAGTGCCAAGAGGGCATCCCTCTCCACGCTGGCCTGCGATCCATCAGAGAAATAAGGGCAAGCGGCAGTCACCTTCCCCAGGGCACGGTGGGCCCTCGCCACGGAACAACAGCCCCCGTCCACAGCACCTGCGGGTCACGGCGGTGTCCAGTCAGCTAAGACGTTGAGTGGGAGCGATGACACCGAGCCCCCAGCCACCCCCACACGCACCAGAACAGGTAGAGCTTGCTGGTGGGGAGTGAGCTATCAGCAGACACGTGACTCACATGCCTGCTCCGAGGACAACACAGTCTAGAGACTCAGAATAAGGGCGCTGCCCCTCTCCCCACACCAGCAAGCGCGCAGTGGGCTGGCTAGTGGGGCTGGGTCTCAGAGTATTCTAGAAGTGTGATTTACAATTCAGCAATCCCCTTTCTTTTTATGCAGTCAGGACCACACAAACATGCCTCTTTGTTGTCTCTAACTACATCTGCATGCGGAAAACGTTAACTTCTGGGGAATGGAAACCCATTTTTCAAATGCGAAAGGGAAAAGAAAAGAAAGAGAGAAGAAGGTACATTTGATTCTCATGCAGAAAACGTAAATGAAAGTTAATTTCATTTCTTCACCCCGAGCTGGTAAATGACGTTTGTAACTTGTCCCCGGTGGTTTCAAAATTACTAGCTATGTCGTGGGACGGTGCAGTGGGAACGAGCCCATCTTGGAACAGATGCGTGTCACTCGCTTGAACCCTGCCAGCACTCCGCACTCAGAAAGCCTCACCAGTGACATGACAGTCACCCTGGGTGAGACACCCTGGAAAGGGCGTCACGAAGCCACCACCCCAGTTCCCTGTGACACACACGCTCTCTCAGCTGAGACCGGCTCCTGCGGCTCAGCACGCAGCTCCCTGGGCAGACCTGGGTGACGCACAGCTCACACGGTCCTGCGGGGCGACAGACTAGGAATTCACCTGAGGTCCCCCGGATCTCTGCGCTCCCCGTGGCAATCAACCACGGCTCAGAATCACACCAACAGGAGCTGGTTTCCCAAGCTAGGCAGGGCACGCACCCACGTTAACAGATTAAAATTAGGCACCCTCATTATTAAACTGTCACTGTAAAAGCCGGAAATACCATTTTTTTAAATGAATAGAAGAATTAATGGATTTTTTTTATTTGCCTGCCTTTGTGACACCCAGCCTGTCTCTTCTTATCAAGGCACTCATCAAACATGCTTCTGCCACATATGCACATTAAATCAATAGTACTTTCCCCAATTATAGTAACTGCTTATGTGTGTCGCTGATCTATTCTCCCAATTTAGTTCCCTTAACATTGATGATCTTGCAAATGCTTTAATAAGACACACTCCCAGGCCATACAAGAGAAATACTTTCCCTTCTGACGGGTTAACCACAGAGCTAACTCGTAGGGGCCTCCATTGGCCATCCCGGCATTGGCCACAGGGCTCTCCTCTCTAGGGGACCAAGAGGGACTTTTGCCCAGAGGGCCATGGGCAGGGGTCTCCCAGACTCCCTCCAAGTCCTCCACAATGGGGAGAACCAGTGTTCCCCTGGGCAGGTCCAGGCCAGGAGAAGCCATCACTCCCCACCCCGAGGGAGCTTTCTGAGACAATTTACATTTTATCTAAAAACACGGGTGAAATGTCCATTCTGCCATGTAACACAACCGTATTCTCTGCTCACTGGTTTTCCTACTGTAGCATCATACGTGACTGTCCAGCTCACTGGTTTCACACCAGCCTTCCAGTGCCCACAAGACACACCCACTGCCTGTAGCCATCCCAGTGCCCTGGGCCCACCTCACCACAGCACCCTCAGTGTCCTCACCAGCCGGGAGGCCCCGTGCTGCTCCAGGCCTCCGCATCTTCCGGAGAACGGCAGAGTCACTAAGTAGCCCCGTCCTTCACATTCCAACTCAGAGGTCTCTGAGCCTGGGATCCGAAAGGAGGAGAACACTACTGGCTGCAGGGAGAGTGAGCTGGGCTTGGAGAACAGGCCTGATGGAGCTGGGCTGGGCAGTGACAGGGAGAGAGGCTGGGGGCCAGAACAGCTACTCCAGACCCGGCCCCTCTGAGTAGCAAGGACGTAATCCCTGGCAAAGCAACAAACGAAAGTTCATTCTCCCAATCCAACATGCTCCAAGTTTGCCTCATAACTACAAAGTATTCCTTTCTGTCCCAAGTAAAGCAGCATCGCAAGGACGGGGACCGACCAGGGTCCCACTATCCACTGCCGTGCCTCCCCGCTGGTGCCCCGAGCCGGCTGTGGCACTCCCACAACACCAGCCAGCACAGAGGACAGTCCTGGACTCCAGGGAATGGAGGAAAAGGGCCAGGCCAGGGGAACAGGAATGCAAAGTGAGGCTCAGGCCACACACGCCTACAGAGTGCAGAGGATGGCCTTCTCCCAAGGAGGAACAGAGGCCAGCAGGGGAGGAAAGAAGCTGGGAACGGGACCCCTGGCTGAGAAGGGCCGCAGGAAAATGAAGCAGGTGAGACTTGGACCACCCCCTTCCCCCGGTGTGACAAGGCCAGGAGACACTCCCAGCCCCTTATGGCCCACCGGGAGCACAGACCCTGACAGAGCAGCTGGGCCTAAGGGCCAGAGACGGGAATGTGGGTGTCCAGAGCACGTTTGTGGGGGGGGGCCTCCCATGGGAAGAGCCTCTTCCTGACACTCTCTCACATAGGCCCAAGGGCCCCTCCTGCTGTGGGAGGAAGCCCCCTCCCCAGCCCCCTGGGGAAAAAAAAAAAGCTCTACTCCAGGCCTTCCGGAGAAAACCTGAGCCTCTGCTTCCCTGAGCCTGAGGCCTCCCAACCACGTTCACACCATGGCAAGCAAAGAAAAGGATCTTCAAGCAGCTGGGGGCCGCTCGAAGCAGCGGTCAGGAGAGTAAGAACCCAAGGAACACGACTCCAGCTGTGAGCACAGCACAGGGAGCCCAGCCCTAGGAGGAAGGACCTGGAAGGCAGAGATGGGCCGTGGGAAGGGGCAGCCACACACACCATCTGCTTCCTTACGTCTCGACCTTAAGCCCATGGGAAGGAGCCCTGCAACTCGGGGGCAGCACAATTTCATCAGTGGGGCTGAGGTTGGCAGCAGCAACACACACACACCTGGCCTCACTCTATCCATTTCTGGCCCCGGGCACTTCCAGAGGACAGGGTGACAACAGCAGGACTCAGAGCCCCTGTGGCCTCCTCATCTGTTTCTCATCACAAGGCAGGAAAAGGACAGGGTCCAGGAGAAACGATGGTCAGGCTCGGGGACGACAAGGACATCATGACTACACCTTCGGCCACTAGCGAATCGAGAGGGAGCCATCCAGCCATCCAAAAGAGGCGGTCCCCTATCGCTGTCCTGGAAGCCCACACAAGCCCCTGACGCAGGCACACACGAGGGCCCAGGGTGGGAAAGCCCAGGAAACAGGGTGGAAGCTGGTGCAGCCAGGCAAAGGGCACGGACTGCAGAATCTGGGGAAGGGAAGCTGGACGGAGCCCTACAACCCCCACAGGCAAGGCAAGGGACCCGAGTTTTATTCTAGACAATGGGAAGCCATGGTCCTCAGGACAGGTGCGCCATGACTAGGAGACAGGGAAGGCTGATGTAGTCAGGATGCAGGCAAAAGACGGAAGACTAGAGGCAGGGTCCCAGGCAGGAAGCTTCAAGGGTGAGGGTCAAGGCCACTGGCACGAGAGCCAAATGCCATTGAGAATAGGGAGCCAGGGGCATGGCAATGACAGGAGGAGAGACCACAGGTGAGAGGGCCACTGCCAGAGCCAGGCAAGGTCCTAGCTCCGAGAGGAACATGGGGCCCAGACCCAATGCCACTCCTAAGGTCTCGTTGGCTGGCCGGCTGATGGGGACCAAGGAGCACAGCCCCCAGGAGCAGGTCATGTCCTGTGGCAGCCGGGGCAGCTGGAGGCCTTGGGGGACCAGCTGAGTGACGGGCAGGAGCCCTCCACAGGAGCTGCATGGGTTACTCCAACCACATCCAAGCCGGACACAGAGCAGCCCCACACCACAGAAGTGAGGGAACCGGCGCCTCGATGCCACGAGCACACCATCTCCACAGGCGCCGGCTGCACCTCCTTTAAGAAACACCCATAGAGTCCAGGCAAGAGAGAAGCTCAGCCCGGGAGCCAGCGGGCAAGGCTGGCCTCAGCGGTCCTGGCCCAGCTGGAACCGGGCCCCAATGATGGGACGGAAACCGAATGCTTCCGGGCAGGACTACAGTCCCAGGCTTGCAGGCTGGACGCAAGCAGGTGGGGCACCAAGGAGGGAAGGCAGCCACAGCACTTACAGCTGGGGAAGTGGGTGAGGATTGCACGACATGGAGGGAGAATTTCATCACCCAACCGCCACCAGAGCACCTCAGTCCAGAAACTGCCATTCCTCATTTAGTGCTGGGTGGCCCAGGACGAGCGGCTCAGTCTGCAGGAAGCACAAGAGAGGAGCCGTACTCTCATATTTAACCTGAGCTCCCATGTGTGTTCATGCCCATCCATACACAGGTACACGTATGTCTCTGTGCACATGCACACATGTATGTGCCTGTGTGCACAAACACGTGTGCATGTGTGCATGTACACACACCATGCCTGTGTGTGCGTATATATGTGTCTCTGTGTGCACACACGTACACGTGTCTGAGTGCATGTGTACACATGCCCATGTGTCTAGGCGTGTACATGTGTGTGTTGTGTGTGCATGTGCGCACGTGTGTCTGTGTGCATGCACACGCGTACACAGGTCTGTGTGTGCATACACATGAACACGTGTGTGTGCGCGTGCACATGTACACATACACACGTGTGTATGTGTGCCATACCTGTCAGTCACCAGAGCCGTCCATCCCAGAAATGAACTGAGAAATAAAGAGAGGGAAGACGGGGCACTAGTGACAAGTGGCCTCCGTGAGGTCACCTGCTGCAGCGGCCACCCTGCCCACAGGTACCAGGGTGGCCACAAGCAGGGCTCCTGAGGGGCAGGAACACCTTCGACCCAGACAGATGAGAGGCCTCCCCAGCCGCAGTCCCACCACTCGCTGTCCAGCTGTGCACCTGCCCGGCCCAACCCGCAGGGCCGGTCACCACCACCCCCAGCACAGGAGCCTCCCCCACACCTCAGGAAAACCTCCTTGGGGGAGGGGTGTGCAGGGCTTTGAAGTTCTCTGCCTCTGGCTGAGACCCTTCTGCGCCTGGGGAGATGACCGGGCCGAGGCCCCCAGCCCACAGGGGCATCACACTGGTCCCCACGGCTTGGTGAGGTCAGGGGCACCTTGCTCTGACGTGCACAAAGAAAACAGGCCTGGCCTGTTGTGGCCACGCTGCAGCCTGTACACAGCTGCACCAAGACACGTACCTGGACCCCTTCCTAAATGCAGAGCCCCTCACCACTCTGCTTCTCTGACCTGGCAGTGCCTTGCAAAACGAGCCCTGCACTCTCCTCTCCCAGGGGCAGACAGCTATACTGTGAGTTCCAAGCAGCACCTAAGGAACGAGGCGTGGGTCCAAACCCAAGCTGCCCACCATCCCACCACCTGCCTCAGGGATCAGCCTGCTCAAGCATCCACTGGGAGTAAGGAAGGCGGAGAACGTTTAATAAGACCACAGTGCCCAGCACAAAAGAAGTATTGCAGGACACAGCCGGGCAGGAGTGGTTCCTGGTCACAGGAACCTAAAGAAAGTCAACGTTTCCACGTGGCATGTAGAGAAACTAGGCCACTACCCCTGTATCTCCCATGATCACAACAATCCTCCCAGAGGAGACTCTCATGCCCACTTTGCAGCTGGGAAGACTGAGGGACAGAGAAGCTGGATATCACAGATCACGGACACACTGCAGGGTTGTGAAGATGGGATTTTGCAACCCATCTACCTGATCTCAAAGCTCATTCTCCGCAATGCACCCCTTGCCTGCAGAGATAGAGACGTGTGCGGTGGGAACTTCTGGAACTGCCAGGCCGAGTGTGCTTAGTGGGCAGGACCCGCGCCGTCTTCTCAGGATATCCTCAGAAGTATCCACCTCTGTGCTGGGTAGGAGAGCTAGCAGGGGTCCAACGCCTTCCAGGGCCTCCTCAGATAACTTCCTTGGCTCTCCTGGGTTGCCTGGGAGCACTACCCAGGGAATCCCTGGGGGATCAGTCAGAAGGAAGCAGCCACAGGCATCAGGACACCCAGCCCCTGCCATCTCGTGGCTCTACTGCCCCCACTCCCAGGGCCCCTGCCAGGGCTGTCAGCATCCAGGCCAGCTGTAGAGGGAGAGAATGGAGGAATCTCCCTGATGAAGCTTCTAGATCACCCCATCCACCTTGCCAGCTGGCCAGCTCTAGCCACATGCCACTGCCTTCCAGGGCCCGGGGTACACCTGGGAGAAGGGCACCCAGGAAGGTCAGCGTGCTCAGCATCCTTTGCCACAGAAGTGAGTCCCAGTGAGTCTCTCATTTCTAGACCCTGCTGAGCCCTCTCCCCCCACCACCATGACCTCCATAGAGGGCCGCAACAGGACCTCTGAGATAAAATCTGTGTTCAGTACAGCAGCATGCACAGCAATTCCCATGGAACACTGTTCTGGATCTGCAGCTAGGGCCACAGAGAGCAGAGGGCTCCATGGAGGATGACATGCACTAGGTCCCTCCTCAGCATCCATCCTCTCTCTCCATCCTTCGAATCACAGTGATTTCCACACAAGGGAAGCAGATTTCTCAAGTAGCTTCTGGAAGAGGCTGAGCCAGTTTGCATTCCATACCCTTGGCCAGTGATGGTATAGAGGAGGACAAGTGACCTCAGCCATACTGAGCAGAATAAATCCAAGACTTTGCCAGGGACAAATATGCTGTCTTTCCTAAAGGCATAAACCAGGGTACATGAAATCTTGAGAGCAGCTGGCAGGACCCTCTTATGCCAGAAGCTGACTCTCCCAAACCAGGGAAGGAAACAAGCTCATCTTGATGACATTGTGGAGGAGCTGGATCAAGCCCTGCCTGAACTCTTCTCCACCTTTCCTGAAACCAAGTCAGTTAATTCCCTGCAGTACACGGTGCCCTGTGAATCCGCCACAGATAGATCCCATCTGATGGACAGCTCCTGGAAATACCTTCCTGCTCTTGCTCTCAAGATTCCTCTGAGAGACTCTAGAATCCCAAGAAGGACATAATCTGGTATTCCGCTTCCTAGCTCCTCCATTCACCACAGCCACCAGGTCCTACGATAAGACCGTAGTTGTTCCCCTGCATTCATACCCACAGAGCCACCCATGGAAGGCCATGCCCACCGGGCACCAGAAACCTAGCCTCCTGTCGCCAAGCTCTTCACCAGCCTCCCCAGGAGCACTGCCCCTTCAACCCCTGCTGTGCCCCCTCCACCCCAAACCAGGCACCCAGGTCACACAGGATCCCTCGAGCCACCAGCACATGGAATGGTCTTCGGACAGCACGGCAGCCCGGTGGCAGCAGGTGAGCAAGGCTTGGTCCATATGGCTAAGGCTCCATGCTAGTGTGTGACCAAGAAGGGCAAAGACAAGTGGCGAGGGAGCAAACCTGCCGCTGCACTTGCAACACGCGTTTGCGTGGTCCCGGGACAGCTCCCTTTTCTAGAACACCAGGGAGCATCACGGACAGCAAAACCCCAGCATGAGCTGTCCATCACGCAGGCTCAAGGCTCAGCCTCGGGGCTGCGGACCTCAGCACCTCTGGCCTGGGGACGAATCACACCACGGTCCAGGGCCAGGCACAGTGGGACAGCCACGGCCAGGCCCAAGCCCTGTGTGCAGCTCGCAGCCTGGCCTCTGGGTCCCTGCCATGCACAGCAGTGCCCTGGGAGCTGCAGCTGTTCAGCGAGCAGTGGGCAAGGTGCTGCTGAGCGGTGAAGACAGGATCTCTGCTGGCGAAGACAAAGACACCAGCTCCGGATGCTACTGAGGTCCTCCGGGGAGGTGTTCACCCGGCTGTGACCTCGACAGGTGCAGCCAGAGATGGCCTGCACCAGCACAGAGACCTCAAGGAGCCCTGAAGTTACGTAAGGGACACCAAAGTCACCATCACGGCTCTTGCACATGACCGCCTCCCCAAGACCCGCCCAAGGAGAGGTGGAAGAGAAGGGCCAAGCCTTGGGGACAGGCTCCTCGGCCCTGCAACAGCCCCACCGGCCTCCCCTACTATGGGCAGTATGTTGGACATGCAGAAACAAGGCAGCGCCAGTCGGGTGACAAGGTCATACCAGTGAAGCTGGGATCTCAACCCTGGTCTGACTCAACACCTGTGTCTATCCTCAGCACCCCAGAGCCACAGAAGCCAAAATGTCCTCACCTGTAGACCCCTCCCATACACGCCAGGCCAATCAGCACCCCAGAAACAGAACCAATACACCCCCAAGTCGTGAGCCCCACCCACACCCACAGCAAGTCCACCCAAGGAGCTGGCCCCACAGTACAGCCCCACCACAAGCCTGTCGCTCAGCCCTGTCTGCTGTTTAACGGAAAGAATTCTGGGGGCGCCTGGGTGGCTCCAGCTGGTGAGAGTCTGACTTGATTTCGGCTCAGGTCGAGATCTCAAAATCATGAGATCAAGCCCCACGTAGGGTCCACGCTGGCCGTGGAGCCTGCTAGAAAGTCTCCCTCTTCCTCTGCCCTTCCCCACCCCAAAAAAAGGAATTCTGAAAATAACACTTTCCTCAAAATGCAAACGTTTAGAGGAACATTCTCCATTCTGCCAGTATCTGGGGACAGAGCTGGGGATACACTTTACACTGCTGTCTGTGGACCCCACGTCCCAAAAAGTCAACTCTCTCCATCAGCCTGAAAAGGTGATCGGACACTCCTCTGCTGGGGGCCCAATCCCAGCGAGGCTCACAGCCACTGGGGGCAGGGGACCCAAGCAGCCCAGGCTTCCCCGGGGCACGCAAGAATGCATGACAGGTGGGATGTTGCAGGGGACTGCTGTCCACGCTGACAAGAGGGGACACACGGGGCTACCACAAAACCAACAGGATGGCAAAGGTGAAAAGAAAACAATGTGCTTCAGAGAAGGACCTCACAAGGAGACGGAGGCAAGAAGTGATGTGTCTTTCCATGTGTCCCTCCAGCCTGGACGACTGAGGAGGAAAGGATGACAGCGCCCCTGTGCTGGCAAAGAAAGGCTTTCCAAGGAATGGGGACCGAAGCCACCCAGGACAACCTTCTCAGTGTAAAATCAGACATAATTCCAGAGCAGACAGGGTATTAACCTAGGGCAGTTCTTCCCAAACAACCTCTCATGGCTTGTTCTAAAGGCCCACAGGGACTGAGGGCTACTGCCCCCCGTGAGTGCCACACTCCTCAAAGCCACTCATCTCATGGCCCAGCCTTGCCCCACTGGGTTGCAGACCCTGCTGGGTGACTTCACCTCCTCTAGGTGTCTGGCCCCCAAGAGGAAGTGGGGGTCAGGCCCTCAGGCTCATCAGAGTACTCCAACCCCTCAGCCCTGTGGGGCTGGAAGAGCAGGTGTAAGAGGGAGAGCCTCGGTGTAGACGTGAAAGGACCCAAGCCCCCCCCGCCGTGATCTGCCCTCCCTAATGGGGCCCCGCTTTCCGCCGAGATACTCTGAGGACACAGTTACCTGGAGAGAGAGCCCTCGCAGAGGCCAAGTGGAGCTCAGACTTAGCCTCTGACTACCCACCTATAAAAACAACAGCTAGATTACAGGCAGGCCCAGGTACCTTCCAGAATGTTCTCTATGCTCATTCCCACAGAGCTTGGGCTCTCACAGCTGCTCTAAGGAGTCCTGGACCCAGAAGAGAGCTCTCAGGAACACTGGCTGGATGAGGTAAGGGCCTCCCATGTCCCCTTAGTGTGGGCTACCCTCACTTCTCGCCCAAGCCCTCTGCGCCAGTGTTGCTGGCCAAGCACGTTCAGGAGAGGGGCCCCCCCAGGGGGCCTCACAGAGGAAGCACGCACACCCACATCCCGACCATGCTGCCTCCATCAGGTTAGACAAGAGAAGCCAGGTGCCTGGCATCTCACAGGAATCGGAGAGAAGACAGAAACCTCGATGAAGCTACAAGCAGACAGCACCCATGAGCAGGGGAGGAAGTCCTTCGCGGAGGCCAGCGCCGCCAGCCAGCCCCCTGGTTTGTGTCCAGCTCACCTCTCCTCACACACTCCAGCCTGGGAGCCCTCACAGCTCACTGCTGTGACCCCGCAACTCTGGCTCTGGCTAAAAAACACCCCAACCCAACTGGGGCAGGCTCCACGGCTGCTGTTCCCTAGCCCCTGGCTCCCCACGACCTGGTGCACCTGTGTGTGCTCATCCCCTCTTCCTCCTGTCCCCACCCATGTCTCTGCTCGCAGGCCAGAGGCCAGAGCTTCCTGGTCAAAATGGTGGGGCGGAGGGGGGAAAGGCGGGGCGCTCTGCACCTGCTAGCGAGTCCTCCCAACGCAGGGAGCACTCGCTGCTTCATGCCACCCCCTCTGACCTGACTCTTAGACTTGCATTGAGGTGAGGCTGAGGCTTCGCAAAATAATAACTGGCCCATTCAAAACTTTAAGGAAACCTGCTCCCAACCACAAGTGTCACCCCGACTCCCCGACCAAAGAGGGCCCAGTGGAGGGCCACCAAAGCTTGTCTTCCCAAGTCTGAAAAAGACCCACCCCAGCAAACAGCAGCACACAGAGCAGCTGCTCCCGGGGGGGAACGCTTGGCTCCATCCCTGTTTGAGCAACACCCCCATGTGGAAGGTCAGCTCAGGCTTTCAGGCCCCAAGAACTCATTCATTGTTTCAGGTTCCAACTTCAGTCCAACAAAAGCACTTGACTCTCACAGATAGGATACTTCATAAACAATAGTAAACGAACACAGCCGAACATCCACATTTTTGAACAGAGCAGTCGACAAAATGTTTACAGCCGCACCCATATGAAGGTATCATATGAAAATTATGAGGCCAAATAAGAAACGACTGCATAATGTCATTAATTATGACACAAAGCAAACTGGGGGTAAATGTCATTAGTAAAAGCAGTGGTGAGCCCTCTGAGCCCGGTGCCTGGGGAAGGCCTGGCGGAGGACAAGTTTACATGCTTCTCTGTACCCCCAGAACCCACTCCACTTGTATGGACGGCGTCTACTTAACAGCATGTAATCTCCAAAATCAGGACCAAGCAGTTTCCAGATTGAGGCAGGGAGGAAATGGGCAATTCCAAAGCGCCGGCAGAAACAGGTTCGTGAGGCCCAAGGAGCAGGTCCCGTCCAGGCCAAGGGCATGCCCCTTCCTCAGTCACCCCACCAGTCAGCCCCAGAGTGCCTCCACCCCACGAAACACCCAGTGAGGGAGAGAGGACCCTCAACTACAATGACCCAGAAGGCTACTGGTATTCCACAACTGGATCCTGTGAGGAAGGGGTAAAAAGGATGCTGGGCTTGTGAATGTCAGGGGACTGAAGGAATTGTACCCATGAGGGTCAGGGAAGGAGGAGATGGAGAAAGCTGGCGGGGAGGAACAGGAACAGCGTGTACCAGGTCTCTGGGTTGAAAGGGGCTTGTAAAGCAAAGCAAAGCAGGCAGGGGGCTGAGGCTCAGCAAACAGGACAGGAAGGCTGGTCCAACAGAGGCCAGGATCAGACAGGGCTCCCAGGGCCCAAGAACAATAGGAAGCCAGGACAGGGTTTCGAGCAAGGGAATGGAGTGGACAGATCTACTTCTGAAGGAGACCACTTAGGCTATGACTCATGGCGTGGACCAGACCAGGACTGCCCAGACCCAGGAGGCCAGCTCCCTGCCAGGAGAGCTTACAGGTGAGTCAGGGAAACAAATCCCCTAATTCTTCTAATGCTAAGTATATTTATCAACTTCCCAAGGACTTGGTTTTTCTTCTTTATAAATAATGAAGCTGAAGAGTGTTTATCCCCCAATGGTAATACCAGGCTTAAAAAAAAAAAAAAAAAGCATTGCTATTAAAAAGTAATACACACTCAGGGGCGCCTGGGTGGCTCAGTGGGTTAAAGCCTCTGCCTTCGGCTCAGGTCGTGATCCCAGGGTCCTGGGATCAAGCCCCGTGTTGGGCTCTCTGCTCAGTGGAGAGCCTGCTTCCCCCTCTCTCTCTGCCTGCCTCTCCACCTACTTGTGATCTCTGTCTGTCAAATGAATAAATAAAATCTTAAAAAAAAAAAAAAGTAATACACACTCAGAGCAAAAGTGTACACAGTACCAACATCTATGTAAAGTCAAGATAGTCCCTCACATCCCATCTCCCTGACACCCCAGAAGACCACCATTATCACTTTAGAGACCCAAGTAGTTAAAAAAATAATAATAATAATAAGGGACCCCCTGGTACTACTGCTCAGACCTACTTTCTCAACACACCAAATGTTTCTGGTCTGTGAGCCTGCACACCCACATCCCACAGGACGAAAATACCAAAAGGTATTTAATAAGTATTGCCTTTATAAGTAATGTGGTGATACATTATTCATAACGTGCCCTGTACCTATCTGGGTATCTAAGCACCTATCATATTCTTTCCCAAGAATAAATCGTCCCAACGAGCAGAATTACTGGGATCAGAGAAACCACCATTTCAATTTTTGACACATAAAACTTTTCTGGAGAGTAATTAAGTAATTACAATTTGCTCTCTAGAGAACAAATAACAGTAACAGCCAACACTTGTGTTGGCTCATTGTGCTCACTACATGCCCCATTCTAAGTACTTGCCACATAATAATTTATTTTGATTTCACAGAAACTATGGAAGATAGGAATTGTGATACCAACCAACAGGTGTTATCAAACAACCTTTATTATTACTGTGGGCATAAATGGATTCTTTCACCTGAAACCGTCCATTAATAAAGCTAAGCTTTTTACATTAGCTCATGTGATTTGTATTATTTATGGGCTTTGCTCAACTTACAATAGGGATGTTCATCCTTATTGGTTTGCAAAAGCTCTTTACATATTAGCTATTAGGCTCATATAGGCACGTCTTGTTATATACTTCTCTCATTGTCTCTGAACCTCACTTATGGAATCTTCTGCCAAAAAGAATCTTCTTTAATTTTTATGCTGTTAAGTCTGTCAGTATTTTATTTTTAAGGTTTCTGGCTTGGTGTGACAGTAAGAATAGATTAAATTGGTAGTTTTTCAAAGTTTTTGGTCCTTAGTATGCTTTCTTCCAATAAAATCTTCCAAGGCAATCCTGCAGACAAATAGTGAAGGCCAAAGTGCTTTGGTTGAAATGGACGTGGAGCCCAAATTGCCCTCCACCATCCTTGTCGACCCTCAGACAGGCTCAGAAGGTCCAAGCACAGGATGCAACGACCATCAGCTGACACAGTTGTTAAGATCCCTTCCAGTCCTACGATGCCACACACATGACAGCAGACAACATGAGAAAACCTGAATTACTTCCCAGACCCCACTGAACCCAAAAGATCTTCCCAACAGACATCTTCTCAAAGAGGCTATGCTCTTCCACACACCTCAGCAACACTGAATTTGAGCTTTGCAGAGGCCAGGAAGAGAGGGAGAATCAGCACCTGGGACTTGATACAGCCAGGAGTACCAGATGCTCCATTTCCACTTCTCTCTTTGGTTCCTCCTCTGCAAAATGGGCCCAGTGGCAACCGCTTCAAAAGGCCCTGGGAGAGGGAAATGGGATGCACACGGCCAAGTACTTACAACAAAACGTGGCCCCAAGCAGGTGCTCACGAAACATTAGCTACTGGTCTGTTACAATCACCAGCTAGCGGTATGACCTGCTCACTAGGAGACGTTCCAGTTTCCACACTGAGTGATGCAGACGGTGATCTGTCCCGACATTACATGGATGATCACAGGAAAGGTGACCCACGTAGGGCCCTGGACCTTCCCTCTGGCACATGAAGTAGGAGGCAGGTCAGAAAAGGCATACAACAGGCCACAGATGCCACGGCCCAGCCTGCACCCCTAAACAGACCCCAGAAGAGAAAACTGATCTTCGGAAGAGAACTCACAGATCTTACTTTGGGACTTTTTTTCCCCAAAAGGAACACTCTGTAAACATATGCTGTCAAGATCTGTTAAAATGCAGCATCAATTCTGCCATGGACTGACTTGAACCAGAAGATGCTACACCTTTCTCTGAGGTCAAGACCAGTGGCCCCGAACCCCCTAACACCCCAGCACATGCTGACTATCTGAGATGGAAACAAAACTCCTTCCCAAACTTGATGCCTGCCCCTCCCACCCCAGGATCAATGGGGGGCTGCTCCCGAGGGGGCAAGGACTCGCACCCTGGCGAGAAGAGCAGGGGCTGGGGCCCAGCTTCACAGGCTGCAGAGTGAGGGCAAAATCTGAAGCTTACACACACACACACACACACACACACACACACACACACATCGAGGCTGAGCCGGGCCCCTAGCCCCAGCTGCAGTCATCGATTCTGGTCCAGGAACGCAAGCCTGGCCACAGCCTGTCGCCCGGGGCCTCCCAGCGCAGCAGTTGTCTCCCGTTCCCTGCGTTCCACCCCCACCCCCCTCCGGCTCCCTACATCAGGTATTAATCTATTACTCAGGGAAGCTTCTGAGCGATGAAAGCCCAGCCGTTTTCAATAGAGAACGGTATGGCCGGATTCTACAGGAGTGATGAAATGTTTCTTCTGCTCTGGCAATTAAGACGGCACAAAGTCGCCTTTCCTCTGGTGCCACCCCCAACATCAAAGGATGAGAAATTCAAAGCCATTCATGCTGCATTGAAACCTCACAATGAAGCTGGGAAATGGAAGTCGATTACTGGGCATAAATATGCAGTAGTTAAAAGGAAAGAGTTATAACGAAATTAAACTGCAGCAACCCCACAACGTGTGGAAACTTCCAGAACTGGAGTCCCCCGGTACACAACAAGAGGGACAGCCTTATAAAGCAGGTTTCTGACCTCTGAAAGTCAAGATCAGCCACTCCAGCGGCACATGGCTAGGGTGCCATGCCGCTCTGTCGACCTTGCTACAGCAACAGCCCCCAAGGCCTCTGAGAACATGGCATGTGGACAGTTTGATTTTGCAGGGCTGGGAAGCTGCTGACCACAGAACATTCTGGCTCGGGGCTGCTGTGGCCACATCTGTCCTTGCTCCCTAGGCCATCCAGGCTGACCAGAGTCCACAGTCATCTGCTCGCCACCCCCCACACCCCTAGCCCCAAGGGCTCCCCCAGAAGCTCCCCCAGAGGCTCTCCTGCTGCCAGCTTGCCGGAGAATGCAACTAACCCTAAAGAGGGCAGTGTTCCATCTGCCTGCTGCATTAATCCTGCTCCTCTTCTGACTACCGCTCTCTTTAGGATGGTATCTGATCTTTAAAATAAAAGCCCAGAACCCAGAAAGCTATAGAAGTCTTACAATGTGTCAGGGTGTGTGGTTTTTAAGGCAGGAAAATACTTGCCTCCCACACAAATGTGAATTCTGGGGAAAGATGCCACAGATCCAAGGGAGTAGAATATCTGGGAAAGCTTGATCAGTCTTAAAAATAGATAATTGAACACAGATTTTAGAATTCTCAGGAGCTACCTGAAAAAAAAAAAAAAATTAAATCTTGCCTATTTTTGATATCCAAAACTCCATTCTGATGAAACTTCTAACAGGGTGGCATTTTGCATTTCCAATTATAATAGAGTAATTGTGTTGCCATAGTTACTGCAAAATTCTGCAATAACTTTTGTTGCTTTGTAATTGCTGGAGTGTATATTCGTGTACAAGCAGCTGAGTTTTCCTGATTCGATGCCTCTCCTTCCTCTCCCTGATCGTCACCAACCACCACCTTCCCTGGCTCGATTCTGAAACCACATCAGTTTCATAGAACCATCCCTAACCTAATGCGCGGAATTATCACAGGCAATTAAAACTCCAGGCAACCACGATCATATTACAAAAGAAAAAGTGAAACCAGGCCAAGGTGCAAACCCACCAGCATTCCCCGAATCTTGCTGGGCTGGCGCTGGGTGAGGGCTGTTTACATGTTTACTCCCAGGCCTTCCATGCATAGGTGGTTTGTGGGAAATAAACAGAAAAGCCTGAATAGAGAAAAGAGAGGAAGCAAAGTAACTACCCAGGCCCCTTCCTCCCTCACCCAGGGCAGGCAGCGCGGCTCTCAGCAAGCAATTAGGCAGGTCTCTACAGTAATGCAATTAAGATTTAGTTAAGAAAGTCATTAGTTTTAAAATAACTTAAGTTTAATTTCTGCAACGCTTTATTTGAAAATTGTGTCACAGCAGGTCAATTTACAACATGCAATAAAGAAAACACTCATATCAGCTGCTGCAAGTTATTACAAATTTTTGATGTGCATTAAATGAGTACACTGGGTTCCACCCCCGGCCTTTCCAACCGATACGCGCGGTCTCGTGCTGTAACAGTGTCAAATATTCCAACGTTAAATGTAAATACGAGATAATTTGCTTACAATCCCGTGGTGTGCTTTTGCAATGTCGGGAAACGCGGCTCCCACTGTCTGGGCAGGACGGGGCCACATCTCGGCCTGTGGAAAGCCTGAGGGCACCCAGCCGGGGGCGCGGGCAGCACCCCCACCCCTCCCGTCACTGACCGGGGCACCCGCGCCGCGAGCCCCGGGCAGGGACGTTTTTCTGCAAACTCACAGCCCTGGACAAAGTTACATAAACGGCACCCGCCCGGCTCCGGGCGCCCCCCGGCCCACCTGCCGAGGGCTCGGCCTGGGCGGGCGCCGGGCGCGTGCTCCCCCCTCCCCCCAGGCCAGCCGGCCGTCCGGACCCGGCCTCAGCCGCCGGGCTGCAGCGAAGGGTGCAGGACGGGCTCGGGCTCCCGCTCCGGAAACCCACGGGCTGGGCGCCACGCGCGGCCTTGCGCACGGGCCGGGGCCGGGGCGCGGACCCGGGAGTCCACCTGCCGGGCCGGCGACGGCGGGAGGGGAAGGTTGGCGGGGGGGCGTGGGGCCGACGGCGGGCGGGGGCGGGGGCGGGCGGGGGGCGGACAATGGCCCGCGGGCCGGGGCCGGGCCGGGGTGCGCTTACCGCGGCGGCGGGGCGGGCGCTCTAGCCCCGCGCGGGCGCTCCGAGCCGCATCTCCTCAGCCTGCGCCGCCACCACCACCGCCGGCGGCGGGCGGGCGGGAGCTCGGGCGGCGGCGACAGCGGGGACGCGGCCGCGGCGCGCCGGGCCCAGGCTGCTGAGGCGGCGGCGCGGGCGGGCGGGCGCGCGGGCTCGGGCGCGGGCGGCGGTGGGGACGGTGCTCCGCGGCGGCGGCCCCACAACCTCCCCTCCTCATTCACAAAAAATTGACCCACGTTGAACCATGATGCCGCTCCCCCCTCCAGCACGGAGCTGGGAGCTGATAAGCCAAGCCCGACGCCCGTCAGCCACCTCGGCCCCGCCCCCCAGCCGGCGGCTCCGCAGCCATTGGCTGCGCCAGCCTTGCATCACCTCCCCTCTCGGGCCCCTCCCCCCTGCCCGATTTCTAACGAAGAGCTCGTCAATTACGGCTCGGCCCCGCCCTCCGGCCGCCCTCCCCGGCCGCCCGGCCGTCCTTCCATTGGCCCACTGGGGCCCCGAGTACCGCCCCGTGTGCTCCCGCCCCTCGTCCCACGACCACCAACCGCCAGGCCAGACGCCCTACAAAAGGCAGGGATGCTCCACCTCTGCCCGCCTTTCAGCACACGTCCTGGTCCCCATTGGCTGCCCGAGATGCCAATCCTAGGGGGCGGGGTTATCAAAGGACGCTCCAGGCGCCAGCCGCTGGGCGCTTCGCGGTTGAGAAAGCGCAGGGAGTCGAGCGGGTTGTGATTGTAAACATGGGCCCTCGCCCTGGCGAGCTCCACTCAGCAGCCCCGGAGACCTGTTGTGCGCCGGTCTAGTGGTCAGGATCGCGTGCCTGAGCGCCTAGCGGGCGCACAGTTGTGCTCAGGCTGAGGCGGGGGGCCGCTGGGGCCTGGCCGCGGCCTCCATCTTGGCTACTGGCAGCGGTCACGTGGTGCGGCGTGCTCCCGGGGACGCACGGGCGGCTCAGAGGACGAGTGCGCAGGCGCGTCGGGCTCCGCCCTGCCCCGCGGCGGGAACGCGTCCTCCGGGGCGGGGGGCACGGGCCGGCGGGCCTGTCCGGGGGCTGGAGCTGGGCCCACCGCGCCTGCGCGGCCTGCGAGTCTTGGAGCGAGCTCTAGTCACCGTTGACTCGTCGGCACTTGGGGCTGCCGGGTCGGGGTGCTTTGGGCCGTGTGGAGTGGCCCTTCGAGTCCCGCCGGGCCCTCGGCGGGCTGTCGGTCCGCGGGCGCGCAGGGGCCCCGGCCCCGACCCCCGACCTGCTTCTGTCTTAGCAGCGCCCTCAGCCCTGCGGCCGCGGCACGCCTGCTGCTCTCGCGTCACGGGTGTCGCCCGGAGGGAGGGAGGACCTGCGACAGGTGTGCGGGGGGCCCCCGGCCGGGCATGCACACCTGCGTGCGGGCGGTGGGGCGGCGCCCCGGGCCGCTCGCTCTTGGCGGCGGCTGGGTGTCGCGCTACCTCGGGTGAAGGTGCGGACGCTTAGTTCGTGTCCCTAAAACTTTGTACCTGGCCGGGTACTTTGAAACCTGTCCAGGTGGGTCAAAACCCAAACTGGGGACGCCAAAAACTTGGAATCTCGAATTTCGTTCAGAACGTTGTCCCGTCACTAAACCAGCTTCTTTCCTAGAAAGCAGAATCTAGAGAGATCATTTAGCTGAATCCAAGGTGTTTGGGTGTTTTTGTTTTTTTCCCTCGTGCCAAAATGTCCTCACTGGCCAGGCTCTGCCGACAGGAGCTTGGACCCTGGCATTATTCTGAAGTGCACGTGAAGATAAACACGGGCGGGTCCCGTGCAACAGGAACGTCCCCCCAGCTTGAGTGACTCAAGTTTCTCAGTGGTGACTGAGAAAAATCTACGGCGAAGTTGGGGGCGGTGATTAGGTCCTCGGAAATCACCTGCTGGGTGAGGGGAGGGGCTGCCCTCCGTGTCCAGCATCACATCACCTGACAAGGCTGATACCCTTCACTCACCCACTGAAATCTCAACCTTTCCAAGTTTTATGGCCCAGACGCTTTTTCTGGAGAGAAAATTAGCTTTTCTGGTGTTAGTTTTATTTGTGGTATTAAGGAACTTGGGGGCGGGGGAGGGGTGGAGAATCTGTCAACTCTCGCGAACTTAAAATCAGAAAACAGGTCAGTTTGATCAGTCTTAGGATAATCCTGGAGACGGAAAGACTGGGTATCTGTGACAAAGCCGGCCTGGGGGTGCTGTTGGAGATGTATTTGCTCATCTTAAGGGCCTTTCCTTTTGGAAATGAGCAGAAATTCGTTTTAATACTGTTCTTGATCATTGACACCCAGAGGGAAAAAAAAATGTACCTATGTCAGTAAAAATTGAATTTTCAAAGTGAAAGGGCACAATTTTACAATATTTTAAATATATTGAAATAGGTAATGATTAGAAAACCTTGAGCATTCGAAGTAGAGATGCCTATCCTAAGATAGCTTACCTTTGAAGCAAATGAATAGTGAATTGCAGAATTTTAAAACAAAAGACATAGCTGAAGAAAATTAGTGATCTGGCTGATGACAGATGAAGTACATTTATCAAATGTTCATATAAGGGGAGACAGAATCTAGGGCTGAGTGAGATTCAGATGATAAAAATTAAGTTACAGAGTTTTGTGAATTATCTATAGTATACGATAATCAGAAAATGCTGGGGAAATGCATATGTCTAGTAAAATTAATTTTACAAATACAAAATAAGAGATATGTGCCTGGAGAAACAGTCCCATGGGAGAGTTATGGGGTCTAGTCAGGGGCAGGATTAATAAAAAGGTAGAATTGCATAAAGGATAAGTAGTCGTGTTGTGATGTGCTGGTGAGCCTTGCCTGCTGTTCTCAGAACTCCTCTGAAGAGTGAGGCAAGAACCCCACTCACCTTTTCCAGAGAAGAACATGGGAGCCTGAGCAGCTGGGTCTGCTCTTGGTCTCTGAGGGCATGTCTGCCTGAAGGAGACGGTTGACGGCCAGTAAGAAGGATTAGGACGGTAGATGTGTGCACAGAGAAAGGAAGGTCTCTTAACACTTCCAAGGGGACAGGTGGGATACCAGCCCGGACACCACTTGGGGCTTCAGACAAAGGCGTTTTACAGAGAGTCCGAAACTCAAGAGGGTTTTGTCTCAGAAAGAAAATGAATCCCAGTGTTAAGGAAACAAATCTTTCAATCAAAAGTAAAAACAGCCCCAAAGATTCATATAAAAAAGAAAAAATCTGGAAGTTCCATAGAGTGGCCAATTATAAATATACAAAAAAAATCCAATAGCTTTCAGATGTACGTTCAATCAATGATTATAAATGCTACTATTGAGTTTTGCTATGTGGCAGGCATTGTGGTTAGCACTTTATGTACATTAGAAAAACATGATGGAAAATTCCCAATCACATTAGCAAAGAACATTTTAAATACCTACATGTAACATTAAACCCCAGTGGAACATCATGGGACTTGACAAATGGTGGAACCTTTAGCTTGGAAGAACAAACATTTGAGGACAATCCAAAAAAAAAAAAAAAAGCAGAGTAATGGGTGGGGAGGTGGTCCCAGAAAACAGAACCTATTATCAAGGCTCCATAATGAAAATAACGCACTGGCCAAGATCAAAGGAAAGTCCCAGAAAGTAAAGCAGCAAACCCAAGCTGAGATGCAGCGGGCACGTGCGTGGTCTGTCTGTCCCAGCTCCTCCTCCCCGGGGGAAGATTCCCAGGCTGGTCAATGCGTGCATCACGGCAGTTGGCTAGCATTTGGAACATCATCGCCGTGAGGATTTAAAACCTAGAAAGGCGGCTTTTCCAATCAAGGAGAAAGCAGTGTGGTAAGGGCCCCTGCTAATCGTCAGAAGAAAAGAGTATAAAAGCTGGATTCCTACCTCATCAGATAAAGATTTAAGTATTGAAGAAGAAAAGCCAGGAAAGTACGAAGAAAAATCTGTTCATGGACAGATTAGATGACAGAAGGAATACCACCAACAGTTGTACAGGGAAATACTAATAAATTTGACCATGTTGCAGTTAAAATGTGAGGTTTTATCAGCGAAGAAAGGTAAGTTTCCAAGGTGGCACATTCATACAAGAGACTATTACCCAACGATAAAAGAGAATGAACTGCTGAGACAGAGGAACGAACATCAAAAATACCATAAGAGTCCCATACAAAAGGCCATCTACTGTATGCCTCCATTAATATGAAATTCAGGCACCTGCCTAAAGGATCTGTGGGGCTAGGAATCAGAAGTCTGGTTCTCTCTGATGGTGTAGGTGGGGGAAATCCAGCAAGAAGAACTTCTCAGGCTCAGGAGGTGATACACGTCTGTATGGGGGTGGAAAGTGCACTGGAGTAAACAGGTGTCAGCACTCGTGGAATTCGAGAGTTGTGCCTTTCTTGGAGAGATTTTACCTCAAGAGAAAGAAATAGTGGAGGCAGCAGCTGCCCCATTTCGGGGTGCAGGGGCGCGGAGGGCGGGCAGGGGCGGAACCTCCCAGTGGATCCAAAACATAAATAAATGTGAAAGATGAATAACTGGAGCCTAGTATTTGTGTTCCGTTGCATAAAGGCTTCATCTCCTTCCCAGTGAGAGCGCTTTCAAGCTGACACGAAGCGAGCACCGCGGAAGCAGAGACAAGAACAGCACACACAATAGGAGAGATGCCCCGTAAACATGACTGAACGTTCTGTTCCCTAATAATAAAGGAAATAGGACAGTTTATTTGATAAGAGCATATGCAGAGAAATAAACATTATTACACACTAACGGTGAGCGTCAACCCTCGCAGGCAGCCCCTTGAGCAGACACACACAGAAAACCTGAACGTTTCCCATGTTCTTTCACCCACCAATTTCACTTCCAGAACTTCATCCTAGTGGAATAAATATCAATGCTGATAAAGATTTAGTTAAAAAGATTCACAGCACAATGATTGCAAGATACAACCCTTTGTGTACATAGCCGTATAGACGTATGAATCTCTATGTCCCTCCAAGTTTCCAAAGATAGGAGAGTTAATATCATGGAAAGAAACCCACATTGGAGTTCTGAGTGAGAAGGAAGGCTATAGGACGTCATTACAGCATAGCTCAGTCTTTATAAGTGAAAACATTTATAGTCGTAAAAAGACAGGAAGGAGCCCATCAGGATGTTCTCGGTGTTTCCTTCTCAGGGTGCAGGGGCTGAGACATCCTTCCTTGTTCTCTTCTTGCTCATCCCAGCTTTCTCAATTCCCCTGGGAGCATGGTTTACTTTTGAATGAAAGACAAATCTCTGAAAGGATCTGAAGTGAACTAAGGAAGCTGTGGGGCGCATAGCCGAGGGGGTCAGGTGGCCAGTCACTGACATGCAGGGCCCTCGGGCAGGAGGGAGGAGCTCTGCCAAGGTCAGATGGAGGCAGCAGAGACCGGTCAGGGTAGGAACGGGGGAGCAGCCGGTAGGAAGCTCAGTGGGCTCCTGCCACCCAGGTTGTGGGCCTGGAGCCTCGGTGAGTGGAGCTGACCTTGACTGGGCAGAAAGTCAAGGGCTACCAAAGATGAGGTCGTGTTTGTTTTGTTTTCATCTGTTCTGTTTTTTGAGATAAAATGTTGAGGTCATCACCATATGGGAAGGAGCTGAAGTCTGCAGGCAGTGAGGCCAGGGAGGAGGGTGGGGTGTGAGCAAGAGGGAAGGTATAGAAAGCGGTGGAGCAAAGGGGGCCATGCCTGGAGGCCAGGCCCCTGGGAAACCTCTCTGGGAAGCGACACACACGGAGTGAATGAGAGATGAGAAGGCAAGTTTGAGCAGGCTTGTGTTCTAGCCTATGTCCTGCAGAGCCCAGTCACATGGGGCTTGGAAGCGTGAGCCCAGGGGCAAGGCAGATGGGGTGGTGAGCCAGAGGCCAGGGACAGGTAGCAGGGAGGGCCAAGGAGAGGCTGCATTACCCTGCTGGCCAGAACCGTCCACCTGGAGGAAGGAGTTGGGGTGGGGCGTTGAGTCAGGGTTACCACCCGGGTGAGAAGTCCCCAACCTGCAGGTCTGACAAGCACAAGTCCCAGGAGAGTCCTAGGAGCACCCACCCTGAGCATCGGAGAAATTCTGGGGCAGGCAACCAAAGGCACTTGGGCCAAGCTGAGCTCCTGCAGCAGCCACTGGGGTGGGAGGGCCCCTTCAGGACTGCGAGTTCACGCCGGGTAGGTGGACAGCCGAGAGGCTCGGGGTCACCGGCCATTCTGGTGACATTGCTTACAGCAACCCCTCAGGCCCAAGGGGGTCTGGGAGTGGTCACCCAGCCAATGCAGGCGATGAAGATGAGA
The DNA here is from genome assembly GCF_010015895.1 of Lontra canadensis. Lineage (NCBI taxonomy): Eukaryota > Metazoa > Chordata > Mammalia > Carnivora > Mustelidae > Lontra > Lontra canadensis. The sequence continues at coordinate 17,087,288 of NW_022631007.1, forward strand.
GTCGGGGAACCAGGAGGGGAAAACGGGGAAGGATTTTATTTTGTCCCAGGGCAGGCAACTCCGGCATGTCAGGGGCCAGGTAGCCTGAGATGACCTCAGAGGGCAACCTGCAGGAGGGGATGGAAGGGTCAGACCATCTTTAACATGTGGCCCCATGGTAAGGCTCTCAGGCAGGAGCACATATCACACGTGACTTGCCCTGTAGCTAGAATTCTGAGTCATCCCCCTCCCTTGCCACGCACCCCCTTGGCCCTGGATTGTCCCCTTTCTCCTCCCACCTCTGGCCCTGTGACAGCGCTGAGGACACTTTACTTGCATTCTGGACACCACAGCCCACTGTGCCAAGCTCTCCCTTCACCTGCACCCTCCGCCTCCCTCAGCCCGGATGGCAGCAGAGAGAGATGGGCTGAGGAAGGGGCTCCTGCATGGGTTCATGAAATGGGTTCTGGCCATTTGGACAGGGACTCACAGGCCCCAGTTATGTGGAACAGGGACCTAGAACAGGGAGCTGGGGCCCAACAGAGTTCTCACTAGGGAGAAGGATATGCAGGGGAGCGGGTAGGGGCTGGAGAACATGAGCCCAGACTAGGGGCCCTCCTGCTCAGGACTGAGGGATGTGCTGGAAAGCCCAGGCAGAAGAAACCTTAACCTGGAGAAGACTGTAGGAAGGAGGAGGGGAATGTGCAGTCGGCTGCAGACATGTTCCTGGGTGTGGGAGCCGGCAGGGAAGATAGAACCTTCCTTACCTGATAGATAGGCTCACAGCTGAGACACTGGAGCCAGGACAGGCCTCTCATAACAGCAGCCAGCAGCACTGAACGTCCCTGCCAGGAGTCATGCGTGGAGAAACGGTGCTGGTGGGATGCTGAAGCGGGAGCCGAGCAGGGCTGTAGTAAAGGCTGCCAAGGACCCAGCCAGAGTCCAAGGCTGTGCTTTATAATGGCACCAAGCCACATGGTCTGTTTTCTCTGGTGCTGCCCTGAAGCCTACGTGCAAAGAACTCATGGTTGGATGATGCAAGGCTGCGGGAGGTGTGTGTTGTGGAGGGGTAGATGGCCTCAGTTGGATTTGAGCTCATGAGACCTGTAGGGTCTGGGAACCCTCGGGCCAACAAAGTCACATCAAAAGTCATCCAGGTGGGGGACACTCTTGGGGTGTCTGGTAGAAGGAAACAGCAACAAGGGAAACACGCCCCGCCCGCAGAGAAAGCCTCACCCAAAATGAGCTCACAACTCAAATGATAAAGCCCAAAGGAAGTAATTCACCATGGGCAAGAGTCAGCAGAGAAGCAAAAGCAGGATCACGTCTTCTCCCCATCTCCCAAAGAAACTGAGATAATATACAAGAGTTCCCTGTACCTACGCTAGAAGTGTTGAAGGAAGTTAAGGAAAATTGACTATGTAACAAAAGAATAAGGCTGTAAGTAATAGAAAAGATGAGGGTTTTTAAAAGATTTTATTAGTTTATTTGAGAGAGAGAGCAAGGGCATGAGAGAGCATGAGTAGGGAGGGGCACGAGCCAGTGGGAGGGGCAGAGGGAGAAGCTGAGCGCAGACACCCCCCACCCCCCAACACTGAGCAGGGCAAGACCTTGAAATCATGACCTGAGCCAAAGGCAGACGCTTAACTGACTGAGCCACCCAGATGTCCAGAAAAGATGAGTTTTTAAAAAACAAGTAAAACCCCTAGACATAAAGAATGTGGCCATTGAACTTAAAAATGCAATGAGAAAGGTAAGAGCAGAGTAGGAATAACAGAAAATGTTTTTCCTAGCAAACTGGAAGACAGAGCTGAGGAAACTATACAAATGAAGATGGGGGGTGGGGGGACAAGGAGGGAGAAGCTAACATCCTGTAGGAGAGTGGTGGCTGGTGGGGCCATGAGACCTCCTCCTCTACCCTATGGGACCCCAACCCCTGCTGCTACAGGAGTTGCCTGCTAATGGCCCACAGCTGCATCCTTCTCCAGAGAGCTGTCCTTGGTCAAAGGGAATCAGCTCACCTGTAGAGGCCCCCTCACCTCCCAGTGGGCCCCCTCAGGGATGTCTGACTGACAGGGACAGACAAGACAAGCCCCCGTGCTACTCGAGGCATGCTTCTGAAACCCTCGCAGGACGGGGCTGGACCAAGGCCTGAGTCTACTCTAACTCTCTTGGCTCCTCCCCTGCCCTGTCCTGCTGACCCTCCCTTCTCCTGAGAGCAATCCCTCCATAAACAATTTGCACAGGAATCCTCACCTCCAGCTCTGCTTCTGGGGCCTCTGATCTAAGGAGACATTTCAGAAGAAGAGAATGGGGGAGCACCATAGGAGTTCTTCCTGCTGCAGGACATCTGTCTCCCAGGGGATTGGAAGGGTTTGCAGACCCGCCCTGTGATCATTTCCTTAGCCTCCCAAGTGTGGATGCTATTAATTCATGGGTTGCATTAACATTTGTTTTGTGGCCTAGTACGTGGCCATGGCCAGTGGTCGTAAATGTTTCATATATGCCTGGGGAAAAAAAATGTGTTGGCTAATTTAAGAATTCAGAATTCTTTCAATATGTTAGTTTCAGCGGGGGATGGATGTACTTAGCAGACACCAGAACCCCTTCCTTCCCTCGCCTGTGGGATAATAGTTATCATGGTAGGAAAGGCCGAGAGGAAAGCCTGTCAGCGTGTCCCTTTGCCCTGGCCACGACTTTTTCCAGGAGTGCTCTGAAGGGAGTCTCCCTGGCCAAGCCAGCTGAAAGAAAACACAGAGCAGAGAAATTGTAAATATGCAAGTAAATCTACGCTTATGCTAAGTGTGAGCTCTAGCAAACAATAGCATAAAATGAAATGACAGATGCTTCCTGGTGTATAACAACCAGGTGGAGCTGGTAAGGCACCAGTGGACATTGGAGGTTGAGTGTTTTAAGATCCTTAAAACGGGATCTGGGAGTTTAACTTGAACTTTTGTTTATCAAAAAGTGCTTGTTAGAAATTTTAAAGAAAGCACTAAAAGACTTAAATAGAATAGACAACTTACATGGCAGGGAGGGGGCACAGGAGAAGAAAGGAAGGAAAATTGGAAAGAAAAACCATCATTCTAATAACATGTAGGGAAGAAGATTAAAAGAGCAGATTAAACAGAAAACCCACACTAACACTGGGAACTAAATCTGAGTGAACCAGTTATCACAATGAATATAAACAGACTAAATTTTCCAGCTAAAGAGAGGCTGTCATTTTGGGTTTAGAAATACAATCCTTCTTCCTACTGTTTATAAATGATAGCCCCAAACATGAAAAGGTGATAGTCTGTGGGGGCAAAAAGACGATGTTTTGGGTCAACACAATCAAAGGAAGTCCCTGTTATTATAATACCGGTTAAAATCAACTATAAGGAAAGAATGCATTACAGGCAAAGGTGGACACTACATATTGGCACGAGGGACAATCCTTCAGGGGGATACTTTTAAGTTTTTTCATCTTTAATTTGAACTCAAAACAAAACTTTGAAAAGTTTCCAGGAGAAATTTATAAAGCTACACTCGTGGGAAACACTAGTCTTTCAGTAACTGATACACATGATTTGAATCATAAAATTAACACGTTTATGAACTAATGTTCCCATACTGAAGGAATTCTGCACTCTGAAATAGCAAACATGTTCCATTTACAAATGTGGCCATGGCCACTTTCTAGGCCACAAAGCGGATCTCAACATGTTCCAAAGAATCAATACCTAACAGACCACCTCCTTTTACGAAAACGTGATGGAGTTAGAAACTTATTACAAAAAGATAACTCCAAGAACATCTATAGGCAAACTATAGGAACTCCTAAGAGAGCCCATCAAGACTGCTGGGTATAAGATCCGTATTTCAAAATTCATTGTGTCCCTAAGGCCATCTGGACACACCCAGAACTATAAAGAAGATACCACTGACAGTGCAAAAACTTCACGATACCTAGGGATCAACCTGATAGAAGTTGTATAGATATTTATGGAGACAACTATGAAACTTCATTGAAGGATACTAAAAAGGTATGCCAATAACTGGAGACATACACCAATCATCAGTTCGGGACTATGCATTTTTTTTACATTAACACCTCAGAAATTGGATATGTCTGAAAATTGAGGGTACCTAGGCTGCATCATAGGTCATTGATCAATTGGCTGCACTTTTTCCTTCTTTGTCCCATGCAAAATAATGATGTATCTTCTATTCAATGGCACCTTGTATTAAATTAAATGAATACCACATCCATGGATAAGGAGACTCAAAATTGTAAAATCCGCCATTGTCCCCAATGTGTTTTATAACTTCAATGCAATTTTGTGGCAAGTTGCTTCTGAAAATCATTAAGAAGCAAAGAGCCCAGCATAAGCAAAGCAATTTTGGTTAAGTACATTGTGATGGGGGAAGGTGTATTTACCAGATGTCAAGATCTCTTCTAAGCTTTAGGAATTCGACCCTGTGGTCCTTGCTCAAGGACAGAGCAGCAGAACAGAGTCAGACAGAGACACACTTGTGTATGGAAACTTGATCTGGGACAGAGACTGTTACAGAGCAGGGGAGAAGAATTATTAAATAATTGATGCTTGGACAAATGGTTAACCATGCTGAAAAAAAAAAAAAAACAAGACAAAATATAATTCCCGTCTCACATCAAACACATAAACTTAGCAGAAAAAAAAAAAAATCTATCAGTGAAAAGCAAAACTTTAAAGTTTTAGAAGTACATGTGGGGTGGATAGTTTTATGGTCCATGGAAGGACTTCTTTTAAAGATATGTTACCTAGAATATAAAAGGCATAAGCCATGAAGGAAAATATTAATGAATTTGGCATCCTTGTTCGACAGCATTTGCCCCGGGAAATGCACGTTAACCCACGAGGAGACACCACTCCACACCTGTTTGAGTGGCTGACGTGGAAAGCAGTGAAAACGGTGAGCCTCAGCAGAATGTGGTTTGTGGGAATGCCAAACAGAACGGCCACTCCAAAACACGATTTTACAATTTTGTGATCAAAGGTAAACATTCACTTGTCATATAACCTGTAATCTTACTCCCAGGTCTTTACCCTCCAGAAAGGAAAATGTATGCTCACACGAAAATCTTCATACAAAATTTCACAGCAGCTCCATTCCCGAGAGCCAAAACCTGGAGACAACCCCCAGAACAAAATGGGATAAAGTCTTGTGGGTACATGTGCGCGCTCATGCATTATTCTTTCCAGTTTTCTGTAAGCTTGAAATATTTAACAGTGACACACAAAATGAAATGCATACATACACAAGTGATCAAATATGGAAGACACTCAAAAGAATGGAATCTTTCTCTTTCAGGATTTTATTGGTATTTGAAGACTGAGTGGTTATTTACTCAACTGCTTGTGCTCCGCATTAGACAAGAAGCCCTCTAGAGCCAGGCCCCCTGTTCATTGCCACACTCTTTCCATTTTGCCAAGCTCCTGACCCTCCATAGATGTGTGTTAAATGAACAACATCATTTCTGAGATTCAGAAAAGGCAGGAATTGTACGTTATTTAAAAATTATATTTAGAAGCATTATCAGTTGTACCATTAAATTCTTGATTTTTCCTCTCATTCTTCGCAGTCTTAAGAGTTAAATTCTAGGGATACCTGGGTAGCTCAGTCGTTAAGCATCTGCCTGCAGCTCATGATCTCATGGTCCTGGGATTGAGCCCTGCATTGGGGTCCCTGCTCAGTGGGCCACTCCCTCTCATGCTCCCTCTGTGCTCTACCTCTCTTAAGTAAATAAATAAAATCTTTTAAAAACAAAGAGTTAAATTCTATGGACTCCACAGAAATTAGTTATTTCTATAGGAAAATCAAATTACATGTTCACTAACAAGCCATTTGTATCTTTAGACACAGAAGAAATTCCAAAATATAATGATTCCAAAGAGTATATAAATGTGGGCAAACAGTTAATTTTGCTCTTCAAGTGACCATGATACATTGAGTCACTTTTGTTTAGAAGGAAGGAACTTATCGTGAGAAAGAACGTTTTATCATGATTTCACTTTGAAGTGAAAATATTCTTTATTATTCCATGAGTCTTTTAAACATTTGACCCCCAAAATATCGCCATTGCTTATAACTTAGGCTGATTAGCAGAGCCTCCTGATCATAATTTAAATGTCTATGCAGTTAGGACGTAGAAAGCACACAGGGCTCTCTCAGTGAATGCCCATGACGACCTTCCTTGTACAGTGAGGGGCAGGTGACTTGGGCCAGAAGAACCCGCCTAAGTCTAGACTGGGAATTCTGTGTGGCTGGGGGGAAGCCAGGAGAGAGATAATCCATCCAATTTCCCTGCTGTGGCCCAGCACATAGTAGGCACTGAGAGCACCTGCTCGGTGCTAGACTCAGGTCTAGCTGGTTTCAAGCATTCGCTTTATTGATTGATTGATTGATTGATTGATTTTTTTTATAAACACAACAAGTTTGGTTTCTCTTTCTTCAATCCTGACCCATTGGGCACTTTCTTCCTAAAATGTTCTAATAGAAGAGGAATAATCAAATAATCGTTCCCTTATTCCAGTGAAAAATCACTCTGCTCCATAAACCAAAGGTAGGAATCATTCAGAAAAGGTTTCCCCTTCTGCTTGTGCACAGCTGGGAGCCTGTCCTTGTTGGGGGGTGGCGGGGGGGAGGTTGGCACAAGCCTCTAGTCCTGATGCAAGACCTACCCCTACCCTCCAGCCCAAGACTCGCAGAATGAGACCCACGCCACCGCTGAGCACGCCTCATAGCCGCCCTGCGCTACTGTAGAAACTCAACAATAGGGCATCTGATTTTTAATTTTAATTTTATTTTTTCCCCACTAAAATATACAAGTGAGAAACATTTGGAGATTTATATTCAGGGCACAAGACCAAATGGCATCTGAAGCATTTCTTTGTTACATATAATTAATTTTTCTTGGCTTTTTTCTCTATCATGACAAAGCCAGATCTGTACCATTCATCCTATTTATAGGTGAATATTTCTCTTCCCTGAAGATTCTCAGCAGCAGCCACTGAGATGCCGGAGGGGAGAGAATGGGTCTGCTTCATCGCCTGTCTTCATATGCAAACTGGAGAAGCAACCTGAACCAGGCACTCTGCGTTATTGCCTTGAATTTTTAAAAACAAACAACAACCAACCAACCAAAAATCTACCTTCGGTTGGCTTCCACCTTCCCCAAGGAAAGGGACTAAGTTTCTTCTATGTCACGTTGAATGGTCAAGGAATGGGCAGCCAGTGGGGGGAGTGTGGAGGGAAGATGGAGGGGGGTGGATAAAGAAAGTATTGCCTCTGTCTTTTCCTTGGGTTTTTCTAGAAAAAACCTCTTTGTTTCACACACACACACACACACACACACACACACACACACACACACAGAAAACACCCACAATTAGAATCTAAAGAACTGTAGAAAAGAAAACTGCATAGAGAATGTTATTTTTCCAATAAAAGATAGATGTGATCTGGCCCCTGGGTGTTGGTTTTAAGTGGAGATATTGACTTCCAGCTGAATGATGAGTGGAACATCTTTCTCCTGAAATATTGATAGTAGATTACACGAAACCACAAACTATCTCCATAAAGCACATCATTTCTAATCCTAATGGTGTTTTCTTTCCTCTGGATGACTGCTACATTCATGATATGATGGCTTTATTCTATCTTGGGGAAAAACTTTTTACCATACTGCTAAATTAACTTGTCAAAAGGCTTCAAACTTCGGAAGCTTTTACAGCTCAATTCAATGCTATTATTCAAGATTGAATGGGAAGGGCTGTGGACTGTAAAAGCTTGCAAAAAATAAATTTCATAGGCTTTCACAGACTGAGTGAAATACTTACCTTTTGTCCAGGTTGTATATCTTTATTGGGGAGTCTCAGAATAGCTACATTTTGCCTATAAATCCTCGATCTTCCCCTAAAAGTCTGTGCATTTTTTGTCTGTTGCCCTTGAAGTTCCTGCACAGACTATGTCTTCTTGATAACAAGCCGTCCCCACAGAGCACAATGGGGACTGGAGTGCTCTCCAAAACACGGGGCAGAAGAGAAGACAAAGGCTGCCAGCTCCCGGAATGATCCTTGAGGTTTTTCAGTTCTTTCGTTCTCAATACAGGCTCACAAGGGACTTGATAGCCAATTACTGCTTCCAAACACAAGCCAACGGTCGTGGTACTTTCCAGGGCTGTGTCTGGATTGGCGGGGGAAAGGCATGCAAAGACATGGCAGCCACTGATGTCGGCGCTCGAACTGACACTGGGCCATTTGGAGCACCAGGTGAAGCACAAGTGTCCAGCGTCACACAGAGCCTCGGTGCCAGACTCCAGAGCTCTCAGACCACCAGGCAGTCAGGTCAGTGCCTCAAGCCATGCGTGATCCACTGGCCTCACGCAGTTGTGGTCCGTGACTGACGTGTACACCTGGGCACGGAAGGAATTCTAGCAGTGGGATGGGAAGACATTTGGTCTGATCTGCCTTTCCTTTTCACATGGAGCTTCTGTTTTCACCAAATCCTTTCTTAAATAAATGCCATTAGTGGATGCTGGGGTATTTGGGTTTTTGTTTTGTTTTGTTTAGTTTTTAGTGCTCTGAGGTGCTTAGTAGCCATGGGTAGGTTACCCTGCAGTTTTGCGGAGCAAGGTTTTTAAGATCTGTCTTCCATCTGTAAGAACTTATTTCGATGCCAATTCAGAATACACAAGGTGCCCCGAGGAGATGACAAGACAGATATCCCCATAGTTCTCATGTGTGAAGGCAAGCTTAAATGACTTCTCTCTGATCAAGCTTTCTTGCTCTTTCAACCAGAAGAAATCTTTTGTCTGAGCTTTTTTTGGAACATAGCACTATTTCTTTCACGCCCAGCAACTCCCATCTTGTGTAATGGTTATTTGCATGCATGCATTACTGCTCTCAGACTAAATGTCTGTGGGTCCTACGGTGTCATCCATCTTCCCCTCCCCCAGGGCCCCTCCCAATAGCACACACCCACAGTGTACCGCTGGGAGTGGGCCTGGGAATGAGTACTTTGGGAAGCTCATCAAGGAGTCTAATGGGCATCGAGGATTGCAAACAGCTCTGCTAGGTGACCCGTGAGTAAGAAAATCCCCTGGGGTTCCTGCAAAGTGCCAGGAAGGCTCACAAAATAGTCAGGGCTGGACTTTAGTAGATGGGTGTGTCTGGAGCACTGGCCAAGGACAGAAGGGCTCAGAGGTCTGGGTGGGGGTGGAGAGTGCAGGACTGGTTCAGAGGACTTGAGGGCATCCTTTGAAACAACATGGGACTCTAGCACCAGGGGAGAGGGCAGGGCTCAGCCTGCTGCCAGGACCACTCAGATCTTGGGGAACTCCCTTCAGGCCCCTTCGTTTCTGATTCCCAGTCCCCTTCACGGTCATTTTGCAGGGTTCCACTCCCATGTGGATGAAGTTCTTGGGCTTGAACTCTGAGCCGGCCTCTTTCTGGATGTCTCAGTTCTTCTTGAAGATCAAGCTCAACTGGACATGATCTGCTGATCACAAGGACGGTGAGGAGGGAGCACTGGTGGATTTTTGGAAATAGGAACATCACCCTAACGGCAATCATCTGGGAAGTCTTCTTACAGATATGCTGCATGGCACCCAGTAAGACCCCTATGGTTCCCTCTGTGGGTTTAAGGGAACAGGAGGAGTTGACTTAACGAGCCTCTGCTATCTGCCGGGCTCCACTATTGGCCTTTCACAAATGGGACATAGGACTCCACATTGCAACCCGCAATCTCTCTGGATGATCCCTCTTTCCAGAGAGGAAGACCAAATACTCAGAGACTCAGAGCAGTTTCCACAAGTCCCACAGTTAATTGCTGAGAGCCAGGGGTGGACCTTCTAGCGCCCAGCTCCTGCGGGCTTTCCCCCACACACCACAGTACCTTCCAACAGCAACCTGCACGTGGAAAACACGGCCCTGGGGGGCTGCGTGGCCGAATCTGGCCATAGGAAAACCTGGACTCAGAGTCAGAGAGGATGCTTTTGTATTAACAATGGGCTTTTTGATTTACCAGAGACTCTCTTAATTATTGAAGGGTTTTTTGTTTGTTTTGTTTTCCCAGTAGAGGTGTCCTGGTGAATTCAAAATCTAACTGGGAAATTAGAAGGGGATGCTCTCCAGGGGAGCAGTCAGCCACTCACGGATCTTTGAGGCTCAGCACCCCTCACTGGTCAGCAAGGGGCTGCTCATCTCGAATTCTTCCAGTGACTGGGGGTTCCACGCGGGCTTTCCACCCACAGGGCTACCTCGAAAGACCACCCAAGAGCCCCTGCTGGGACACCAGGGTCCCCTGTTGGAGACTGAGCATCCAGCACCAGCCGGCCCCAGAGATCCCAGCTTAGGCGCTATGAGCTGCCATCCGGGGCCTGCCAGGGAGGGGGCTGCAGGACAGGACAGAACACTGGGGATGGCCCAGTGGCTGGGGCCGAGGCAAAGCGTCCAACCAGGTAGAAAATGACTTTTTTGGGGAAGTGATTTGTAAAGAGAGTGAACTAGATCCAGAAACAATGTTTGTGAGACGAAGACAGAGACTAAGGTCCCCAGGGAGAAAGCAGTCATGCCAGAGAGGTAATTTTAGAGAAAGGATGGAGAAAAATGGTTTTGAGAACATGAAGATCTCCCTGTTCATGAGAATGAGGATTTTATCAGGGGCATCACCGCAGGGGAGCATGCGGGATGGAGGCAGGCAGGGCTTCCGGGAGAGTCCCTGCTCTAAGGGCTAACGGGGTGCAGCAGCGGGTTGCTGCACTGGTTGCAGGGACCGTGCTCACAGGCAGAGAGAAGCATCTCCCGGCAAGGGTGCAGAAGCCCGAGCAGCCCAAGGAGCAGAGACACGGAGGCATGAAGTCTGCATTGGGAAGGTTCTGGCCCCGTAGGCCGCCAGGCCTCAGCCCCCCAATTCTCCTGCTTTCCCGTTCAGCTGCCCCCAGGCACAGGATGCCTTTCATTGTCCCACAGCGGGTTCCTACTCCCAGTGGTGGCCTACTGAGCGCTTCTGAGCCTGCCCTGTCCCCGACGCCCCGGCCATACTGACATCTCTTACTCTGGATCTCAAGTGACTTGAGAAGCAGATAATGAGAGGCTCGGGGTTTGTGGTTCCAGCAACACGTTTGGTCACGGAGTGTCACAGCATTGAAGGAAGCATGAAGACCGAAGCTTGGGAAATTCCATCCCCACCCATGTCAATGTCACAAATGCTCTGTGGGCTCTTCCTCCAGCTCGTTGCCCTGGAGTGAGAGGCCCCCCGCTGTCCCCAAGCCACGCCATACTCACTGAGCCCTCCCACAGTCCTCACTGGGCATGGCCCAGAGTCATCGGGGGCTGAACCCATGTCAACTCTCATCCCATGACTTTACATCCAAACCCTCTAGACAGCTTCTGCCTGTTCTCATCGCCCATTCTTCAGGCTTTAGGTTTAGTTCTTGTTCCGTCACCAGCTCCCACTCAGGCATTTTGTGAGCTGGGTGTTTGCAGAAGACCCAGGGAGCTGGGGGAGAGGAAGGGGTCTGGAGCTCCCCTTCCACCCGATTCTTGCCCCCTTGGGGTGCAGTGCACGGAGACCCAGCCTTGGGGCCACACCTGAGCTCTGAGGTGTTGTGGAATCAGCCTCTTGGAGCCCAAGGGCTGCCCCCATCGAGTCGTGGCTCCCACACCCACGTCCCAGCTACACTGACAGCCAAGGGGTAAATCGGCCAGCTCAGGAGAGCCTCAGTACTGCCTGGTGACATGGTCTTTCCTGTGGTTTCTCATTCTGCCTCACAAAGGGGACCTTCCCACCATGCGTACCTCTCCCCACCTTGCCACGGAAGCCTCTCCCAGCACACATGGCTCCCTCTGCCAGGGTTCTGCTTAATGCCACCTGCTACCTTTCCTGGGCATCCCTCCGATTTTCATGCAATCGGCACAAGAGTCATCTCCTTGGTTCCCTTTGGAGCAAGGGCACAAAGCTGACTCAGCAGAATGAGGGACTCGGCGTGGTTGGAGAGAACATGAAGACAGGTGCTCTTGCCCTCCCCCCTCCAGCATCCATGCCATTTTGTCTGGATCTGGGTTGTGACATCTAGGTCACAAGGATCTTCCTCCCGCCTCATCCTGAGGCCTGTGTTGTGATAGATTTGACCGCTTGTTGGCGTCTCATCTCTTGGGCCAGTGGTTGGTGTGGGATCGGCCGGAGGAGTCCTAATGCTGACAAGTTGTAACTGGGAGTCAGATTGATTTCCGTGGATGTCTTGCTTTCCAGGTAATAAGGAGTAGACTCAGATCCCATCCCCCTTTGCCTCTGCTCTTTGCTAAGGACGTTGGAGCAGAAAATTAGGAGGACCCTGTGTTCCTGAATGGCACCAACGAGGAATCTTGGGCCATCCGCCTCCAAACTTTCTGTGTATAATGAATTTAAGCTGCTGAGCCGCCTTTGTGCAGCTCGAACCATTCCAAGGTGGTAGAAAGTATAATAAAAATTTTTTTGCACATATATTTAGAGGTGAAAGGGCCTTGGCGAACATTACTTAGCTCTCTCAGTAGGAAAAAAGTCCTACTGAATTGCTCACATGTTTAACTAGTATAAGAGACACCTTGTATAAATATTAATCTGTGGACAAGTCTGTATCTCAGTGGAAACAAATGCAGATTCGACGCTAAGGACTGAAGATCAGCATCTCTAAAGAGCAAGGCTCTGTGCGCTGAAGAATATGCTTTTACGGAAAGTGACATTAACGTTCAGGTGTGTGCATTATCAATAACCCTTTAAACCCCTGGAACACAGCAGTGCTCATCAGGAAATACAAGACCAGGGATTCAGCTTGGTTCTTGATTCCTTCAAGAACACGCACGCTCTTCTTACCCCCTGTTCATTTCTTGGTCTTGCCATCGGAGCACGGTCTCCAGTCTGTCCCCTTCCAGCAAAATCAGAATCAGAATCAGGGCAAAGGATCATGGGAGGTCCCTACACAGTTTCTCCTGGCAGCTGCCCCTGCAGGCTCTGTCTCTTTTCCTCCGACATATTGCACGTTAAGGGAATGAAAACAAACACAAATCATTTTTACTTTGGGTCATTACCTCTGAGAACAGTTGCATCACTGAGACCCCCTCTATCTTGGAAACAGATCCTTCAATACGACAAGTTCTTTCGCGGAGTTCCTTACTCACGGAGAGGTTTCACTTACAATGAAAAGAGAAGCACTATCAGGAACCATAATTTCAGGATCTCAGATCGAGACACAAATGCCAACTCTTCAAATTAAGCTTTTCAGCATTTTTCCTCAGAATGAAAAATGTTCACTTCTTTAAAATTCTTAACATTCTAAAAAAATAAGAAGTTATGTAAAGGAGGTGAACTCTTGTGAATTCACAAACAGTGAGCGTTTTCTTACGCATGTGAGGAGCACATAAGTTCCTTAGGACTTCCTTTGATTTTGTTTTCCTCTACTGAGTTGTGGTTAGAGATGATTTGCAGCTTATCAAATATAAATGTTTTGGCCAATTTCAATTAGCATCTATTTATACATATGTGATCGACCAGGTTTCATAATTTAAATTAATTCTTATTGAAACTTTTGATAACATTCATCATCACCCAAAATTATGTCAGTACTCATTTTCTTGCTGATTTTATCTTTTCTAGTTTTGACATTCCTTTTCACTGCTGGGTGCCCGGAACGGGGTAGAATGCCTAGGGCATACTAAGTCTTTAATGAATATCAGTATGTAATGATTATTGACGGTATTGTGGTTTCTTTGTAACACTACATTTCACATGGAATTCCATACTCATTATTTTTTTTTTAAAAATCAACTTTTGGGTTTTGCTGGAATTGCAACATTCCGCAAAATTTCATAATTCCTAGATTCCAATAGAGTTTTTCATAGAAGATTTCTGTTCTTGGGCATGGTGGGGACGAGAGCGCAGGGCTGTTTATTTTGCCGTTGACACGGCGACCGCGCGGGTGGCCTTCCCGGGCCCTTGCTGCTGGCTCGCTCACCCGTGCCCACTGCAGCTGCCAGTGTGTTTATTTTGGTCATGTATTTCAAAGGACCATTTCTACCCTAAAGTAAACAAACATAATGGAACAGCTGTGACTGATAAAAACTCCCAGGCATAATCATCACCCTCTTGTACATATCCTGTGGTTTCAGATTTAATTTTAAAAAATTTCCCTTAACTCTTGATTCATGATTGGTACAGTGGGTTCAATGGAAAACGAATGCAAAACTGAACTCCTCCCAGTGTTGGGCACAGATTGGGACAGGCTGGCGGAAACTGCCTTCTTTCCTCCTCCACCCGTGGACTCGGCTGGTTCTGAGGCTGCCCTTTTCCTTAGCGTCCAGTGTAGCTGGGATGTGGGGGTGGGCATGGCCACTCTCGGACAGGGTGGAGTGGGCAGAGGGTGGGTGCTCGGGAGCAAGTAACCCTTCCAGGGGACACCTCCACGTGGCCTGCCCAGGCTCTGAGGCCACGCAGCTCCTCAGGCCACTGAGGGAGATGATGTCCCTTGGCTGTTGTCCCCCTGTCATTTTGTTCCTACACCAGGTGCAGTTGTCAGCTCCCTGAAGCATGAAAGACAGGTTGACAAAGATCTTCATCGTGAAGCTAAGACCTCTGAGCATTTGTTTGTTCTGCAAATGCTACATTATGCCTTAGCTACGTCTGTGAAAAATGTTCCTTTTCCCAACCTTCCCCAGCTCTGGGACTCTTTTCAAACTACAAAAAAGAAGTACATGGTTATTTTTGATAGAATTAACATGTTGTGGTAGATTAACAATGCTTTTATTATTTTTTATTTTTTTAAGATTTTGCTCATTAATTTTTTTAGAGAGTGCAAACAAGGGGAAGGCCAGAGGGTGAGAGGGAGTGAGAATCCTCAAGCACAGTCCGTGCTGAGTGCAGAGCCCATGAGGGGTTTGCTTTCCCAACCCTGAGATCATGACCCGAGCCAAAATCAAGAGTCAGATTCTTAACTGACTGAGCCACCCAAATGTCCCAATAATGCTTTTAAAAACTGAAATAGTCCTCAAAAAATTGAACAAAGAATTACCTCCCATATGATCTAGCCATCCCGCTGCTGGGTATATACCCATAAGAGCTGATAGCAGAGCCTGTTAAACATCTGACAAACAGAGATGTCTGTTTGCCCCTGTTCATGGCAGCGTTATTTGCAACAGCAAAAAGGTGGAAGCCAGCAGGTGTCTGTGAATGGCAGATGGGACAAACACAGTGTGGTCTAGCCACACGACGGAATATTAGTCAGCCCTAAAAAGAAGGACAGCTGACACCTGCTACAACAGGAATGAACCTGGAAGACATTATGTGGGGTGAAATTAGCCAGCCACAAAAAGGAAAATATTGCATAATTCCACTTGCATGAGGTCCTTGGAGGAGTGACCTTTGTAGGGACAGAATGTAGAATGATGGGCGCCAGGGGCTAGGGGGCCAGTGTTGCATGGAGACAGAGTTTTGGTTTGGGATGTTGACAAAGTGCTGACGATGGGCAGGAATTATGGTTGCATGGCCCTGTGATGCTGCTCAAGACTGCTGAATTATACACTTCAAATCGAGTAAAACGGCACATTTTATAAGACTCTTTTACCACAATAAAACAGTTTAAAAAAATGAAGACAATTAAAAAATTAAAACAGAATAAGGATTTGGAAAATAAATTTTGGAACATTCTTAATGGTAATAAACAAAGGCCATGTGATTATTAATAAATTATCTGTCTCATGGGGTCCCCGCATGACTTTACATCCCTTGTGAGGGCGTATACATGCCTAGGCTCCCCTGTTAGCTGTCAGCTAAAGAGCCCCACTTCTCTACACCCCAGATCCATGCTCTGGTTAATGTCCAGACTCCTCCACAAGACTTCTGGGCACACCTGTGGATTCGGAGACACAGGAACTCCAGCATCTGCTGCCCGTGACTCAGCCCGTCGCATCAGGCCACTCCTATATCCACCACGGTGGGGTGGGGGGGGGGCAGAACCCAGCGCTGCCATGGTCCCTGGAATAGGATCGGGATGGATGAGTCAGTTCATGGCTGCATGCCTCCTGCGTCACCCATGATGGCTTCATAATATCAGGATGGCAAATGTCCCATATGCTTCTCTTCCCAAATCATCCTAATCCTTTCTTGCGTCTTATACGTACCCATGAATTTTAGGAACAGCTTGTTGGGATTTGGGGCCGAATTTCATTGAATTTTTAGATGAGGGGAGAGTTAATGTCTCTATGATGGGAAACTTCTTGTCAATACATGTGACTTTTTCTCCATTTTCCTGACATTAGTTTAAACAAACAATCATGCAAAAACCCTCCATGCAGTCTTATAGTCTTTATACAGACAAAGCACACTTCCCACTGGATTTCTTCTTAGTTCTTTTGTAGTTTGGGTTGCTACCGGGAGTGAGGGCTTGCTGATCGATGAGAGCCTCCCGCCCATTGCACCCTGCATTAACAGCAGCCCCAAGAGGTGAGTGCCTGGGCAGAATGGCTTCATTCTCTTGGGTTTTCTGCCAATAATCACTTTTCTACAAAGAATGACAAATGTTTTTCTATTCTGAGTTGTTATTCTCTGCATTTGTCTTGGTGGAAATCACTAGCAGAATGTGGCATGATAGTGACAATAATGAGCACATTTTCCTTCTTTTCTGACTTTAATGAAAAAAGCTTTTGCTGTCTCACCACTAACTGTAGGCATTACTGTAGATTTCTGGTAGATTGTTTTTATCAAGTAAAGGAGTTTTCCTTCATTCTTTGTCTCCTGAGAATCTTGTTTTCAATCATGCACATGTGGTTTTAATTCATCACAGCCCTTTTATTTGTCAAAAATAAAAATTAAGAGGCTTTTCTCCATTAATCTATTATCCTAGAGAGTTATACTGACACAATTTTTGAAAGCTGAGTCACCTTTGGATTACTTGGGTAAGAGAATTGGGCATGATGTATTATTTTTAACTTCTTTTCCCATGACATGTAATATAAAGAGAAAAATGCATGAAACACACATTTCCAGTTTAATAAATCACTAGACATTGAGCACAAGAGTCATCACCATCCCGGTGAATGGAATCCCCCACCCACCTGCCCCTTCCTGGTCACAGCATGTTCTCACCCTTAAAACCAGCTACAATCCCAACTTTTATTGTATTCCCTTCCTGTTCTCTTTATACTTTTGACCTAAACATGCATCTCCCAACACTATAATTTCATGTAGCTGTTTTGTCCTTTATATAAATGAAATCAGCCATACAGTGTATTTGACTTGGTATCTGGCTTCTTTCCCGGTCATTCTGCTCTGTCATTTCCCAACGGCCTGTGTCTGTAGTCTGTTGTTTGTGCTGGTTCTCATTCATGAAGTCTTGTTTACTTATCCGCCTGGTTATCTCTGCTGGTGTGATGATCAGTGCTTTTTTTTTTTTTTTTTTAAGAACAAAACTAGGAATTGTGGTGTGCTTTCTTCTTTCCCGTGAGTCATGTGTGAAGCCTGTGTAAGTCATTGGCAATCCACTGATCACTGGAATCCAATGGCAAGGTTTGAGACTTTCTGCACTATGATGATTCAGAGCTGGATACAAGAAATGGCTTCCTCAAGCACATCCTGACTTCTAGGAAGTGGCATCCTGGAGCCAGCTAGCACTGGCTCAGAAGAGCTGATTGTGCCCATCGTTTCCCAACCATATGTTCAGTGAGGTCCTACTGGTAGATTGAAATTGGCTCTGCCAATTTACAACATGGAAATTAGAAAATGGTATAAATCAGGGCCTTTTGTCTTAGAGAGCCGATTGTTATAAATTTATTACCACATGAGTGCTCCTAGAATTCAGCTGTCTGGGGTATCTACCTAAAGAGTGGGTTGTTCACTAGGCTCCTTGTCCTTGGCAGGCCCAGCTCCCAGTGATTATCCTCTAAGCCTCACAAGGCTGTTAAATGTACTTTAACCTCCTCTTCCTCATCAGTTAAAGTCCGTCGGTGCAGAAGCAGCCTTATATGTTGATCTCGTTTGGGGTTATTTCCCAGTTTGGGCAATGATAAATAGTGCTACTAGAAACATTTACATAAAGGATTTTCAGTAACATACCATTTTAATTTCTCTAGGACAAACACAGTGAGATGGCTGCTCACATGTCACATGTATTTTCAAATTTGTAAGGAAATCCAAACTGTTTTCCAGAGTGATCGAACGATTTCACATCCCCATTAGCATGTGTGACAGGGTCGCTTCCCTGCACCCTTGTCAGTACTGGATGCTATCGGATTCTATTTATTTACTTATTTGCTTATGTGTGTATCTATATTCTATTTTTATTCAAGTCATTTTAGTAAGAGTGTAGTGGAACCTAATTATAATTTTAATTTTTATTTCCTTAATTCCTTGGGATGTTGAGGACCTTACCATGTACTTGTTTTCCATCTGTCTACCCTCTCCAGTAAAATGTCTGTTCTCTTCTTTCACCCATTTTAAAATTGGATTATTATCTCCCTTGAATTTTGCATGGTCTCTATATATTCTGGATATAAGTCCTTTGTTGGGTGTATGATTTGCAAACATTTTCTCTCTTGTGTTTATATTTTATTCAGTTTCTTTTTATTTCTATTTTTATTTAGAAAAGTAGATAAATGGAACAGAAAACAGAACTCACATGAAACAACCCATGTATGCAAAACACATGGAAGGAACGGTCTTTTATTTATTCAGCAAGAAACGCATGAATACATGAATGCACTTGACCATCTACCTCCACAAACATGTCACTAAATAAAGGACACTGTAAAAATGATAAAGTAAAAACCAATATTCTTTAGAAACAAATAAACACTTAAAAATTGAAATTAATATAGTTTGCTTTATGAAAAGTCTCTTGCATGCACACATACACATGCAGAGAAAATTTCCAAAGAAATCTATTTGTCCAAACGATTTGTGAATTGTTAAACCTTGCTACAAATTTAGCATGGAGCAAAGAGCATCCCACTACAAAAAGTTCAGCTGTGAATGAGAAAATGTTACTGGTCTCAGCAGGTGGAGCCCCTCAGACTGGCCTCAGGTACTTCCCTGTACCCCTCTGCCACTGCCACCCTCTGGCCATCAGACTTTTGTTCTGTTCTGCCTTCCCCACCGTTGGGCACCTCTGACTCTGTTCAGCCTTCAAGTATTTGCCACTGGGACTACTCACTGGTTGGGGGAGAGCCAGGCATCCTGCCCCCTATGTCTGTGCAATCAGAGAGGCCAGCCCTATCTCTGGGGTTTCCCTGACCCTTCATAGGGCATGTGATCAGGCATCCTGAAGAGCCACCATTGGGGGTGGAAGATGCAACCTAGAATCAGATGAAACTTAACACCCTGTGGGGAAATTATTGAACAATCAGAAGAGATGGGAGAGAGTTGGGCATATAGATTCCTTTTCCTTCTTCCTTCAGCAGACTATTCCAGCACATTTATCTGTCTAGCTTGCCCAGAGACATCCCATGTATGCAGTTAGAAGTATAGGCCAAGCAGCCTCAGTGTCCCTGGGTGAGGCCGTGGGCAGTGTGGCAGTGTGTCACCACTTTGCTTCTTCTCATCGTGCTGTGGCCTATTGCTTCTTCTCCTCATTCTGGCAAGCGAAGTACCAGCACTTAACACTTGCCTCAAGCTCTGTTTTCTAAGTAACCTTGAATAAGGAAGAGCATTTGTTTTTCTCACTTAACAAGAAGTCTAGGGTTCCACAGTCTAGTGAAGCTACTTGAGTGTGTCCTCAAGGACCCAGATTCCTTCCATCCTTCTGTTCACCTCTTTTAACTTATGGCTTCCCTCAGGTCACCATGGGGACATTGCCACTCCGTTTTTTAGTCATATTTCAGGAAGGAAGGAGGGAAAGGAAGAACTGGCAAAGACATTCTACATTCTATAAGGTTCATCTTTTTGTTCCGGCAGCCGGTGCTACTCAGGAACCCCAGGGAAACCTCTCCTTTCAGGGGAAGCTGGGAGGTTGAATTCTGAGTTTCCCCTCTCTACAGTCGAGCCAATAAGTGAGAGGGGCTTGGAGTGAGTGGCCTGGCCTAAAGGGCCTAAGAAGAGTGGGAAAATCTCATTCCTGTCCCGTGCTCTCCCCAAGAGCACACCAGGACATCTGGGCACGGTAGGTGTTCTTTCTTTCTGCAAAATGCAGAATGGGGTCTGTAGCAGAACCTTAAAAAAAAGAATTTTTTTTCCTAAAAAAATTAAAAAATATTTTTAAAAAAATTAAAAAAAAATTTTTTAATTTTCTTTTCTTTTTTTAAATTTTTTGAGTAAACCTTTAAAAAGTGAGAGCTCCGTATAAACACTTAGATTCCTGGGTTTCCTCAAAAACACTGGGAGAAGTGGCCCGGGTTTGTGCCACACACTGATGGGGGCTGCAAGAAGCCTCCCTTCTAGGTGGCACAGCTCAGCATTCTGGCTCCCTGGTACCCAGCCCCTTACTTGCCTGGCTGGCTTCCAGGAGCTTCTGAGTCCCACCATCTCCCATCAAGACTCATCTTCTGCAGGAAAGTTTGCAATAAAGGTGCATTGTACCCCAAACACAGTTTTGATTCTAGCTGCCAAGAGAATTATATTCCCTCCATCTCATTATACACACTCGAGTCCTGGTCCTCCTATCCCTTGAAATGATTTTAGGGGGTCTGATAAAATAAAAAATATCCTGGGTTTAGTCTCAGACAGATAAGAAGGTCGTATTTTATAAAGGAAGTTATGACTTCACTATTTGGACCAGTACATCACTGTCTTTAAATTCACACCTTCATTCATAGCCACGAAAGATTCACGATTGGGCATGAATTTGTGTAAAAGATCGCCTGTTCTGCACTTGTTAAAAATTGTCTTATATTTTTAACGTTTCCTATTTATTTTCTTTTATTTCAAAGGATGATGCCTAGCAGAGATAGCACACAGATAGGTTTTTGTAATGTTGACGAACCCATAAAGGGTTTTGAACAGACTTGACAAGTACAATGATAATAAAAGAGATTGTCTCGTGACCTCTCTCTCTTTGTATTTCTATTTAAAGATCCAGAGTTGCATATAAAGATACATTTTCCAGCTTTTCTCCATTTACCTTTGTTGTCTTGGGTGTCCTTAGAGACAGATGTAAAGATGTTGTCCTTAGATGTAAAGATCACCTTTCTTCTTCAATAATAATAAGTTAAGCGGTATTTTAGAACGTATTTGTCATATCAATGTTTGACAGGTGCATGATGAAACTTATTCCTAAATTGTGCAAAGATTTCTTTTCCTATAGATGTTTCAAGATCCATAGTCAGTTTTACTTTATGCTAATTGGAAAATTAAAAATATATTTTACGTAATCCAACAAAAACATAATGATAGAATATTATCAGGTAATATCTTTTAAGGCTTGTATGACTATGCCTTCTGGAAAAATATCCTGGTAATAACGAAAGTCCTACTTCAGTATGATGAGCATTATTCTTCCTGAGGAATTATGAAGCAAAAAGAATTATTGAAATGATCACTGTCTCTTATTGCACAATTATGCAATGCAATTATGCAGTAAATTCCAATAATTGTATTTCAATTGAACTAAAATATTTCACTGAACCCAGGCATTATATTATCTTAAACTATTTTCAAATCTACGTACGTATTTGAATTTCCTATCATATGTAATCATCGGGAGAGTTCACTATTGAGCCCGACAGTCATATCTGCCATTTTGATCGGAGATGAGACAGGGGTTTGTGATCTAGGAAAGGGAGATTTGCAAGGTCATTCGTTATGACACAGAGCCGCCTCCATCTTCTGAAATCTCCCAAAATGTCCAGGCATGTCCAACAGCACGTCTGACCTGAGCTGGCACGACATTGACTCTAAGCCGTGTCCTGCCTGAGATCCAGCTGCGGCTGCCGGCACACTCTTGGTAGTCTGGATGTTTTCATTCATAAAAATTTCATAAGTGAAATAGTAGCTTTGGGCAGATTGGGAGCAGGGAGAGAGACTCTATCAGCTACTCGTTTCATTCTGAATAATTTCCCCAGAACATTTCCAGTGTTTCTGTAAACGTGGAACTAACTGGCTTAATTCAAAATTTTCTGGGGAATTGGGTATTGAAAGTCAGAACTTCTATGATATCTTAACACAGTGTTCTGTGTTTCGTTTCCGTAGGGACCTTCTTTAATGACTGTGTTTCTTAAAAGTGAGAAAAGGCAAGTGAAAAGGAGCAAGGGAAAGAGAGAACTCCCCTCTCAGAAACCTCAAGCTATCTTGGAGACGTTTCCATCAATCCACATTTCTGAAGCTTATCATTTACAGCCGCGCGAGGCAGGACGCTGAGCCACCACAATCCATGCCCTCCAGCTGGCAACCCACTGCGGGTATGGACAATGGCTCCATTACCTGTCTTTCTTCTGGTGGTTCTGTGTGTGGGTAGTCCTGGGAGGATGGCGTGGGAGATGCTTGGGGGTGAGCCTCCAATTCTAGAACCCTCTGAGTGGGGGCTGGAAGGAGTGGCAGTGTGGGTGTGGCCCAAGGCCTGGCCTGTGGGTCTCCGGAGGTGCTGACCTGGGCAGCAGGACCCCCTGCTCTGCACCTGGGTGGAACCTCCAGCATGCCCAGCACCATGGCCCCTTAGGCTCTGGGACACTGGAGGCAAGCGGCAGGGCAAGTTTGCTGGTCCAAAAGGAGAAGGAGACCTGCCCCCAGAGAGCGCCCAGCAGGATAGGAGGTTCACAGGTAGGAAGAGAAGGAAGCCCCAACTTGGGTGCGAGGTGGGGGGCTATCCATGCAGGAGATGGTGGACACAGGTGTCGCTTATCATCCCTACCTCCCCATCTGGGTGGGCCTCACGCATGTGAGCCCTGCAGCCCGTTATGCCATCCATGCTCAGAGAAACCAGGGACCGGCCCAAGCAACAGATCAGTGCCCTGTCCCTGCTTTTGTGGTCTCACCTTGGCAAAGACGCACCTTTCCAGAGCCACGCCTCAGATGCTGGAGGCGCTCCAAAGCCCCTGGGAGTGACGGGGAGGACCCATAAGGCCTCCTCTAGAAGATGGTGTTTACACCAATGCCACACAGGTGCTCTGCGGGTTGCCCTCAAACATCTGTCTGGAGAGCCATGGGCAGGGGGGCCTCAGGCCCAGGCAGTCCCGGCTGAGAATAGTGTAGTCCTGGAAGATGATCGTTGGTTACTCAGGATGATTTTAGAACCCCTCGTCCCAGACTCAAGGCATGAAGGGACCCATTTCCAGGGAAATACTGACTCCAACTGATTTTTCTGTCTTGGTCACTGATCTCTCACTGCCTGATCCTTCCTGTCTCTTTTTCAATGTCCTGGAAGGCTTTCCAGGTGTCCCGACCCCAGGCTGGCCCTGGGCTTCCTCCCTGACCCATCCCCTCTCCCCATCCTGATGCTCAGCAGAAAACCATGGACAAGCTGGCCAGGACAGGCGAGTCAGGGGTGGTGGGTGAGGTGGTGGAGAGAGATGGCCAGGGCAGACCCAGACCCCAGGGATGCTGCCTCCTCCCTCTCTCTCCTCTGTATTGATCACTATCCTTCACTGCCTACCTGATCACTGTCCTTCCTCCCCAACCTGATCACTGTCCCCCCACCTAATCATTGTCCTCCCCCACCTGATCACTGTCCTTCCCCACCTACCTGATCACTGCCCCTCCACGTGATCACTATCCTCCTCCCCCCTCAAACCTGATCACTGTTCTTCCCCTCCTACCTGTCCTTACTTGCTGTGTTGTCTGTCCCCTGCCATACTCTGTCACAAATGTATGGCACATACATCACAGCCACTTTCTCCTGCTAGATGTGTACTGAGAAACTGTTTGCATGTGATTCTCACTTTCCTGCCTTATAATCTGTAATGGCTGCCTCATACCCCATTGTGTGGTTTGCCATAACGTCATCAATTCCCTGCCATTGGACATAAGATTATTTCTCAAAGTTTTACAATGACAACTAACATTGTAGTAAACATACTTACAGTTAATTCAACGATTTTAATTTACATTTTAACTGTTAATTTAATTTTCTTTTTTTTTTTAATTAAAGATTTTACTTTTGAATAATCTCTACACCCAACACGGGGCTCAAACACATGACCTGGAGGTCTAGAGCTGTACTCCTGACCAGCTGAGCCAGCGAAGAGCCCCTAACTTTAAATTTTCAAACTATATAGATAGGGGGCGCCTCGTGGCACAGTCAGTTAAGCTTCTGACTCTCGGTTTTGGCTCAGGCTGTGATGTCGAGGTTTGCGAGATTGTGCTCAGTGGAGAGTCTGCGGGAGATTCTGTCTCTCGGCCCCTCCCCAACTTACACTCTCGTGCACGTGCTCTCTCTCTAAAATGAATAAATAAATCTTTAAAAATGTACAGATATATATTGGAGTAGGTGTTTGCACGAATGTGTGTGTCGTGTCCGCACGTAGAGATAGGGCTGTATTGAAGTTGGATGTGCTAAGCCCTCATCACTCACCTTCAGCAACAGTCAGCTCCTGACCATCTTGTTTTCCTATAACAGGGGTTAGAAGACTCTACAGCTGATGGATCAAATCCAGACCCATGTCTTTCACCTTTTTTTTTGTTAATAAAGTTTTATTGTCACACCATGGTGGAAAAATGTGACAGGAAGAGCCACTGCGGTACTTTCCACGCTTTCCTGGGTTTCCCCAAGAGCAGGTGTGAAATGCTCTTGGCTGCCGCTGTTGCTGAGAATTAGCCTCATGGTTTAATCCCAAGGGGCCGTAGGCTGTGGGGGCAAATTCGGGGCTGCAGAAGCCACAGACACTTCTTGGGTGGGGCTTTTCTAGGCTGCTGCTAAACAAGGGGTGGGAAGGCATCAGGCCATCAGCCACTGTGACACCCGCAGTCCAGCCACACAGGGTTCTCCGCTGGCCAGCTGGCTCAGGGCTGATGGGCTCTGCCCCTGGAGCGTGAGCTTCCCTGCTCTCGCGCTATTTGGATATTGTGTCTCTGTGCTTGGCTGCCTTTGAGGAATGCTTTGCTCTACTGTGGACGGGGCGGGTAATGAGAGTGGTGGTGGTGGCCACCGAAAGGCCCTGATGGCGAGAGGACACTGCCCCACAGGGGCCCTCATATGGCCTGTCATCCCTTTAAAATTGCCCTTAAAAATGTCCTGGTTTAAGAAAGCTGTTGCAAAATGAGAGCAGCACAGCCTATAGTAGGGGATTGGGAGATATTCCCTACTTTTATCAGCCCGCTGTATGGAGAGGGAAACTGAGGCATGGGGATAGCAAGTAAACCTCCCCTAGGGTCCAGCTTGGAAACCCCAGGGCAGGACATGAACCCAGGCAGTGCTCCAGCCACTTCTGGGGGGTCCCCGAAGAGAGGGAGGAGCTTATGATGGTCATGCTCCTCCCCCCAACCCCCATGGAAACAAAGGCAAGTGCCTCCCTCCTTTGTTGACCTGGGCCACCCTCTCCTGGAAGGGAGGTACCAGGCTTGTTCAACACCCATGGGAGAGGAGCCAGCCAGGTGGGGAGATCAGAACAGTTCAGGGCTGGGGGAGGAAAACAGAATGGGGAGTCCAGAGGAGTTGGCTCCACGATCCCACCCCCTTGCTGCCTCTACACCCTGGCTATGGAGCCCCCCATGAACCTGAGCTCACCAAGGGATAACTTGGCCTCTTCTTGTGTGATCCCTGGCCACCCCCCACCTCCTGGAGCTAGCAGGCAGAGTTCTCTGCAGATGACAGAAGTACCCTCCCTGGGACATGGCCCAGGTCCCAACGTGGCTGCTCTGGAAAATTAGTGAACCACGTAGCAAATGCCTCTATGAGTCCCCACACACCTCGCCTCGTTGCACACGAGTGGCCTGGCTTTGGGAGAAGGCAGCAAGAAGGGTGAGCAAGGGTCATCTCGCAGAGGCAAAGCTGCCTGCTGCCTGGGTGCCCCCAGGGCTGGGCTGGGGGGCTGCCCCGCGCTGTCTCTGGTTTCTGACCCCCAAAAGCAGCAGGGTAATTTTGTACATGGTGGCAGGTCTCGTTTGCAAACGGTCCTGCTGCAGGGTGGAGCATGAGTCCCGTGTGCCTCCACAGTGAGCTGGACTCTGGCCTCCGATGCTGGACAGGTGGGGGTTGCAGTGTAGGGGGGACAGCTGGCCCCTGCCGGCCTCGCTGGCTCCACCCAGCTGCACTGTCTCTGAAGGCGACCCTTTTTTTTTGTTTAATTTTTTTAAATTTATTTTCAGCGTAACAGTATTCATTGTTTTTGCACCACACCCAGTGCTCCATGACCCTTGACAGCTGCGGTGCCTCTGCTGGCCCGGGGGGTGGGGGGAGGTGGGCAGACCCTCTGAGGCTGAGCTGTTGAAAGCCAGGCTGGAAGGGGCCTTGCCCTCCCCCGACCACCCCCCGCCCTGGCACAAGCACTGGCCGCCTGCCACCTTGGACCCTGAGACACCCCGACAGACAGGAGCTACGTGAGGTCTTTGGGAGCAGACAGGGACTTCGCTCGCTCCAGTTGGCGAACAAGGCCCCAACAAGCAGAAGGTGCCCGTGAGCTTCTCCTGGTTGGAACAAGGTGTGGACATTACTTGGATTACTCCAAAGACTTGCGTGGAAAAGTCTTCCTGCAGCTATGAAAATACCGGCGGGGTCCGTCTTCCCGGGGAGTGGAAAGCAGCGCTCACGGGGCAGGCGTCATCGTCGGAGCACGCACAATGAGCTTCCAGGACCTGCCCTCCCCTGGGCTTACACGGTGACCCCGGGGCGCACCTGCTGGCACCTCCCTTCTGCACATGTCTACACGGTGAGGGCAGCTGTGTGGCTGCGGAGTCCTGTTGCTGACTCCCCTTGAGGGAGAGCTGCCGTCGGAAGTCCGACAAAGCTGGTCTGGGCCACAGGGTAAGTGTCCCCAGTGACCTGAAATCCAGAGTGCCCTTGATCACCATGTTCCTGTTTGGAACACCAGGAAGTTTCCGTGGGCTGCCGTGAGCTGTCATTTCAGTTCCCCTCCTGGTCCTTCCTGGAATTCCTAGGAATGTTTGAGAGGGTGAACACCTGAGCTGACTTTCTCCTCGGTTCTCCCTTGGTCCCGGAGGATGGGGGCATCGGCCTGCCTTGTGCAGGAAGAAACGGAGCCCTGTGGTTGGGGAGCCCTCGCCTTCCACCTGTCAAATTAGGTCTCAGAGGCAAAGAGGCATCTCCGTGTAAGATGGAAAGCCTCTGAAGGGACCTTCGCTCTTCTTCCCGGGCAGGACACAGAGTTGGTTCTGCTGCACCCTGTGTGTCTTGGACCCATATCCAAAGGATCCTTGAGTTGCTTGTCTTCAGCAAGCTATGATGCTGGGTTGTCCGGCCCCGCTGGCCCAAGGGTACAACCTCATCTATGGGGCAGCTGAGCTGCAGGTGGGTAGGACACTAAGTCTGCTAGGGGATACCATGCAGTGGGTCCCACCGCTGCTCAAAGGACAAGCCAGCTCAGATTAACCATTATTTTGGATGATCTGGATTTGGTGCCCTTAATGCTGGGCAAGTGACTGTCTCTTCCGAGAGCCTCGGGCTCCCACTTCATGGGGTGGGGCCAGGACTGGGAGGGTGCCTCCCCTGAGGGTGGCTGGGGACAGTGAGCTCACACATGCGCACACCTCCCCCGTCAGCTCCTGCCCACCGTGAGCTCTCGGGGGATGCTTAGTGCCACGTGTCTACTGGAAGACAGTGTGAATGGCTGGGGGATGGTGGCCAAGGAGGCAGGGCAAGGGCACAGGAGTCGAGCATGGCTGCCAGAATGAGGCTGAGCACGAGCCCAGGTGCCAGGCGCAGTGGTGCAGGCTTGGGACAGGACGTCACGGAGGAGCTGGACTGATGCTTTGGCTACCCAGGGAGTCTGCTCCGGGTCCGCTGGTGTGCTGGGGGTCTTCACCCCTGCTCTCTGCAAAGGGACGGGACCAGCCCTGACGGATGATCTGCCGGGGTCTCTGGAGGAAACACTCCCACATTGGCTGCCGTTGAGTGCTAAGGTGACATGGCTAAAAGCAGAGCTGGGAAGACGCAGAGTCCGTGCTTGAGAGTCTGAGCTGGCCCAGGGACAGGCACCCGACACCAAGGACACTGCATATCTCTGGAGCAGGCACAGGTGGGCTCCAGCACCCGCCACGCAGGCTCCTCCTGCTCTAGAGGCTGGATGTGAGCAGAGATGGGACCAGCTTCCCCGACCCGACTCTGTGCACAGCAGCCCCAGGAAGCTTCTGCAGGACGGAAGGGGCACACCGGTCCTTGTGTTTGGTCTCTTGGTCAAAGCAGACCTCTTTTTGGTGAGGGCTCCTGGGAGTCATTCCTCCAGCTCAGGGCTTTGCAGGGGAGCTGGAGCTGCTGGGCCCTCAGATTCTTTGGAGAAATTTCTCATTGAGCCCAAGGCCATGTCTCTTCACCAGCTTCCCTTCTGCCACTGTTTTGTGGTCTGCAACACTTCTCTTCCTTTGCCAAGAAAAAAGTCCAGTGGCTGGCTGTAGCTTTCAACTGCCCTAAGTTTCTAGAATTGTCCATGGCAACAGCCCCACACCATTCCCCATTCCTGTTCATCCCTCACCCCGTGGCCTGCTCTCGAGTGGCTTCCTGGTGGGTCCCAGGTCCCCATCACTGGTGTCCTTGGCCTGACTTTGCTGGTTCTGCTAGTTCTCTTGCTGTGTCACTCATGTTTCCCTAACTGAGGTCTCCTGCCCCGGTGCTCTCCTCCTTGGGCTGCTATGGTGCCCTTTCCACTGCTCTCTTGGTCTGGAGGCCTCTTTCCTGCCGTAAGGCCAGTACCCATGACCAGCTCTTCCAGCTCCAGCCCCCCGAAGCTCCGGGTACCATCTGCACAACCTGTGACCTCTGGGTCATAGCCCTCCTCCCCCACCGCATACGGAGCTGGCCTCCCTGGACCTGGAATGGACAGGGGGTCGGGGTCCCATGTCTCTGGCAAGAGGAGCCTAGATGCTCCCAGAGCTGAAATAACCCCGTCATCCCCCAGGCTGGGTGGCGGCCACCTGTGTTTGCCAGGAGGTCAGGAGGAGTTGTGATTCAGCAGACAGGAAATACAGGTTTGCCCGATGACGGCTGGTCCTCCGGGGAGCCCGGGCTAGTCAGTTCCCATTCGTGGAAGACCAGACGCCAGCCTGGGGGTTGCATGGGCGGGGTCCTGGCTCGGGATCCTCTACCTACAAGCTGTGTGTTTAAACTCAGTCCATTGTGGAAAAGAACACAACTAGGAAAAGGTGCCCAAGATGTCAGCGTGTGGATTCCTGGATTCCTGAATTCCCTGGAGCGAACCACCCAGGTGGAGAAACAGAGCAAAACTCAGCCCCAGAAGCCACAGGAGATGACTCTTTAAAGGATGAGAACAGGGAAGGGGAGGAGTTCGAGACCTTTCCTCTATGTGCTGTATCAGGAAAGCTCTTTCCCACCGTCTGGTGAGAGCTGCCTTCATTTCCCCATCTGTCAAATGGAGTCAGGGGCTCTCACTGCCTCTCCATCCTTGGCTGTGTTGCGCAAATCACTTCACGCAGGAGAAATCCGTCATGTGGGTGCCGGGATGGGCTCTGTTTCTGGGGCGCCTTTGGCTGAAGTCTCAGGAGAGGTGTTTAGATGGACTCTCCCCGTCAGGAACCTGCTCCTCCTTCTTTCGGGAGCCCTTGATCTCCTCCTTGTTCCGGGAGCCCTTGATCTCTACCCTCCGAAGGCTGGTGCTTGGAAACACGCAGTCACGTGGCTTTGTGAAATCTGACCCGAATCCCCAGGTTAATAAAGTGACTCACATTTGGGCTTGACGATCCCTTCGTTCCAGGGAGGAAATGATTCCTGCCGAGTGAAAATCTATTTATAAATGATTGCATCTGCTTACCCATGACTATCTTCCACCCTGGCTACGCTTTGACAATGTTTTAAGGAAGAACAGAGTCGTAGGGGTGTGGAAGGAAAAGGATACATTTTTCTCTGCTGACCTTGAACGAGTCTGCCAGGATTGGTTCTTTTTCCGGAATGCCTGATGTTTGGAATTGTGAGACCTGCTCTGCCTCCCTGGCCGGGAGGTCCCTAAACTCTGCCTATTGTATGTGGCAAACATCTTCTGCCCTCTTGCCAATCCGAGCATGTTGCAATGAGCTGTGGGAGCCTTTCCAGCTGAAAGCATTCTGCACCAGAGGTTGGTATTTGCATAGCAATTAGTTTGTATTCCTACAAAAATTTTCATGGATTCAAGTTCTTCATAGAAAGAATGAACCAGAGGGTAAACTGAACCACAGATTAAAGGGCTCATGTCAGGCAATTCTTTGAACAGTTTTTTATGGTTTTGAACCATCATTATTTGTAATATTCTCTGAAAAGCCAGCAAATAATTGTTTTCCCCCTACTGATTTTGTTCTTCCCCTCTTAGCAAATATTGATTCTCCCCACCCCCCCCTCCAAAGTCGGTCCTGAATGAAACCGAGATTAACAGGGCTGCTTTTGTTTAATACAATGAACAAAAACTTGTGTTTGGAGGGTTCGTGTCCTGCCAAAACATCTGTGCAAGGCCCAGATGGCAACCAGGCTCTGGAAATAGGGACCGGGGAGTTCAATGCTTCTGCAGAGTCAGCAGAGAGAGAGAGTGAATATCGCTGCATTTTTATAGGTCCTACAAAAATAGCAACTTTGGGAAAACTTCTTGGCAACAGAGTGCTTTTTTTCTAAAAAATCTGCTAAGAATGTGGGACTTCCCCATTAGATAACCAGGCAGAGAAAAGCCCGATTTATAATCAGAAAGTCTGCTCACAAGTACCTCCGTAGCATTTGGTGTCTTTCACATGCACTCGTGTGGGTGACGGGGCACCCCGCGAGGCCATGATGCTTCCCAGATATTGATGGTAGAGCTGTTCTTTTCTTTCACTGAACGTAAGTTAGAAAGAAGGACTTTACTTGTCAGGAATGTCAAATGGGAGGTTTTTGCAGAAGTGAATGTGGCGAAATTCCCAGGAAGCTTTTGTCTTGATTGTTCTCAGTGGCTCCCAGAGCCCCAAAGCTGAGGCTTCCCCAGGGGCTGAGAAGTGAGTTCTGAGAAGTGTGAGCAGGCCCTGGCGGTTCGGAAATTTTACCTAGTGCCTACTATATACCAGGCCTTGATGATATGGTGATGAATGAAGGAGGAAGGGTCTGAGGCCCGAGCAGTGCCCTGGAGGTGTTGGGTCCCCGAGTTAACAGCGCCGTTGGGTCCTGAGGGAGGACGAGCTTCTTACTGTAGTCCTGGCCACGGGGGAGCGGTCTGACTTCCTGCTTGGAAAGCAGGTGCCTCCCAGCTCATTATGGTAGACTAGTGAATTTTAAATCAGTGCAATCTTATTGCACATTTGTTCTTTTTTTGCTCAAAATTGTATATGTGAGATGTATTCAAGTGCTGCTGTCGTTGGGTCCTTTTTAAATTTTATTTAAATTCTATTAATTCACATGTAGTGTGTTACTAGTTTTGGAGGTAGAAGTCAGGGACTCATCGGTTGCACATAACACCCAGTGCTCGTTCCATCCTGTGTCCTCCCCAGGGTCTATCCCCCGGTTACCTCCTCCCCCCACCCCCTCCCTCCGGCAACCCTCAGTTTGTTTCCTAGAGTTCAGCGTCTTATGGTTTGTCTCCCTCTCCAATTTTGTCTTATTTTATTTTCCCCTCCCTTTCCCTATGCTCCTCTGTTTTGATTCTTAAGCTCCACATATGAGCAAGATCATATGATAATTTTCTTTCTCTGACTGACTTATGTCATTTAGCATAATACCCTCTGGTTCCATCCACATTGTTGCTAATGGAGAGATTTCATTTTTGATGGCTGCGTAGTATATATATATATATCACATCTTCTATATCCATTCATCTGTCAACGGACATCTGGGCTCTTTCCATAGTTTGGTTATTGTGGATGTTGCTGCTATAAACATTGGGGTTCAGGTGCCCCTTCAGATCACTGCATTTATGTCTTTGGGGTAAATAACTAGCAGTGCAAATGCTGGGTCGTATGGTAGCTCTATTTTTAACTTTTGAGGAATCTCCATACTGTTTTCTAGAGTGGCTACCCCAGGTTGCATTCCCACCAGCAGTGTAAGAGCGTTCCTCTTGTGCCATGTCCTTGCCAACATTTGTTGTTTTGGGCTTGTTAATTTTAACCATTCTGACTGGTGTGAGGTGGTATCGCATTGTGGTTTTGATTTGTATTTTGTTGGGTCCTTTTTATTGCTGAATGGTATTTCAGTGTGTGGTGTCTCTGCAAACTATTTGCTCATTCCCAGTTAAATGAAGGTTTCCAGTGATGTTATCTAGACCTGGAGTTTTCTTGAGGGAAGAAAAAAATCTTACTAATGATTCAATTTCTTTAATGATTACAGGTTTACTATTTCTTCTTATGTTTTGGTAAGTTTTTAGGATTTTCAAATTTATTTGTAAAATTTATTGAAATTTTAAAAATTATATCCTCTTATTACCTTTTCCATATCTGTAGGATCTGTAGTGATGTTCCCAGTCTCAGTTTTGATATTGTCTATATATGCCTCTATCTTTATTTTAATGAGTCTCACCAGCATGTTGACAGTAATATCAGTTTTTTCAAATAACCAATGTGTTTATCTACTCTAATAAATGGTTGTTTTTTCTTTTATTAATTTGTGGTCTATTCATATAATTTTTTCCTGGTATTTTTGTTGAATTTATTTTTCTGTTCTTTTCTCAATGTCCCAAGACAAACAGCACACATGTTTTTAGCTTTTTTTTTTTTTTCTAATATAGACATTTAGGGTGATTTTTTCCCCCTCTAAATATCGCATTATCTGTATCTCACAAGTTATATTATGTAGTATTTGTTATTGCTTTCCCTTGTGATGTTTCAAACCCATGGGTTATTAAAAAATGTATTAATTTCCAAACATATGGGGATTTCCAGTCACCTGTGGTTATTTTTTTGTAGCTTAATTATAGCGAGACAGTTTGCCCTCTGTGATTCAGCCCTTGCTTCATGGTACAGGATATGGTCAGTTTTTTGGGGGGGGATTGTTCCATGTGTAGTTGAGAAAAATGTGTATTCTGTTGTTGATGGGAAATAGGCTCTCTATAGGTTCATTAAGCTTGTTAATTTTGTTTTACATGCCTATATCCTTCCTGATGTGATCTGCTCTCTTTACCTGTTGCTGAGAGAATTGTCTGAGAATCTCCCACTGTGAGTGTGTATTTGTTTCACTGAGGCTCTATTAAAATTTTCTTTGGGGGCACCTGGGTGGCTCAGTGGCTTAAGCCTCTGTCTTTGGCTCAGGTCATGATCTTACAGTCCTGGGATGGAGCCCCACATTGGACTCTCTGCTCAGCAGGGAGCCTGCTTCCCCCTCTCTCTCTGCCTGCCTCTCTGCCTACTTGTGCTCTCTCTCTCTCTGTCAAATAAATAAATAAAAATCTTAAAAAAATTTTTCTTTGTATGTTTTGATACTATGTTACAAGGTATATACACAGTAATATTCTGTTGTCATGTGTATTATTTCTATCTTTTTTAAAAAAAGATTTTACTTATTTGACAGCAAGAGAGAGATCACAAGTAGACAGAGAGGCAGGCAGAGAGAGAGGGAGAAGCAGGCTCACCGCCAAGCAGAGAGCCCAATGTGGGGCTTGATCTCAGGACCCTGAGATCATGACCTGAGCTGAAGGCAGAGGCTTAACCCACTGAGCCATCCAGGCACCCTATTTCTATCTTTTAAGATCCATAGTATATTGTTATAATAATTTGGTCCATTTGTTTACCCCACTCACATTTATAATCTTTACTCCTTGAGGTTTCAGTCTTTCATCTGAGATTATTTTTCTTTTCCCTTTCCACTTTCCTGTAGCAAATGTCTACTGGTGGGAAATTTTGTCTTGTCTGTTTGTTTACTTGAAACTTCTCCCTGCCCTCTTCTTGAAAGACATATTTTCTGGCTGTAGCGTTCTAGAATTCTAGATTGCCATTTCCCCCTCAAAACATTGAAGATTTCATTCCATTAACTGTCTTTGATTTCTCTTATTACTAAGTTAGCTAACCTGTGTTCCTTTGAATAAATTGGCTTGTTTATCATTTTACAGTTTTTCCTTTGTCTTGAGTGAAAGGTAGTCTCTTTACAGAGGGCTTAATATTCGTGTATCAGTCTCTTTATTTTATTTTCTCTCTGTTTCTCTGTGGTACATTCTGCATAATTTCTTCTGAGTTTGCATCCAGTTTACTAATCCTCTTCTCAGCTGTATCCAATAACCTGTTCATTTTGTCCCTTGTTTTTGTCATATTGGCTACTGTATTTTCAATTTCTATAAGTTCTCTCTGAATCTTTTTCAAGTTTGGAAAGACACATAGTAAAGCTTTCTGTGTACTACAGAGATTCTCAAACATTTTTTTTTCTCTCTTTAAACACAGTCCAAAGACTTGTTTTTAAATGACAAGGTCTGAAGATTTTCAGGTCTGATTTTGTAATTTGTTTTTTGTATGTATTTAACTGATGGTGACTTGTTTTGTTGTGTCTTTGGTTAGTATTTTATGGGATGGATTCTTTTCTTAAAAATGTAGGTGGGTATTCTTTGAGGTTTAAGGTGGAGACGTACTTCTGCAGAGAGAGAATGTGCATCCATTTCTGTCCAGTTTTGGGGAAGGTTTTAGTACAAAAACACTTTAAATTCAAACTTTGAGGCTTTTTGAACCACACAGGTGATGTAAACTTGGCGACAAATTCCACCAGGAGCTAGTATGGGTACAGCTTCTCAGGGACAGTATTTCCCCCTTTTCAACAAGGACCAGGGTAGTTCTCTTGCCAGTCCCTTCTGGGTTTTCCATACCTAGGAGGATCTAGTCCTTTGTAGTCCAGACTTTGAGGATGTGAAGGATGGGAGTCTCCAGTCATATTCCTCCAGGGGGACCACACTTTCAACCCCGCACACTGCTTTCTCTCATCTCCTCTTGTACATTCTTGTCTCTTATGTTTAAACTCTTCCTCCATATAGAACCCCATTCACTCCTGTTAATTTTAAAGTCAGTGTTAGTTCAGAGTTATCTATATGCTTACTAATCACTGTCTTCCTTCCTGCATGTGTTTTCAACTTCCTCTATGAAATCATTTTCTTTCTTCTTGAGGAAAACTTTAGAGTTTTCTTTAATAATAGTTCGCTGGTGATGAATTCCCTCAGTTTTTGTCAGAGAGTTTTTGATCATTATTTTATCTTTATTCTTAAAGGAGTTTTTCAACGAGAATGTGATGTCAGGCGGATAGTTATTTTCTGTTAGTATCTGTAAGATACAGAACCTTTCTCTCTTCCCTTTCACTGTTTCTGCCAGGAAATCAGTTTGCTATCTAATAGTTGCTTTTTTGCAGACAACGTTTTCCTGCCCCTTGTTGCTTTAAAGATAAATTTTCTTTTCTTTTTCTGCATTTTCATTGTGAACTGTTGAGGTATGATTTACTTTTTGTTTACCCACTTTGGAGTTCACTAACCCATGTGAATCATCTTTAAATTGATGCTTTTCGTCAGGGAAAATTCCTAACCATTATCTCTTCAAGTGTTGCTTCTGCTCTCTCTTTTTCTCTTCCATTTTTTTTTTTTTGTACATAAACTTAGTGTATGTTACATTTTCTCACTCAATTCTCCATATATCCTACCTGCTTTATTTTTCTTCCTTGTAATTCATACTTTATTCTGGATACTTCCTTCCTGTCTGTTTTCTAGCTCATTAATTCTCTCTTCAGCTGTGCCTTCTAAGCTGTTGTCAGATTTATCCATTTAGTTTTTTTGAAAAAAAAATCAGTTATTTGATTTTTCAATACTTTTTCCAGTTTTCCGCCAAATTTTTCCGTATTGTTTTTACCTTGGAAAAAGAAAGAATTCCACAGGAGTGAGCCTAGCATTTGGGTCCACTTTCATGCTTTTGACACCCTTGGGGGTTGAGGATACAGAAATTAGAGACCAGACACGCTAGGAGTGGAGTTACTGTTGAGCCCCCCAACATTTAGGACTGAAATTAAAAAATGCTGTCTCTGAAAGTAAGGATGAATGAGAAGTGAAAGTGTCCTTGAAAAACTGTAGGTGTTTCTTAGTCATCTGGATCGCCCAGAAAACTCTCAGTTTACCCTGGTAATTCTTCATTACCTTCTATTTTTAGGTTTACTATCTTGCGTTCATTATCTTGCTAACATCTCTAAACAAGTGGTTTTCTTAAATATTATTCAGCTTCTCCATTTGTCCTCAGAATGGAGGATTTTTCAGAGTCACTTAGTTTGCCATTTTTGGCATGTTAAGTTATTGTATCATTAAACACATATATATCTTTTGGTTAATGACTTCTAATTTAGTAGTTTTGTGCTAAGAAACATGATCTGTATGAATTTTTGAATGTTGGTAAGACTTGCTCTATAACCTAGTTCATGGTCAGTTTTTATCTAAGTGATTTATCTGTATTTGGGAAAAATGTAGTTTTCTCTATTTTTTTTTTTTTTTTAAGTTGGCTCCACACCCAGCATGGAGCCCAAGACAGGGTTTGAGTTCATGACTCTGAGATCAAGACCTAAGTTGCCATCAATTTGGACATTTAACTGACTGAGCCACCCAGGCTCCCCTGACTTCTCTAATTCTTTGTAAGACTCTTTTTAAAAAAATGTTTTATTTATTTATTTGAAAGAGGGAGAGAGAGAATACAAATGGGGGAGCAGGAGAGGGAGAAGCAGACTCCCCACTTAGCAGGAAGCCTGATGTGGGACTTGATCCTGGGACTCCGGGATCATGACCTGAGCAGAAGGGAGATGCTTAACGACTGAGCCAGGTGCCCCTTCTCTAATTCATAAGGATGAATTTCTACCTGTGCCTTAGAAATCAGGCATTTTATGATTGCATTCAAATATTCTATACACTTATTAACTTTAATCTTATTAGCCTATTAGTAATCAAAAAAGATATATTGAAGACTGAGTATTAATTTTGTGAAAATTTTCTTATAGTTCTCAAAATATATAAAGCAAAAGTTGGGTAGACTGTTGCATGAGGTCCCTAAATGTTCCCTGTCTGCCATGCTTTCAGAATTAGTCTATTCTCTCAAATGTCTCAGTGGCCATGAATTTGGCTTCTTCCAGCTCTGTCCTGTTTCACTCACTGGATTTGTGTCATGGGAGTCACTGTTCTTATTGTCCAGCTGCCCCTGATAGCCCTGCTGCTGCCTGCATGTGTTCTTGGGTTGAGTCTGTATTGACTGCCCATGCCGGCAGTCCATGTGGACTCTATTGCACTTCCCCATAGGGCTGGCTCTTGCCCTTCTCCCACCAGCACCGTGGGCTGCATGGGTGTAGGGAGTGGGCAGGTGGGCCAGCTGGAGGGCTCCCCCTCCCTGCATAGCCAGGAAGAGTTCATCAACAGGCTGGAAGGCTGTGGGGGCTCCTGTAGCCAAGATCCTGCTTCACTCCCTGTGGGTCCTGGTGTGAGTGTGTTGTCTGGCTGCTCAGGTATGGGCCACTGGTGGGAATCCCACATCCTACTTTGCTCCCTAGTAACTGCTCCCAGCTTCCTCCTCCATGTCTCTTCCTTAGCTGGTGCAATCTCAGAGGCTTCTGTGTTTGTAGTGAGGTATATTTGCGGAAGTGTGGGAGGGAGGAATGGACTGGAGGTCAAGGGCGTGAGGGAGGCCCTTTGGTTTGCCCTGTGTTTGCTCTGGTGGTGCTCTTCCACTGAGGGTGGCCATGCTCCTTCCATGTCCTTACTCAGCAGGCAGGGGTGCCTGCTGCCTGGCATGGCTCACAGAGTCTGTCCACATGCATCTCTCAGCCTGTCCTCAACCCAACCTGGATCCTGGGACTGCCTGCTCTAGGCCGAGCGCCCCTCTGGGCTTGTCCTGCCTTAAGGATCAGATTACCCTGACCCACTTTGTGCTCAACCAAGCCCTCCTAGGTCACGCATTCCAGGATTTCTAGAAGCTGTTCCATTGGCAATCCTCCGTTTCCAGGTATTACTGTCAATTATGTTCTGCTTTACCTTCATTTGATCATTTCAGCGGGTTTTCAGAAACTGGAAACACATGGGCACAAGATGTTTGAGGTCTAGGATGCCTTTCTTATCTTTTCTTTCTTTCTTTTTTTTTTTTTTATCAGAAAAACAAACAACACACAGACAAACCCCCAATTACTGAACAAGAGCTAAGAGATGACGCATCATCATAGCCCTTGACTCTGAGTGGTGGAGAGACAGAGTCATGCCTGCGCTCTCGGCTCCTTTCTGCATCCCTCCTTGGACCATCAGTTTACTGGTCTCTCTACCTGCAGAGATGGATGGAAGGAGAAAATCCTAGTTTAAAGGCAACACCCAGATAGGCTGGTTTCATAGCTAGCTGCTGCGGCCAGTAGGGTATTTAATGGGAAATGGGGACAATTAGAGATGGAATTTTACATAAAGAAAGTAGGGAAGTCAGCTCAGACCATAGCTGTCTCTGTCTAAAGCCCAGGTAGCCTTCCCTTCGAAGCTCCAAAGAGTGGCCCTGGAAGGCCACTTGAGTTCTGGGTGCAACAGCAAGGAAGAATGGATGTAGAAGACTAGACCTCAGGGGCAGAAACTCTGTCCACACACAACTCTATTAACCCGGGGAATGAAAGGTGTGGGAAGGAGGGAGAAGATTACACAAAACCCCAGACCTGGCCAGCTTCGGCCATCTGGTTAGGCATTAACTGTAGTTAAGACTGAGGGGAAACCTTTAGATTGGTGTTTCTCAAACTCACAAATATCTTGGGGGATCTTACAAAATGTGGATTCTGATTCAGTGAATCCGGGGTGTGGCTCGAACATCTGTCTTTCTAACAAGCTCCCAGGGAACACTGATGCTGTTGGCACAAGTTTCCAAAGGATCCCCTTCATAGCTTTGTAGAGCTCCACAAAGACCAGCAATTCCTAAGCATGGCCCCCTTCTTCTCGAGATCACAAAGATACTCCAAATTGAGCATATTTGTTTGAAAACAGTCTCGTGGCATTGTATCATTCTTGTTTCCTGGATGACAAAATTGTACATGGCTTTTATTACCCCTGGATTCTCCAAGGTCTACGTAGCTAAGATCTTTTCCCATCAGTGTCACTGATATTGGCATAATAACTAAACATCTTTGTAATTTTGGAACTTCCTCTTCATCTTCAGAAATAACAATAGGTAATTGTAAGAAGACAGAACACATGAAGCCCCATCCCCTGGTGGCCTCATGGATCACTCCTGTCCCATTAACTGAAGATAATATCACAAGATTATTATCCCCAAAACTTAGGGAGGAACTGGGGAGTATTGATCTGTTTCTGTTCCTGGAATTTATAGGCTGAATTTGATTCTAGCAGACAGAAGACAGTGAAGAGCCTTGTGTCTGTGCTCCGACATTTCACCGGTTGAGCAGAAGCGTGGTTCAATCATTCCGATCAAGTGGTCATGGCCGTTGTGGAGGTGGGCGACTCACGGATAACAGGAGCATTCTCCCATTTCCCCACAAATCCGAATCATCCTGGTGGTCCTCCCCAGGACTCCTTCTCCAGATCACTGTTGGTGTTACAGGAGTATGTTTTCCAAGGTGTTTATGGGCTTCCCAACGAGTGGATGGTCACCATGACGCTTGGACAGCACCGCAGATGGAGTTCTGGGAGAGGCCCACTCTGCTGGTGTTGCACAGGTCATGGTGGCAGCCCCATGAAGGTGACTGGTTACTATGCTGGGGAATCCACAGAGCCCATGCTCACTTACCTCCTGTGTTAGCGGCTCCTACAGCAGAGGATTGGGGGACATCTCTGTCTTCCTGGTGGGAGGTGAAGGGAGAGGATGGATGGTGTAGGGGTTATGGGAGCAGACCGGGCTCCAAGCCCAGCCTGGAAGAAGGGACTGCCCCATCTCCAGGGATCTGCGGCCAGCCTGGGTCCCTGACACAGCCCGGAGAGCAGCTGTTCATCTGTCCAGTGCTGGGCCAGGGTCTATTGTCCTCCATGAAGACAAGGAACACATTTATTGATTTTCTGGGTTTTTCTTTCTCTCACCAGGGCTTAGGCATTTCTCTCAAACCCACCCACCATGCAAGGACATTGTCTGTCCTTCTCTTTTGAATCCCCCAGCCCTAAAGACCATTGAGGGAAATTAAAGCAAAGAAGGGGAGGGGTACACGGCTTCACAGCACCTAGTTAGGGGGACACTGACATTGTCCCAGCGTGCCCACTCCAAGACCTTTGAACTATTCCATGCCCTTCCCATCAATGCAACAGCTCATGGGGGAAACTGAGGCAGTGGGTGAGTGAGCACATTTCTGGAGGTCATGTGACAGGGAAGTGATGCATCTGGGGGAAGTCAGGTTCTCTGATGCTCAATGTATCAGTGCTGGGAGGGACCCCCACCCAGAACAGGACAAGACCCTACTAGCCAGGGTCCATCCTTCGGGAATCCTGGCCATGGGGTGGTCAGCTGTGCTGCCTTCACGGGGTGGCAGGTGGGCTGTAGGCAAGGGGAGAAAGGACACCAGGTGTTGGGTCCCCTATAAGCAATCCGGCCTATCCCTCTGCAGGCTCCTGCTGGGTCCCAGTACCTGCTTCCAGGCTGAGCCCAGGGCTCGCCAGGGCAGGATGGAGAGTTCCAGCCCCACAAGCACAGTTCCGGACAGCTCACCCAGCGTAGCCTAGGCCCTTGGTGAGAGAGCTGCTCCCGAATGGCAGGTGGGGGCTGGCGGTGGGGGGGTTGTGTGGCCCGCCCGGGGTTGCCATGGAGCGTGGAATGAGGGCCACATGTGGGAGCCTTACCTGGGGCCTCAGCATCAAGCTGCTCATTCTGCTGCGTGTTTTGTGTGAAATTACCTTCCTCTGTGAGAGCATGTTTTAGTCCCACTCTAAGTACTGTTGACAGATGTGTTAATTCATGTATTTAAACAGATAGTTAGCAACCAGCAGAAGATTCAGCTAAAAATAGGTTGTCTTGCTAAACAGGCTCTTTGACATTGGGCGGGCGCTCCTGGCTATCAGCACCGAGCTCTGGGAGGCCATGCTGAGCGACAAGTGGGTTTGAGGAGGACACGAGGCCTGACCTACCCGCCCGAGGTGCATGTTCTCCTCAAGGAGATGGAGGTCTGGCCCAGGAGAGAACTGGACACAGGAGTTGCCTGGGGCCTCTGCT
Source organism: Lontra canadensis (assembly GCF_010015895.1). NCBI lineage: Eukaryota > Metazoa > Chordata > Mammalia > Carnivora > Mustelidae > Lontra > Lontra canadensis. The sequence continues at coordinate 17,128,394 of NW_022631007.1, forward strand.
CCCGGGGCCCTGCGCCCACCATGGTCCCCCCTTGCTGTTTGTAAAATGAAGGGTTTGTCCCGAGTATCTCAGAAGTGCCCTTTAAACAGATACTTGTGGTCCCAGGAAAGCAAGGAGGCCCCAGGAGAGGGATGGGGAGTCTGAGAGGCAGTGACCTCCCAGAAAGAAGCAGGGCTGGTCCAGGCATGACCCAGGTGCAAGGGACAGCCTGGGACACTTCGTTCTAGGCCTGAATCCATCTGCCTGGCCAGTGGGGATGCCCGCCCATTCCTTGGAGAGGGTGTGGCTTGTTGACCGGGGAGCTCAGCCCATCCAGGAGGAGAGACTGTCTCCCACGGTATGGGGGATGTCCCCGCCTCTAGCTTCCTGGGTCAGAGGAAGTATGGACTCTTAGTTGGGGTCTCAGGCTGGTGACACCACTCCAGCCAGGTAACCTTGCAGGGTGGCTCCTTGGTCCCTCCTGCCTGCTCGGCTACACACCTGGAGGCTCCGCTGGGCAGAGAGGCAGGAGAGGGGCCCAAGAGGTTGATGCCCTGTGGCCTCTAGAGCTGGATGGCTTGGGTGCTGGGCAGCCCCAGCCCTCTCTCTCCATCCCAGGACAAGTATGGCTATGCCAGCAGATGCCTCCTCAGAATCATTCTCAACACAGTGGTGTAAGAGCCCCCTCCCACTGAATCAGAATTGGCCGACAAGTTGAAACCCATTTGCCCTGTCAGTAGAGACAGAAGGTCTGGTGGGGTGGTCCTTGCTCCTGTTATCCCTGAGGAGACAGAGTCATGGCCTGCAATGCAGGGAGCAATGGGCTGTGACCATAACCTAGGGATAACACGGGGGAGCCACGAGTAGAGGGGGTGACAAAGGACTGCCTTCGCTGGAGATTGGGGTTAGTCTCAAAGGTTGCTCCTTAGCAAGGAAGGAGCCTGGAGAAGAAGCAGGTTTGGGGGAAGTGGATACCTCCGTGGGTGCTGTGGGCCCTCCTGTAGGGCTGCCCAGTGACCTCCAAGGAGAGCCTGGCTGCAGATGTCCATGCTGGGACGTCCTAGCTGAAGGCTGAAGCCCAGCTCAGCTGGAAACAGTCTTGGGTTGTTTCGAGAAGCCCTTGCATCCATTTCCCGGAGGTGGGAGGAGGATGGGAGGCAGGACAGTGATGGGGGTAGAGAGACCTGGCATTTTCTTTCTTTCTTTCTTTCTTTCTTTCTTTCTTTCTTTCTTTCTTTCTTTCTTTCTTTTCTTTTCTTTTCTTTCTTTCTTTCTTTCTTTTTTTGAGAGGGAGCGAGAGAGCTCACAAGCGGGGAGGAAGAAGAAGGGGCAGAGGGAGAGGGAGACAGAGAATCTCTGGCAGGCTCTATACCCAGCTCTGAGCCGGATGTGGGGCTCGATCTCACGATGCTGAGATCATGACCTGAGCCAAAATCGAGAGTTGGAGGCTTAACTGACAGAGTCCCCCAGATGCCCTGAGCGGTAGCATTTCTAACGTGCTCCTAGGTAGCAGCTGTGCCGCTGGTCATGGTGAACCACGTTTGGAGAGGAAGACGCTGGCCTGCAGCTCTGTGCATTGGGGCGGGGGAGGCCGCAGGCTCCGGGAAAGGAAGTGGCTGGGCAAGCTGTGCCCAGAACCCCGGCGGGTGGCTGGAGGGCACCAAGCTGCTGGTACCTGGTAAGCACCTAGCAGGGATCTGGCGTGGAGCTGGGGGCCCCTGGGGGGCTCCTTGGTGGCCAGTTTGCAGAGCCCCTGCTCCCTCAACCCCCACCCAGACCACCCTGGTATGTCTGTGGGACGGGGGGCTCACGGCTGGGGAGCTGGACGGCAGGCGTTTCTCATCTCTTTGTGCTAAACAAGCCACATGGGCTACATTAAGACCCTGGTTCTCTTGGTTTGGGCCTCCTCACAGAGGTCTGTGAGAGCCCACACAGGGTGAGGGGTTGGAATGCCTGTGCCCCTTTAATTCAACTTTTATGGCCAATTTCTTCTTGGTCCCATATGCTCTAGGGTCTCTCTTCCCTGCCTGGCTCCTCAGTCCCCCTCAGTCACAGATCTGTAATTGGGGGTGCAACTAGTTAGAAGGGTGCTGGCGGGGGAGCGGGGCCCTGAGCCACTGGTGGGGGTGGCTTTCATTTCAGTATGTGGACTGGCAGACGTGGTGCTTTCTGGTCTGTGGTCCCTGCCCCTCCCACCACCATCATCTCTGATCTTGGGGCAGCTGCAGGGTGTACCCACATCACCGATCGCCTCTCCATCTCCTGTAGACGTCAAGGTGTTAATTGTTTGTAGCAGGAATCAGCTGGGTACAGAAGGAGTGAGCCCGAGAAGGAAGGTAGCCCCTGGCGACAGCCCACAATTAGCTCGGTTGATGCCTCTGGGCCAGCCCGGGGGGGTGGGTAGGAAGTATAAAACGTGTGCATTCAGACTGATGGGGCAGGTGTCTCCCTGCCCTTTCGTTCTGGGGCACTCCCTCCATGGTTTCACAGAACGAGTGCTCCAGGAGTTGGGGGCAATGATGGTGGAGAGGGGCGTCGTTAGCTGGGGCGGGGAGGGTAGACCTCTCTGAAGAGGGGACTGGGACTGAGCCAGACCGGCCTGGGTGGGGGGGGACATGGCTCCCATCCTGGAAGGCAGAGTCTGGGTGAGAAAGATGGCGCGAGAGCAGAGCTTTAGCCGTGAACCAGAGCCCACGGTGCAGGGTCTCTGAGGGGCAGGGGCTAGGGTTTCCACAGGTGAGATGGGCTTCTGGGGGTTTCGGGGGGGTCACAAGATCAGATCTCTGTGCTAACACGTCCACTCATGTGCGTGTGAGAGTGCATGTGTGAGTGTGTGTGCATGTGGGTGTGTGAGTGCATTGTGTGTGTGTGAGAGTATATATGTAAGTGCATGTGATGTGGACAAGTGTGTGTGGTGTATGTGCGAGTGCACGTGTGTATATGTGTGTGCATGAATGTGTGAGTGTGTGTGAGTGCATGTGGTTGTGCATCAGTACGTGTAGTGTGTGTGTCCACACGTGTGACCACGTGTGAGTGCGTGTGTGCCGCAGGCTGGGAGTGTGCCACGGGTTCAGCTGGGCGGCTGTGTGAGGGTCCTGGTAAGAGATGCGGTTCTATGCAGGAGGCCGAGGTAAACTGAGGCAGGTCACAGTCTGAACTGGTTTGATGTGAGACCTCAAGCGTCAGGTGCGGGGATAGGGGAGGGGCTGTGGACACTGGCACCCAGGTTTTGTGTCTGAGCGAGTGGACGAACAGGGGTTCTGCCTCCTGAGTGTGAGAAGCTGTGGGGGAGAACAGGCTGGGGATGGAGGGTGACCACTCCCCTGGGTCCTCCGTAAGGGTCCCAAGGAGGCTGCTGAGGCCGGGAGGTCTGTACACCCGAGCATGGGTGCAGAGGAGTGAGAACAAGCTCACTGCAGAGGGCGGTATGGTGTGATGGGGTCTTAGGCAGCTGCAGGAGGCTGGGAGGCCGGGACAGCCTCTGGGGTCCCTGCCTGTGGCAGAGGCTGGCCTTTGTTCAGTGGGTGCAGGTTGGAGGGGGGCAGTTTGCAGAGAGGAGACAGCTTCTGGGGAGGTGCCTGGGTCCTAAAGGTGGATACAGGGGTGTTCCCCTGTTCTTGTGGCCGCCCCCCACCTGCTACACATGTGCCCTGGCTACTGTGGGTGAGCTCGTACGTTTTGGAGTATGCTCCAAAGCATACTGAAGAACGGCATTTTAGGGCCTCTTGGAGAGCGAACCGGAAGTTCAGCGGGATGATCGGCAGCGCTGCTCGAGGGCTGCCTTTGACACCAATCATCAGGTAGGAAGAGCCAGAGCCACCCCAAGGCATCACCTGAGCTCCCTCTCCATCTGAGGACCCGGCTGATTACCTTTGGGAGGGCTGCTCCTTCCCTAGCCTGCTGTCCTGGAGGCTGGAGGCATGCTCCTCTATGACCAGGCTCTGGGTGCACACGGCTGAAGCCTGCCAGGATGGGAAGCACACATTTCCCAAGTATGGCCCTTGCTGTGCCAGTGACAGGACTAGAACCCCAAAAGGCCCACCAGGAAGGCCTTCTCTGTGGTGGGACGTATGAGATCTGTGATTTGTACTTTGGGGGAATGTCCCAGGATAGCCCGGGTCCCTGGATCTGACAAGCTTAACTTTAACTGAGGTCACTGGCCCTTGTCCTCTCACCCTCTGGAGAACTTGTGTGTGACCGAAGCCTCCATCCAGCATGGGACACGTGATCATGTATGTCAGCGATCATCCCAGGGGACGGAGAGAAGCAAGGACTGTATGAGTGCGGGCTTTGCCTTTCCGGTGTGGAGGGCCATCAGCCGAGAGTGGTTTTGCCTCCCTGACCACCCGGCCGTGCACGTTTCTGCCATGGCCCCCAGATGTCCTTCTGGGTTTGAAGGACTCGAGACCTGGCCCCCATTCCGGAATCTGTTCTCACCTCTGTCATTCTGGAGGGTCCCAGGAAGAGGCCCTAGTTTCGAGTGTGAAGTCTCAGGAGGAGAATGAGGCTCTGTTCCTCTGCCCAGGGGGCCCACTTACTGGTGAATGCGGCGAGACTGGACGATTCCAGGGATTTGCCTCCTTATGTCCAAGCGGTAGAGCGAGGAGTGTCTGCTCGCTGGCATGTTGTCCTCAGCGCATGGGATGTCCTGGCTCCCACGCAGTGTCGTGATCCGAGGGAGAACTTCTCTGCGGTGCCGAGGACATGGCACCCTGCAGAGGACAACAGAGCCTGTGAACGGCCCGACTTGGAGATTTTTTACGCTGGGAGAGGGTCCTCCTAGGACATTTTGTGGGATGGTCTGGAATGCATTCTCTTTAAAGCTGAAGTCCCAAAGGGACCCCCAAACTAGAACCCAGTCCCCGCCCTTGGTGGGCACTTGACCATTTGCAAAGGGCTCTGCACGGGGAGCCTGGGCTGCTTTGGTGGGTGACCCACCGTGTCCTCTTCCTTGGGGTCTCTCGATCTGCTGCTTGCTGCTCCCTCTGCCTCACACCTGAGAAGCTGACAGTCACACCGGCTTCCTCCTCTATCCCGAGGGCCCTTATGTTGCCTCAAACCTGGGTTTTCCATGTATGCCAAGCCAGCGTTTTCGTTCAACTTGCAATTAAAATGAGTGTGTAGGGCTGTTTAAGCCACAGACACATCCAGTGTGAGCCGTGTTTACATGGTGACCACTTAATTCCGTGGTAATTACAGTGGAGAGGCGGGCGATCACACAGCGAGAGCTGTGTTATTAGCACTGACTGTGCCCGTCTCCCGAAGCGCAGGGAGGGTGCCCCGTAATCGCTCTTGGACCTTCCGAATGCGGGGAGACGGAGCCGCAGCGGCCTATAATTACCAAGGACGCAGGTGACGTGTATCAAGTAAGCAAACACGGGGGGCTGCCATGGGGAGGGTGAGTCAGCTCAAAGCCCCGCTGAGAAGGCAGCCGAGGCCGTCCCCCTGGGCCTGGAGGGGACGCCACTGCCGCTGCACTTGGGAGGTTCCCATATGTCCTTGGGCCAATGGCCCAGAGAGCAGGGCGCACGGCACGGGGTCACCGACCCTGCCCAGGCCTCTTACGCTGGGCTCGGGGGCTGCCGAGACAGATCGGAACACGATTCCACCTGCAGTGGGAATGTTTGGAACATTTGGACACATTTTTCAAGGATGACTCTGGCTGGTCTGTGGGTCACAGAAGGCACCCCCCGCCATGGGGATCCAGGTGGTGGAGTGCGGGTGGCAGTGAGTGGGGAGAGCAAGGTCCTCCCCCATGCTTTTCTCCCTCCCTCTTGTCTCTGCGTTCCTGTGGGCTTGTCTCCTTCTTGCCTGCAGCCAGATGCTGGCATCCAGCCTGGCTCAGGCTACATCCTTCCCTTGACCCGGACAGTGTCCCTCTGGGTCAGCTTGTCCATGCTCCCAGCCCGCCTGTGCGTGTACACTTATGGGTCCAGATTTACCCTCCTGCCCAGATATCTTCCCTGGGCCTCCACTCCCTTCACTGCCTGCCTGTGCAATGTCTCTATATGGGTTCCTTGAAGGCTCTTCAAGTTCTCTGCAAAAGTTTCCTCCTTTCAGTCATATTTACCGTATTCATTGACCTCGCTCTCCTGACTGCCCATCCCTAACTCCCACCAACGCTCCCCTTCTTCTGGGCACCCCAGCCACTTTGGGCTCTTCATTTCTTGGAGCATGCTGTGTTCCCCAGAACCCCAGGGCCTTTGCACAGGCCACTCTCCTGGGACTGCTCCTCCTTCATCTCAATTTCTTCCGTTTCACTCTTCTTCTTCTTCCAGATCTTACTCAGGCCTTGTTTCTTGGAGGGCCCTCATAAAGCTTCCTTTTTGGAAGCTTCCTCTTAGACCTGGGATCCCTCCCTTGCTCACAGATCTGCAACTCATGTTGGGTTACTACTCAGCATGGGCTGTGGACCACCACACTTGTTCCCTGTGGAGCCCATGGGACAACCCTGGCGCTGGGCACCTGGCAGACAGAGGGGGCAGTAGGGCTGTCAGGACTTGGGGTGAGCTAAGGGGAGATCGACAAACACTTACTCATTCAGTAAACACCCGCTGGGGGGCTGTGCCACCCTGAGCCTGCTGATCCGTGGCAGTCCCCATGGCATGTGCTCCTGCAGGAGCGTCCTGGGAGGCTCTGGACAGAATAGGCTCTGGGTCACCAGGCTCTGGATGGGACCTGGGCCAGTCAGTCCTCCTGCCTGATGGACTTGGGATTATTTTGGAGATGGGGCACAAGAGAGCCCTGGACAGGGGAATGGGAGTGGCAGAGAGAGTGCTCAGGGCACCACAGTGTCACCTTTGCTGTGACCGGCACTGCCAGGGCATTGACCTCCCTGTGGACATGGAGACTGGAGGGTGCTGTGTGGACACAACTGAGGACATGAGGGTCACCGAGTTACACAGAATCCCTTCACAATGCTCAGGGCTGAGGTGAGCTGAGATGTCCCCCAACACACTCTTCTCCCTGAGGTTGTGGGGTTTAGGGGAACAGAAGGATGACACTGAAGTACGGGGTCAAGGGAGCTTGGGGCTTCAGCTGGAGAAAATGAGACTGATGGTCCTGGGTCGGCAGGGAGATGCCCCTGGGTGGGCAGGGTGATGGCCTGGGAGGGCAGGGAGAAGAGTGCCATGGGATGTGGTGGGGCCTGTGCCTTCTGCAAACGGAGCACAAGTGTCTGTGGTGGACCCACACTGCCAGGCTCTGGGTGGGTGGATGGCAGGAGGGATCCCCCCGAGAGGTGCTGAGAAAGTGGGATGAGGGCTGGTGGTTTGGAGAGGTTGAAGTAAGGACTCACAGAAGCTGTGGGGAGGGGCGGGGAGACCCTGGGCCGGGGGATGGAGAGGAACAGGGGACAGTGAGAGGCTGGTTGGGGGCAGTGAGCTGGACTAGCCTGGGAAGCGTGCTCCAGGCCTTGGCTGGGTTTGGTTTGGAGATATCAGGGAACCCAAAAGGGTCAGAGCTGGGTGGCACCACGCTGGATTTGCCCTGAGTGAGTTGCCGTGGCGCGTGGCGCGTGGCTGTGGCCTGGAGTGTGGACGTGGAGCGTGGCCCTCACACTCAGCTCCTCCATGTCAGTGCCGTGGCCGCGAGTGGCACAGCTTGCCCTGTGGGCCCCTGCAGACCCAGTCTGAACAGGCCAGCGGAAAGTGGGCTGCCCTCAAAAGTGAGCAGCACTTCACTGGGACACGTGAGACGTGGGACCAGCGTGGATCAGTCATAGCACGTCATTATTTCCAAATCTGAAAGGATCAAGATGACCTTGGCCTCAGAGCAGCTAGAAGGAGTAGAGGTGTTGGATTTCTGGCACGTGGCTGGTGAGATGGTGTAACGTGACAAGTGTGGCCCATCCTGGGGGCTGTCTTTCAGCCACAGGGGCAATGAGGTGTGGCCTCAGGGCACCGGCCCAAGGAGCCCTGGAACGTGGTGCTCGGTGAGAGAGGCCACCAAGTGTTCAAGACTCTGACGCGGCCGGGACAGGTAGGCTCAGGAAGACAGAGAGTAACATGGCAGCTGCTCAGGGTGCTGGAGGGGAGAGAACTCCATGGCCTTCCTCTTGGGGGATGGGGTGCCTTGGAACCAGATGGAGTGCCGGGGGTATGACCCCCTGCATGTGCATTCAATGTCACTGCATCACAAGTCAGGCAGTCTGGCAAAGACAGGCACCCTATGATTTCACTCCTGTGTGGAGTTTAAGAAACAAAACAGATGAACGGGGCACCAGGCGGGCTCAGTTATTAAGCATCTGCCCTCAGCTCAGGTCTTGATCTCAGGTTCTGGGATGGAGCCCTACATCGGGCTCTCTGCTCAGCTGGGAGTCTACTTCTCCCTCTGCCACTCCTTCTGCTCATGCTCTCTTTCTATCTCTGTCATGAATAAAGCTTTAAAAAAATGATGAGGGGAGGGGAAGGAAAAATAAAATAAGGTAAAAACAAAGGGAGACAACCCATAAGAATTCTTAATGGTAACAGAAGAGACTGAGGGTCGCTGGAGGGAGGTGGGTGGGGATTGGGGTAACTGGGTGACAGGCATTCAGGGGGCTCTCATTGGGGTGAGCAGTGGGTATTGTATATGGGTGATGGATCACCGGATTCTACTCCTGAAACCGCTGCTGCTCTGTATGTTGACTAACTTGAATTTAAATAAAATAGATAAATAAATAAATAAACATGCTGAATTTTATGTTATGTGAATTGCACTTCAATTGCCAAAAAAACAAAAACAAAAACAAAAACAACCCAAACACCCCAAACCGGCTTACAACCCTGGCTTCCTGAAGGGTTTTGGGAACTGAAGAGGTGGGATTACCTGGGGACAGGCTTGGAGCAAATGGCGGTCTCACTGGGGCCTGGGCACTGTGTGGGTCACCGCTGGAGAGGCTGTGGGCAGGAGTTCTAATGACTGTTGGGTGGTTCTGAGCCACCACAGGGTCCCCACAGTCTGTGTCCCCTCCCCTGTTCTCCTCACCCCCCACTGACTCACTGCCTCTTGTGGCAGAGTCCCCCCTGGGGACAGATAGAATCATCTTGTCTTCAGCACAGGGTCCGACCTGGGTACATGTGATGCTGGGGTGGGGGGGCTGTGTCCCTGGGGCTCTGTTCTCAGGTCCCACTCTCAGCACACAAGGAAAGATTCAGAGCTGTTTGGGGGGCATCTGTTGTCCCCTCTGCTGGTAACAGAGGAACAAGATTGCACATGAGAAGGAGCGTCTCACCACCAGCCTCTCTTGGGACCCTTGGGGGACCTGCTTCCACACCACTCTACTTGAAATTTAAAAAGAAATAACTGAAATAGGGGATATGAATCACAGAGCATAACATATAGATGGTGAAGCCTAACAGCAACCAGGAGACCCGGACCCAGCACCCCATGTAAGAGCTGGCACTGTCGTTCTCTGAGTGGGGTCCCTGACCCACAGCATCAGTGCCAGGGAGCTTGCTAGCAATGCCACACCAGAGCGAGGAAGCCTATTTGCAAATGGTGTCTGTGATAAGGGGTCAATATCAAAAACCTATAAGAACTCATACAACACAATAGCAAAATAGCAAAACAAGCCCCATAAATAACCTGCGTAAAAAATGGACAAAGGACCTGGATAGGCATGTCTCAAAAGAAGACATACAAGGCCCAATAGACCTGTGAAAAGATACTCAACATCATCCATCGTCAGGGAAATGCAGATCAGAACCACAGTGAGCTATCATCACCTCACACCCACTGGACTCGCTATAGTTAAGAAGTCAAAAAGTTCACAACGGCTGGTGAGGACGCCGATGAAGAGAACCCCTAGGCACACTGGAACGCAGACTGGCCCAGCCACTGGACACAAGGCACGCACGTCTGTCATGTGACCAGCAGTCCCGCTTCTGGATCCATCTCCAGGGAAAATGAAAAGAGGGTCTCCAAGAGCTACCCGCACCCCCACATTCACTGCACTGTTATCCACAACAGCCAAGGCATGTAAACCACCCGAGGGTCGTTTGGGGGTGAGTGGGTAACGATGTTATAATGTACACATGATGAGATATCATTCAGCTTTAGCAAAAGAAGGAAATCCAGTGTCTAGTGTGTTGACGGATGTTCACGACCCTGTATCATGCACTTGGCATTTGCTGAGAGAGTAGACTCTAAGTGTTCTAACCACAGAAAAAGGACAACAGAAAGAACATGTTAAGGGCATAACAGGATGGAAATGCGAAATAGCTTGATTGCGGCGACTGACCAGATCTCAGCATGCCCATCACATGTATCAAAACCTCATGCTGTACACCATCAGTGTGCGCTATCTTCATTCGTCAGTTTCACCTCTATAAGGCTGAGAAATAATATGCATACGCTAAAACAATTATAAGGAAATTTTCGAATCAATTAGATCCCTATACTCTTGGGAAAAATGACTTCTCCTGACCTGCTTTATCATTCTGGTAATTCTCAATGGATTTGTCTCCATAAAATGCACATTTACAGTGATTATTTGAACTTTGTCCCATTGATAGAAAATACTTCATATTTGTGCCAAGTAGTAGCTATGGCGAGTTTATGCAACACTTTAAGTAAATCTGTTTCCCTGACAATCTCTGTGTCAGCAGACACAGCGTTTGTATGGCATTAAAAATAGCTTATGAACACTATTTAGACCCTTCCTTTTCATGGGCATGAGTCATATTCTTAGCGAAATAATGTAGCTTCATCTCACCACGAGAAGCACCATGTAACAAAGGGCCAGCCACAGCAGGTGCAGGGCAAACACAGAGAAAGCACCTCGGTGATGGCCCCTCCAGGTGGCCCTCAGATAGACTGATGCTGCCCTCCACTTCTGGAGAAGGCCATGGACATCCTTGTTGGTTGTAACTTTCAACACTGAGACGAGCCTGCAAGAAAACAAGCAGGGCAGAAAGGAGGCAATAAAACATAAAACATGCAGGCTTCAAGACCCCTTCAACACTCTGTTGGACTCACTGTACATGCATCAGAAAGCACGCCACCACATCACCCCACTCTGGTGGGTTGTGGCCATGAACCCTGGAGTTTGTTGCCGAAACCAGACACATCCAAGGACCATTTCCTAATGTCCAGAGATCTCTGCGGCATTCTGGCCCAATAGTAGCCTTTGGTGGGGTCTGCCCCTGGGGCTCTGGGGCAGGTAGCCAAGGACCAAGCCACCCCAGCTCCTTTCTCTCTAGCACTTTCAGCTGAGTCACTGAGTCCAGAGAAGACCACAGTTCAGGTATGCTCATAAGCGCCTTCTCCAAGTTGGAGTTTAGCTGGTCAACCTGGAGGTCCCTGGGATGGCAGGATGAGTAATAATGCCAAGAGCTTGACCTTCAGTTACCTTAGAAAGTCTAATACCTTCTCTGGGACGACTTCAGCGTCAGGACTCACACCAGCTGTGCCCTCAATGTGTCAGACATGCGCTGAGTGTTCTACTTGTATCTGAAATAACTGAACCACAAAGCAAATCAATAAAGAAGCCTCAAGGAATTGTTACCCTAAAATGGGAAGAAGAAAAATGGTCACTTGGAACCTGTAACCAGTTACCCTAATCTCAAATGTCTCTCCAAGAGACTCGTAGAGGATGGGCATAATTCATCTTCAAGGAAACGAAGGTGTGTCTTACACCTGCTCAGCAGCAGAGGGTCTGGGTAGGAAAGGGGGATCATCGGAGTAACTTCAACCCCCACACCCATCATCGGATTCAGTAGCACTACATTTCAGCGATGGAGACGAGGTGGGTCCAGGACAATACAGAATGAGAAGACATTGAAATAAAGGAGGGTTCAGAAGTGATCTGAGACCAGCACCCAGAGAGCCAACATGCCAATAAGAGCAGCACCTTCAAAAGAAATGCAACAGATAGCTCAGGAATTGTGACGTTGTCAAGGCACTTTTTTGGATTTGGAAAAATTAAGGTTGGAAAAAGAGGCTTGTGGAATCCCTGTTGCATGGTAACAGGTGCAACTGATGGGACAAGATGCATCCTTGTAAAATATTAACTTCACAGAGAATCTTCCAGAAGCCAAGTGTGATGAGCTGGACCCTGCTTGGTCCCCTGGCCAAGCCCACCACCCAACACATGTTTGTGGAGTGAAGACTGAACCCATCAGAAGAGTCTGCAGGCTAGAGCAGAAGTTGGCAGAAGGATGTGGAGAAAGAGGGTCTCTTCCTGGAGGGTGTTGTCCAAATGCAAAAGCAGGGAAGCCACTTAGTCATGTGGTCACCCACCATGTCCCCTTTCTTCTGAAGTCATGCTCCAAATCCCTGAGTGGACACTGCCACTGATTGAGGTGATGGGCCGATGTTGGTCCATTGGGAAAACAACAGCACCCCATACTGAATAGGGATCCTGAACAGAGCCTGCTTCCAAGAGACCTGCAAAAGCAGGGAAGCCAGGCACTGGTGTCAAGAGGGGGTCAGACAATCTCAAAGGGGCAGACATGTTTTCCATGAACAGTAGGTGCAAGGGATTTTATAAACTTTGAAAGCTCTGTCTACAGAGAGAATTAAGGACTTTTGCAGATATGCCACTAGAAAAAGCCAACAAACCGTGAAAGAACAAGAGAAGGACCAGAAGAGAATTTCTATAGGAATTTCTATAGGAACAACCACAAAACGAGTAACAAAATGGCACTGAATACATATCAATCAACAATTCCTTTAAAGATAAATGGACTAAACTCCCTAATCAAAAAACGTAGGGTGACAGAATGGATAACAAAACAAGACCCATCTACACGCTGCCTCCAAGAGTCTCATTTCAGATGGAAAGACCCCTGCAGATTGGATGTGAGGGGCTGGGGATGTGTTTGTCATGCACATGGAGGCCAGAAGAAAGCAGGGCAGCAATACTCCTATTAGACCAAATAGACCTTAAAGCAAAGAGGGTCAGAAGAGACAAAGAAGGATGCTAAATAATCATAAAGGGGACCATCCAACAAGAGGCTATAACAATTGTAAATATTCCTGTGCCCATCAAGGGAGCACCCAAATATATAAACAATAAGTAACAAATATAAAGAAAACAATCAATAATAATACAATAATTGTAGGGGACTTTAACACCCTATTTATACCAACAGGCAGATTGTCTGTCAGAAAATCCACAATCCAGAAAATCCACAGGAAACTGTGGCTTTGAATGCTGCTCCCAGCCAGATGGACGTAACAGTCATATTCAGAACATGGAACATTCCTCAGAGTAGATCACATATTAGGCCACAAAACAAGTCTCAGCAAGTTTTAAAAAAAATCATTAAAGTCATTAAAAAAAGGTTTGTAGAATGCTTTGGCATCTTCAATGGAGTTACAAATAGATTTGCTATCTACATTTGAGCCAATATATGAGATACCTAGACCCTGGAAGAATAAAGGGAAGGCCGAAGCAGGACAGAGCCCAGCAATGAGCTGAAAAGCCTAAGTGGGTCACTGCTCTGTGGGACAGGGCCCCATAGAAGCAGGGAGGTGGCAGGGTGGGAGGCGGGGCGGGAAGTTGCCAAAGCCTTGTCTCCCTCACTCATCATTGTGTCGGACCCGGCCAACCTGCACGGCCTTCTCCCTCACGGCTTGGTCTAGTCCATGTCACTGGTGGAGCGGCCTGGCTTTGGGGGCTCACGAAGCTCTCTGCTGGCATGGGCCTGAATTCTCCATGGTCTAAAACCATCCCAGTCCACAGAACAACCCACAGAGGGGCCTTGAGAAGATGGTGGGAGAACAGCTGAGGTTCAAGGTTCAGGGGGGCTGAGGGACCCCAGCAAGGCCAGTGGCTGGTCCCGATGAGGATCCAATGGGGCTTATCTCCTGCTGGGGCCAGCCAGGGCTCTGGGGTGGCCTGTGGCTCTGGCTCCCAGGCTGGGTCCTGAGGCCTTAGAGCTCCTCCTCCTGGGCCGGTGGGTGGACCCAAGACTTTATTCATTTCCTTCTCTATTGATAAAGAGAGAGTTGCTGCCAACCTGTTTTCCAAGTGAGAGAATGCTGGAAGATTGATTTTTTGCAGGAGGTGTAATACAAATAGGACATATTATCTCAGAGAACTTGCACAGGATAATTATTTATGAATGTATTACCAACCATATGGTTTCCCACACTGGTTCGAGGGGGTAATGATATTTATAATTACCTGTGTTTAGAAATACCTTCATGCAAAGAAGTAAATATGCCTCCTACTGAGAGCAGAAACAGTCTTTCCCCTTCCATAATTAGTGAACTTTCCCTCAGCCACAGCCTGAAATTACTTTCGGCTTCTCAGGGGCAACATGGGATAGAGAGACACAGGGCTGGGGTCCAGCCCACGGGCTAGGACCTTGCAGCTTCGGATCTCTCTGGGTGTCCTCTGGGACTGATGAGGGCCATGGCAGTGGGGGTGGTGCTGTTAGGCACAGACCTGCCTTAGGGCACAGGATCCTCTCCATAGCCCGCAGCCCAAGTCCCTGGGTCCCCTTGTCACCAGGGTTCCACGTTCAAGGACAGTTGTCTGGTCCCTGTCTGTCCCTGGCTGCCCCCTTCCAGCTGGCCAGTCCTCACTAGCTCTGCCCCACCCTGTCCAGGACCACCTCCTATGCACAGTGACCTGTCACCACCCCGTTTGGAGCTCAGCCTCCTCCGCTGTCTGCCGAGAGAGTCCCTCAGAGCCAGCCAGGGGTGAGAGGCAGGCAGACAAGGACACTGACATGAGCTCAGTGAAAAACGTAGGTTGATTTTAAAGCTCTGATCTTTATTCTTACATGATGTCTTCCTACCTTGAGGGGCTGGTAAATTCTTTTTTAATAGATTCATGGGTATTTGTGATTTAAAAACCGTCATTTCTTTCTCCCTCCCCCAAGTTCTGTTAGTTTTCTGAATTAACAGTGTGCATGTGTATCTGTGAGTGTGTGTGGGGAAGTGGCGGGGAGAGGGAAGCCACAGGAGGATGGCTTGTGGGGGTGGTTGGGTTGTAGTCAATTGGATTTGGACGTGGACTTGGGATGCCCGTCAGGGAGCCAGCGCCCGGTCCCAGCCATGGAGACCCGGCTGTGGGGACCATGTGTGGCCAGGCAGCGTCCTTGTAAGGAGGACATGCGTTTGTGTCTGTATGTGTCTGGCGGGAGGTGAGGGCCATGTGCCCAGACACACGCATGTTTGCACGTGTTCACGTGTGTGCTTGTGCATGACCCCGGGAGCAGGGACGTGCTTCACAAGGGTTGCTGTGATCTTGCCGAATTCTGTCGCGTCTGGAGCGATCTGAGCAGGGACCCTCCACGTCCCCCCCAGCTTGGAGGAGGCTCCAGGGCGGGGACCCCTTCCCCCTCCTCCCACATTTTAGCAGCTCCAGATAAACATGTCAGGTTGGAGCTCTGACGCCGTCTGGAAGGAAGCCATGCCCCCTCGCAGTTTCTCCAGAATTTCCAGAAATGCCTTCCTGTTCTTAGTTGGCATTTTTATTTTCCTGGAGCGACTTGTCACAACACATGAGTGCGTGCGTTTGTCTCACGTTGACTTCCAGCCATGCTGCCGGGTGATGGGCAAGCACACGGCATTTTCTCCCACCCCAGCCCGCAAGCTTGGGAGGTTTGCCTGCTTTCCCCAGAGAGTCTCTCCCCACGGACCCCACCGCACCCCCCGGGCTGGGACAGCGAGCAGGGCTTCCGGGGTAGGGCGCACGCAGTGGGAACCGGTGCCTGTCCTCCTCAAGCCCTGATGGAAAGAGTGGGTGTAGCAGGACCAGGGGTCCTGAGATGGGATTTCAAGCCCCCTGCTATGGAGGAGCCCGACTGCAGCATTACACGGTGACACTTGCCCTGGGAGCATCGAGGGAGCACTTGAGGCAGGCAGGCATGGGGTAGAGGGTGGTGGCAGCTTCGGTGGCGTCCTCCTTGTGGCAGGAAGGCGGCTTTGAGCACCAAGGACCTGGTGGAGGTGGCACATGTGGCTGTCATGTTTCTAAGTATACGAGAACCCTCCACTCGGCTGAACCTGCTGCCTGTCAACATCCCAGGCCACTGCGGAGCCCACCGCCTGGCTCATCCTCACAGTCTCGAAGGAGGACGTCCACTGGGAGCCCGAGCCCTTGATGCCTCTGATTCTGGTCCAGGCGTCTGCCCACCCATCTGATCCCCACTGAGAAAGACTTTGTTGCACAACCTTTCCGAGCCCCCCGGTGAGACAGGCCTGCATGGGCCTCTGCAGACCCAGGATGTCCCAGGCTCAGGTCCTCTCCGCGAGGGGCTCGCTGCGCCTGCAGGAGTCGGACACACGCATCAGCCACTCCACCTAATGAGGTAAGAACACAGATGGCTCAGAGTTGGGTTTAGGGTTAGGCATAATTAAGGGAGCAGATGGAGAAATTCAAGTTAAAATTCAGTAAAATTTTAATTGAAAGATTCTGTGTTTCCACCCAAAGATCTTGTAAAGATGAGCTCAGATTTCGTGCCCCTGCCCCCTCCCCCAACGCACACACACACAGTCCCTAATCCCATGTGCTCTGTGCTCTGTGGATGTCCTCCAGCCTGGTGTCTGCAGTCCAGCACCAGCCCCCACGCCCCCCACCCCGGCCCAGAGAGTCCCCCCTGTTGCAGCCCCAGCCGGCAGGTGCACACGTTGCCCCCAGAGGGTGGAAGGTGGGAGTGGGACACTGAGGAGAATGGGGAGCAGCTGGGGACCCCTGGTGGGGCAGAGGCGGGGACCTTGCCCCTCTAGCCCTCCCTCCTCTGGCTCCTTGGCGGTCCCAGACCTTCTCCCACGTGCTCAGACTGTGTTTGTTCTGGGTGCATTACGGTGTCTGTCTCTGCCATCCCCCTGGGGGACCCACCCTGGCCACTGTTGACAAGTGGGGAGGTCCCTGAAGTCCTCGGTTTTGGGACAGCCTGGTGGCTCTGGGTGGTTCCCAACTGACGGGATGAGGCTGGAGAGCAGAGGGGCTGCTGTGCTGGGGGTAGGGAGTGCTCCTGCAGACCAGCTTGCTGGAGAGAGTGAGGGAAATTGCCCCCTTTGGATTTATTGGCTGCCTTATGGCCCCCTCTGCAGAGATCATGGACATGAGTCCCCAAGGGCCCGAGGAGGCTGTTTGCTGTGTCTCTCCTTGTGTGCCCCTCCAACCTGCCCTTCACAAGGCTCCTCTGTTCCCACCAAGGGCCACCTCCAGCAGACCAGCCCACCAGCCCCCCAGCCCATCTGCCTTCAGGATCTCTGCTTGCTGGGGTTCTGGCAAAACGTGCAAAAGGGCACAACGCTGTCAGTTGATCAGTCTGTCTATCCAACTGTCTATCTGTCCATCCCTCTACTCATGCAAACTTTCTTCAGCAAACAGTGGGTTTACATCCTTACAAACCTGGCAGGATGGTCAACCGTTAGTTCTCTTCACATCTTCAAACACAAAGTAGTTTTTTTAAAATCAAGGACAACTATGTGGAACATTAATTGCCTTTTTTTTTAAAAAAAGATCAATTTATTTATTTTTAGGGAGAGAGGGGCAGCGGGGGTAGGGGAGAGAGAGAGAGAGAGAATCTCAAGCAGAGCCCCTGCTGAGCACGTAGCCCGACATGGGGCTCGATCTCACGACCCTGAGATCACGACCTGAGCAGAATCCAAGAGTCGGACGCTCTAACTCACTGTGCCACCCAGGGCTCCCTGAAATATTAATTGCCTTTTATTGGACAAGGGAGACATTGGAGGCTTTGGAAACATAATCGCAGAAGTGATATCCATCCTCTTGTATTGTCACGGTTGGAAGCAAGTCGTGGGACCAGCCCACACTCAGGGGGAGGAGATCACAGGGAGATGTAGCCCCCAGGAGGGGGGGGGGTCCTGCGGGCCATCTTAGACACAGCTGACCACATAATTCAGGTGTGAGACTTCTTTCAGTGTTAATGATATTAAACCTTTGTTTAATATCATTTGTATTTGTTATGTTTGTGGAAGATAATTTTCTTTGCTTTTTTATTCAATTTACTTTTTGAAGTAACAGTGGCTTTTTGTTATTATGTAGCCAGGATTTCAGTGTTTTCCTGAACGGTTTTCTTTCTGGGGCTTTGGGAAGGGAAAGGCTTTTCTCACCCAGCTCAGTTCCACAGATCCATGCCCACCTATGTGCTATACGTTTCACGTGCTGTTTCATGTTTGGTGTCAAACTCTGCACCTGTCTGGGTTTATTTTGTTGTCTCTGGATCTACCTCACTTTTTCCCCAAAGAAGGGAGCTACTTTCCCCAGCATCAGCTCTGATGCATATCTGTCCTTCCCCCGCCCATGTCAGTTTCCTAAAGAGTGATACTTTATGTCTGTTGCAGGTGGTCCCCATGGCCAATATTAACTACTGAGGCTTGATGTGTCGTCCAAAGGACTGGCAGGGAGTGGGTGCCCCTCTCTCAGAACAGGGTGAGATCGGCCATGAAGGAAGGATCACCTCCGAGCATCCGGGAGCTGCCCATGTGGGCTGGGAGCCCTCTCCAACAGGGGAGAAGGGCTTCGGGGGGCATGTCAGAGGGGTCAAGGGTGTCCCTCCCAAGGCACCTGAATGGTGACGAACAAGACGCCCTCAGAGGAGGAGCTGGTGTTGAGTTTGGGAGCAGCTTGCATGGGCAGCATTTGTGGGGTGCATCATGCCTTTGTGGTGCTCCCAGGACCACTGACCACATGGTCCGCAGACCCTGTGTGGACCCTGCGTGTGGGAGAGCAGTCATGGGCTCCTCCCTGGGCCCTCCAAAGAGCCTTCCTTGATGGCAAACAGCTGTGACAGAAGGAAGCTGTGGGTTCTTCGGGAATCTGAGAGTCTTGAGGGACCTGCCAGAATGGGAACACCAACAAGCAAGCCTGGAACGCTCACCTGTTCCGGAGAACTGTGGTGTCAGTTTTCCCGGCTGCCCATTCGAATGACCAGCTGGGAGGTTCACAGTCTCTCACAGTTCTGGAGGCTGAAGCTTCGAGGTACGGGCAGGGCCGTGCTCCCTGCGGAGGCTCTAGGGGAGGATCCTTCCTGTCTCTTCCTGCTTCTGGGAGCCCCTGGCATTCCTTGGCTGTGGCAGCTCTGGTCTTCCTTTCTGTCTTCATGCAGCTTCTCTCCTCTTCTGTCTCTTATAAAGACATCTGTTATCACCTAGGTAATCCTGGGTGCTTTCATCGTGAGATCCTTAATTCCCTCTGCATATAAAGTTCATAGGTTACAGGCATAAGGGCTTGACCACATCATTTTGGGGACCACAACTCAACCGACAGCATCAACTTGTGAGGATGTCATTCAGAGACTTTCCTCTCCTTCTTCCCTCTCCTACCCAGAGGATTAGAACTGAAGGTCACACATTCAGGGAGGGAGGGAGGGAGGAGGAGGAGGGGAGAAGGACGGGGAGGAGGAGGAAGAAGATGGGGGAGAAGAGGGGAGAGAAGCCCCAGCACAGGCTTCTCAGGGCCGTGAGGCTTCAGTACCACTGACATAATTATCGGGGACTTAATGAGACGCTTTAATATTTAATACCCGCTACTACTGTTTGTCCTTCATGACAATTCTTTTCATCCCTCCTACTCTGAGATTCTATTTCTTGGCCAATCTTACTAGTTAATTTTTTTTTTCAGATAAAATTTAGAATTATTTTGTCAAGTTTGTCCCTAAATTTGCCCGGAATTCTTACTGGAACGGCACCAAACATACCCATCAATGGGTATGGGGCGGGGAGGGGCAGGGAGGGGCGAGGGGCTGGATGGCTACTGAGCTCTGAGCCCCCCTTCACAGGAACAAAGACTGAATTTCCCTTTAGCCGAGTGTTGTTCACATACCTCCGTCACGTGTGCAAGTATTAATAGGCTCTCCATAATTTCTGTTCGCTTCATTCTGAAACGTGTGCTGTTTTCAGTAATAGAATGTGTGTTTCAGCTTTTCTACTATTGCTCACATACAGGAATGCTCATGATTTTCATGTTTTCGGTTTTTTTAGCTGGCATATTTATTTGTTTTGAGGATTTTTCAATTTACTCTTTGGGTTTTTTAGGTGGCTAGGGATCTCACCTGGTAATTATAGACCCGGGTTTTCTTCTAGCCCTCCTGCATCATAATTGGGAAGTTTAATGCTCTCGAAGGAATCCTGTGATCACTGGTGTCACGTGGTTACAGTGTCTGGTTTTAGGGCTTCTCAGCACACCTTGGACACACTGATGTCTCACTCCCTGCTTTGTGCTCAAAGTAGGATTGTGTTTGTGTCTGGAAGAGTCTTCTGGGAAAGGATCCTGGGTGGTGTACTTGGGGAAACCTCGCCTATCTGAGGGTGTCCTTCTGGTGCGTAAGAACCTTCCTTTCCCCCAGCTCAGCAGCAGAGGCTCTGTGCGCCAGAGACGAAAACACCCCGTTCTCACCTACAGGGTGTCTTTCTTGGCCTGAGAGGGCTCGTGTTTGTCTCTTGTGCCTCTTGCCCCGTGCTGTCCCTTATTCCCTGTCCCAGGCTTTGGAGATGGCGGTGTCGGCAGGGCCATGCCAACTCTCCATTCTGAACCATGCTGCTCTGTCAGGGGACAGTTGGTTCTGGTCCCCAAACGGACCAAAGCAGAAATTCCACCGTGTGTGTAGCATTACTTTCCTGTGTGCGCAGGCTTTCCTGGCTTGAACGTGGCCTCTGGACTTTGTGAGCTAAACATCTATTCTTACTATGCCATTTACTTGAAAGTCAGCAAGGGAAGGGTTTCTTTTTTCTTTTTCTTTTCTTTTCTTTCTTTTTTTTAGATAGATTTTAGTTCTTAGAGCATTTGTAGGTTTCCAGAAAAATTGCACAGAAAGTAGGGTGGTTCTATATGTCCCCGCACCCCGCAGCGGTGGTCATGGACACCATACGCTAGTGTGGAACATTGTTGCAACTGATGAACCAAGACTGAAACATTGTTATTCACTGAAGTCCAGGGCCTACTTTAGGGTCCTCTCTGTACCCAAAGTTCTGTGGGTTTCGACAATTGCCCTTACATGGCTACCTCCTTAGAAATGCCCTGTGTGCCCCCTACTCACCCTTCTTTGTCCTGCCCCGAATCTGGCAGCCACTGGTCTTTTCATGATCTCTGTAGTCTGGACTGGTTTGCTTTCTAGGGTGGGAGGATGCATTGTGTGTGTATGGGGGGAGCAAAAGAGAAGAGTGGGGTCCTTGGGAGACATGTCAGAGGGTGCGCCCGGGGAAGCCTGGAGAGATGGGGGAGCTGGACAACAAATAGCCTGTGACCAAGGAGGGAACATTTTGTCCTAGCAAGGGGCTCTGGGAAGGCAGGTGGGGCCTTCTGCATGACAGTATGGGACCAGCTGTGTCTTCGTGGGGAGGAAAGAGAGAGGGAGCAGGTGGGGAACTTGTGGACGCTGGCTGGGTCTGACAAGGAGCACGTAAGGCTGGAGATCATGCTTTATGAGCGACAAAATCCCCTGAAACCCAGGGCCGGTGTGGCGGAAGGACAGGGCGAGAGGGTCGGGGCTGCCAGTGGTAGTGGGAAGATGAGGTCTGTCGAGGTCTTCCTGAGAGCAAGATGGGCCACTTGGGAGGTCTCTGAAAGTTGTGTCTCCTTTCACTAAGGCAGACCACATCTGGGCAACATGGAAGAATCAGGGGCACTTCTGCCTTGTAGAAAGTGAGATTTGGTTTGCATTTCTCTCAGTCTGGGGAACCGAGCTATGAGGATTTTGAAGAACCAGAACTAAAGCGAATGATCACTCCTCTTCAGGGGCATTCTCCCCTGAAACATGCACCGAGAACACACGTCTCTGCAAAACATCTCTTTCCAAAGAATTGTTTCAATTCTTCTTTTTTTTGGGGTAACATTTTGTGTTTTCATAAAAGCCATATTCCATCAGTGTTATTCTGTAGCACTCACTCAGAGCCAGATCTATTTTTTAAAAAGCATTTGGCACTCTGAAGTGTTACATGTGGCTTAGTGAAAACAGCAATATGCAGAGATTCAAAAGATGTCACTCCATGTTAGGTACAAAACGTGATCAGCCTTACTTATGGTCCGACACAAATGCAGAATTCAGATGTGGCATTGTGGGAAGCAAGGGGACATCTTTGTTGGGAGGAGAGACCTTCCACGCACATCACCCTTCGGGGCGAGAATTCCCAGTGCCTGCCCAGCTCACCAACAGAAAGAGAGGGAAGTGAAACCTCTCCTAGGCACGTCCTGTAGGAAGAATGGCTCAGGACAAGCCAGTTGGGGTTTTGTAGGTTTCCCTAAATATATCCTTGCATCTTGGGTAATGGTATTTTCCCAAAGATGTGAGCCTTGGCGGCCTGGCCTCCCTCGGGCTTTCTCAACTAAGCCCTTGCACTGTGATCTCATGGAACCCTCACGACAGCCTTGGCTGAGAGCCAGGTCACCATCACCGCCTGCAGACGAATGGACCCAAGCTCCCGGAGGTGGAGTGGAGAGGGCAAGAGCTGAACTGAGGTTTTGCTCCCAGAGTCCATGTGGGCTCAGTCGCCCTCGGCTGCAGCCACAGTAAAGAAAACGCTAGTCCTGGGCGGGGTGAGCACCTGGTCCAGGTGTGCACTAGGCCAAAGTAACCCTTACAGTTTCAGGTCAAGACCACTCACAGTTGTGTCCGTGGTCCGGGGACCCAGCTTGGGACGTTCCTGTTGGAAGGCTATGTGTAAATCAGAGACTGTCCTCCCAGGAAAAGTCTTGTGGTATTTTGGCCATAGTGAAAAACTATCAGGGCTGTATTTAAACCAAGCCGGGGCTGTGTTTAAACCGATTAACAACTTCCCGCCGGTACACATGCTTCTGAAATCCAGCCCATGAGCAACAGCCCAGCTCTTCCGCTTGCTGGCCAATCAGTGAGAGCCCAACTCTGAGGGTCCTAACCCATGCAAACAGCCTCACTTAGGAAGCTGAGATGCCACAGCTAAAGGTCACCTAAAGGTCCCCAGCCATTGTTATCCAGGCTCTGCTTTGAGGGGCGGGGATGGCAGCTCTCCTTTGCTTCGCTCAGATGTTTGTTCTGACCCCAAAGGGCCTCTCCCATGGGGTCTGTGCGGTGCTGAGGCCCCACCACTCGAGGCTCCTGGCAGGTATCAAGTCAGGCTTTGTCGTGGGGCCCAGCACCCAGGTGGGGCTGGTCCTCAGGTGGGTCTGGTCCTCTGGTGGGAGTAGTACTCTGCTGGGCTAGCTCTCAGGTGAAACCCCAAGGCCATGGCCAGACCCAAGGGTGTGCTGAGGGCCGAGGGCAGAGGGCGGCTAGCTCTGCCCACCACGGACGTTAGGTGCTGCTTGGCCCCGCCCTTCCTCCCGATGGCCGGACCGCAGGGACAGCTCCTGCTCCCCAGCTCCCACGGCTTCCAGAGCAGTGGTGGCAGCATCTGCTGGAGCTCCAGCTTTACAAGGAGATCTGCCCGGGCAGATATTTTAATTTTATCAAATAAGGCTGGAGGATAAAGTACAGGTGATAAAGAACGCTCTAAAAGCCCAAACACAAAGCAAACCCATCTACCCTTGGTGCGTAAATACTCCCGGTGTTCCCGTTCGTAAAGTGTCTGCGCTCGCCCTTCGTCCCCACGCAGCTGTTTGCCCGGCAGCCCCAAGTGTCTGGCGGCCCCAGACCACTCAGTCCAGTAAGCAGCCAGGAGAATGGCGTGAGGGATGTCAAGGGTCTGTGACCTTCCTAACTGGTGTTGCCCATCTGGAAGCCATGGTGACCGGCTGCAGTCTCATTGGGGTGGAAGTCAGGAAGCGGCAGCCCTCTGGCCTCCCAGCAGAGCTCCTGTGAACCTGCTCCACCCGAAGGGCCTTGGTGGCTGCCGGCCTGGCCTCTCCCTGTCCGTCACATTCCATACTCCCTGAGCCCCTGACCTGCAGCCTCCCCACTCTCCTCCTGCTCCAGCTCCCAGCACTTCCTTTGCAGCGGGGCCATCCCACATCCCAGGGGTAACCCACCTGTATCCCATGCTCAAGGTGAGGGGCCACCGGGCACAGTGTGCAGCACCTTTGGGAGCCAGCAGTTGGCCATATGAACGCCCAGGGTTGTGGCTGAGGCACCACGTGTCCGCGGGGAACTGTGAGCGCACGCTTGTGTTCCGTGTGACAGAGGTGGGAGGCCCTCCCCTGCACGGGAGTCATCACTCGGGTCTTCTCAGGAACTGGCTCTGGGCAGAGCCCACCTGCCCAGCCCGGCATGGGTCCCCCACCACACTCATGTCAGTGTGGCATGTCAGTCACCTTATTGATGGTGAAACTATCAGAATGACAATCTAGAGGGGACCCTAGATTGTAATTATAATGCATTTCAGGCGATGTTCAATTCAGTGTGCATGTATGGGACACGTGTGATGTGTGAGGCCCCACGCAGGGTTCTGAGAACAGTGTGGACAAGATGGCCAAGGAATTTAGAGCAAGGTTTGAAGAAATGTAGGCGTTCGGGTGTGACGAATGCCTTGCTCACTTTCATATTGCCAGAACTTCTATGCCCGTCACACAGGAATGCTGAACACTGGGGGGGGGGCTGGCCCTGGGGGCTCTGAGAGCGGGACCCAGGGGCTGTAGCCCATGGCAGCCACAGGAGCATGGGTAGGCAGACCCCCACTCGGCTCTGACTCAGCGGGAACATGGGAGAATGCAGCCTGAGCCTGGGCCTCATGGAAGGGACACAGGTGACTGTTCTTCTGTCACGTCTGCATCTCATGTTGGCTGGAGCTACTCATGCCAGTGTTCAGACCATTGGCCACAGCCCTTCATCAGCCCTACGGGCCACATCTGGGACTTCCTCATTTTGAGTTTTAATGCAGGGACCCTGAGTCTCTAGGTGTTGAAGGACTTGGCACTTACCAGACTGATGACTCCTGGATGTGCCATCTTGGGTTTTTTTACAGCCCTGGTTTAGCTGCTAGGAATTTGATGGGAACCTGTACAATTAAACTGGGAACAAGGAGAGGTTCGGGCTGGAGCCCCTGATTCCACCAGATACTCCCAGAGCAGAATTTAACAGCAGAGCTTCAAGGAGAAAGCCTGGGTTCGACTGATTCCTGTGACCTTGACCCAGCTTCCTTCCCTTGGGCATGGAGTGGGGGGACCCACTTTCCCCCTCTGTAGCATGAGATTGTTGGCCTTGGAGACTTGCGAGTTCTGTCCTTGATGTAAAAACTCTTCTTCCAGGAATCTTGGGCCAAACAAGAGCCTGGTGTAGCAGGACCCGAGGGAGACCCAGGAGTGGCTGCAGAGCCCGCTGCTAGGAAGGCACGGGGCTAGGTGGGTCACCAGCGCTCCAGACATGCGGGTGCAGGGGTGGAGAGGGTGGTGCTAACTCCCCAGGTCTGCAGGGCTGTGACTGCCTGCTTCTCTTTTCCTCTCTGCTTCGAGGGTTCCAGACTTGGATTTGCTGGAAGCTTGTTTCTGACCGGTGAGCTACATGGGACGAGGAGCCAGAGACAGCCACATGGAGATGAAGGGAGACTGACAGGCTCTGGGTACCAGCCAGCACACTGGCCTTTTCAGCTTCATCTTAATTTGCCAAGAAGCGTGCCCCTTCTCACCCCGAGCATCTCACTAGATACTGAAAACCCGATGCCCTAATGTAATGGATTGCAATTATTCTAAATTAGGCAGACAAGCACATTTCAGAGTTTTTCCCCATCTGTCTGACTTGAAGCCTCTGCTGTTTGTAATGAGTCATTTCTTCAGCACAGAATTCTGGACCAACAGGGATTTTTGTACTTCAGCCTTTGCTCTTCTGTTGTCCAGATGCTGAGAACTTTTCTGTCCCTTCCTGGGGCCAGGACCTCAGCTCTGAGGATGGACCCCGGCTGGGACCATGCCAGTCCCGTGGTGGGACTGCCGGCGAAAGGGGAGAGGAAGAGGAAGAGGAAGAGGGTGGATTTTATGCAAGTGCTGGTGGTGCGATGGTTGGTTCTCCTGCCTCCCTGCTGTCCTGGGGTGGAGGGACCCCCCCCCACACGAGTGACATAGCACTTGGGGGCCATGTCCTTGGCCCTTAAGGATGACTCATGAGATCCCCATCCCCCTCTGTTGCTTTATCTCTTGGGAGTCTGGGGCTGTGTCACTCACCTAGGGGCACTGCTGGGTGGTGGTGGGGTGACACTTGGCCTCAGAATCCCTGGACCCCATTTTCCCAGCTGGCCCTCAGGGGATTCTGGTGGGCTCAGCTCACCACGTGGAGCAATGCCGCACATAGGGCCGGACCCCATCTGTGTCTGCTTACAGGGCTGCTGACCTGTCTCAGAGGCCCACTGGTGTTCCACTTGAAACCACTTTTCCCCTCTTTTTAAAACATTGAGGTGAAATTCACACAACCTAAATGTGTGTATTTCAGACAGCATTTAGCACACTTAACGAAATTCACAACCACCACCTCTGTCGGGTCCACAAACGTATTCATCTCCCTGCAGGAAGACCCACACCCGTGAAGCCGGCTGGAAGCAATTTCAACGTCCCTCTCGAGCCTTCCTGTGCAAGAATGAGGAAATGTCCCTGAGCGCCCGGGTGCAGGTAGGACCAGAACATCGGGGCTGGAGCCCCAGGTGGCTCAGCAGGAGCAAGCAGGCAGCGGGGGCGCCCCGCCTCTACTTTGCAGCTGGTTGTGTGACTTTGGGCAAACTCCTCAACTTCTTCAGTAAGGGTTCCTAGTAATGCTACTTTGCAGGGTTGGAGTGGGACCAAGTGGGGTGTACTTGGCTCTCAACACACTGTAGCGTCCCCTTCTCCTCCACAGTGGAGCTACCTCTTGTTGGGGGTGGGTGGGAGAGAAGGCAGTGAAAGGAGACGATTCCTAGCTAGACTTATTTCCCTTTCATTTGGAGATGCTCTTCTAGCTAAGCTGGGACCAGGGACAGCGGGGACATTGCTCTCCTGGATAAGGGCTGCTCCGCAGTGATGGGGGAGAGCAGGATGTGCTCAGCAGGGAGAGGGCTGCAGGTCCTGGTGATGTCCCACCCAGGTGGAGGGAGCTGTGCTTGGCTGTCACTACCCCGGGGACTGGTTCTGTCTACCCTCCCGCCCCCACACCCAGCAGCATCCCCCCCACCCTGTCTTGGTCTTGCCCGTAGGCAGCCTAGCTGCATCTTCCTTCTCAAGAACCCTTCCAAGCTGCCGGGCCTGTCGTCCTGAACCAGGCAGAGTGGTCCAGCTGAAATCCCACCCACCTGGTTGCTGCTTGAATACTCCCATAGACAGGCCTCTCACTCACTTCAGCAGCAACTGTGTTGTAGAGCCATGGGATGAAGGAGTCCATGCAAATCCTGATCGACAACTTGTCAGCTGGGAGTGGAATTGGCTTCAGGCAAGGGAGGCGAAGTCCGAGTGAGAGTGAATGGAGAGGCTTGAAGTGGAGTTTCTGAAGCCGCACGTGGGTTGGAGCCACAAGGCTCGGACGTGTAGGGCATGGTCTCCACTCACTTCCTGCCAAGGGGTGTCATGAATCTTGGTCTTCCAGTGATACTTTGTGGATTGTCCTGGCTTGGTCTGTGCCCCAGCCCGCACCACCCTTGCAGGGAGTTCACGGCCTCTCCTGCATGCCTCCTTTTGCCCTCCAGCCAGGGGTAGACGTGGCCCTCCCCAGAGTCCCCGGCCCTGGATCAGGCAGTGGGTGCTTCTCCCTCCTGGGCACCAGCACCCGGAGTTGCCCACAGGACACTCTGCAGGCCTTGTCAGCAGCTGAGGAACATATCCCAGGGACGTGGGAGATCAGGTTAACCCATGACAGAAGCCATGGGCTTTGCCTCTTCTCTGTCACTGCAGAAGCAGCTCGAGTGACTGAGTGACCTGTGCTTGTCACTTTCCCCAGAGAGGCCAGGAAGTCCGGGGGGCTGGCTTCTGCTAGGGTACACTCAGATTTGGCCCACTGTGCCCTGTTTCTGTGTCCGACTCACGTCCCTGGTAGTTCAAAGTGACGATGAGATTCGTCCTTATCAGCATCTACTGACATCACCCAGATTTTCTGCAGTGCCTTAGGGTGCATATCCCGGGGGAGAGCTTCGGAAGGAGGAGGCAGAGCCCGGACCCTGGTGGCCAGTCCTCCTCTGCTTGGGAGGGTTGTCTTCCAGAAAACGAGCTCCTGGGACCAGGATCGTGTTCTGCTTTGTGCACGGCTGCAGCCCTCTGTTGGACAGGGTATCAGGGCGGGGATGAGTACATCCCTAGGGAGGGGTCTCTGAAGTCACCCCCACCCTGTCCCAGGCAGGGTGTGGCAGTTGGAAGTAGCCCAGGGTGGAGGCCAGCCCTGAGGACAGGGGAGCAGGGGCCTGCCCACGGGAAGCCAGGGGGGTCTGTGTGGGGAATGGTCAGGCTGGGAGTTGGTGCAGCAGCTGCTGTCGTCAGGAGCTGTGGGAGAGGCGCTAGCTGGGGAGCTGGGGGAAGGGGCAGGTGTCCACCAGCCAGAGAGCGGCAGGAACAGGGCTAGGGGACCGAGCAGGTGGGGACTGAGCAGGGTCTGGTGGCTCCCATGTAGGGAGCCAGAGCTGAGACTACA
The DNA here is from genome assembly GCF_010015895.1 of Lontra canadensis. Classification (NCBI taxonomy): domain Eukaryota; kingdom Metazoa; phylum Chordata; class Mammalia; order Carnivora; family Mustelidae; genus Lontra; species Lontra canadensis. Next base: position 17,156,767 of record NW_022631007.1, read on the forward strand.
GCCAGGGACAGGTGATCAGCCAGCTGTGCCTGGGGTACGGGGTCCCTGTGTCAGTGAAGATTCTCCAGAGGAACAGGACTGTATGTCCAAGATTTACTATATATATAGTGTGTGTACATATAATTTTTATTATACATTTCTAGGAAATTATTATTATTGTTTTGATAGTTAACATACAGTGCAAAATGGTTTCTGGAGTAGAATTCAGTGATTTATCACTTACCTACAACACCCAGTGCTCATCACAACAGGGGCCCACTTAATACCTATCCCCCCCAGCCTATCCCCCATCCCCTGCCCACCTCCCGCCAGCAGCCCTCAGTCTGTGCTCTGTTAAGAGTTTCTTAGGGTTTGTTTCCCGCTCTCCTTTCTTTCTTTTCTCCTTTCCCATATATTCATCTGTGTTTTTTCCTAAATTCCACATGTGAGTGAGATCATGTGGTATTTCTCTTTCTCAAACTCATTTTGTTTAGCATAACACCCTCTAGTTCCATCTACACTGGTGCAAATGCAAGAGCTCATCCTTTCTGGTGACTGCGTAATATTCCGTTTTATATATGGACCACATCTTCTTTATCCATTCACCTGCTGATGGATGTCTGGGCTTGTTTCATAGTTTGGCTGTTGTGGACATTGCTGCTATGAACATTGGGGTGCACGTGCCCCTTCAAATCAGCATTTTGTACCCTTTGGGTAAATACTCAGTAGTGTGATTGCTGGGTCATAGGGTAGCTCTAATTTTAACTTCTTGAGGAACTTCCATACCATTTTCCAGAGTGGCTGCACCAGCTTGCATTCCCTCCAGCGGTGTAAGAGTGTTCCCCTTTTTCCACATCTTCCTTGACATTGGTTGTTTTCTAAGTTGTTAATTTTAGCCATCCTGACCGGTGTGAGGTGCTGTCTCATTGTGGTTTTGATTTGTAGTTCCCTGACATCCAGTGATGTGGAGCATTTTTTCATATGTCTGTTGGCCATCTGGATGTCTTCTTAGGAAAAATGTCTACTCATGTCTTCTGCCCATTTCTTAATGGGATTATTTGTGTTTTGGGTGTTGAGTTGGTAAGTTCTTTATAGATTCTGGATACTAGCCCTTTATCTGATAAGTCGTTTGCAAATATCTTCCCCCATTCTCCAGGCTGCCTGTTAGTTTTGTTGATTGTTTCCTTCTCCGCAGAAGCTTTTTATCTTCTTGATGAAGTCCCAATAGTTTATTTTTTGCTTTTGTTTCCCTTGCGTCTAATAAGATATATGAATTTTTTTTGTTCATTTTTTAAATAAGGAATGGTCTCACATGAATACAGAAGCCAACAAGTCCCCAGATCTGCAGCCAGCAAGCTGGAGACCCAGGAGGTCCGATGGTGTGAGTTCTAGTCCCAAGGCTGGAGGCTCAGCTCTTAGGAAGCCCCGATGTTTCAGTCCGTGTTCAACAGCAGAAGAAAAGCTAATGTTCCAGTTCCAAAGGCAGTCAGGCAGGAGGAATTCTCTCTTCCTTAGACTTTTTGTTCTTTTGAGCCCTTCAACTGATTGGATAAGGCCCACCCACATTAGGAAGAGCCGTCTGTTTTTCTCAGTCTACCAGTTTAAATGTTCATCTAATCTAAAACCCTCCAGAAACTCTCAGAATAATGTTTGACCAAATATCTAAACCCTCTGTTGAGCTGACACAAGGATTCACTCTTCCATCTCTGTCAGTGCCCCCCACCCCCTGGTTCCCTGGCTGCACCCCAGCTTAGCAGTGGGTGGGGACAGGTGGCAGACTCCTGGTGTGTTGTGCTAGAATGGCCTCGTGACCACAGACGGTGTCCCAGGGAGGCCCATGGTCTGTCCAAGGCCCCACGGCCAGTGACCTGGAACCCACCAAGCGTGTGAGGTTTACAATTTCATCCCCTACCCCCGTCTGCGCAGTTTCATACCTTGGATTTCCTTAACTAAAAAAAAAAAAAAAAAAAAAACCCTAAGATGGAAGAGCCTTGAAATGTGGGGATTTTCTGTGTCTCAAAGCTTGGATTTCTTACTAGACAACACTCTTGAGTCCTCAGAGAGCTCAGCAAATCTGATTCACCCAGAAAATCCAAGACCAGCCTGGGCTTCAGCCGGGCTGGGTTCTGTCTCCTCCCCAGCATTTCGTGTCTCCCTCACTTGGTGGCCTGTGTAGGTGCTAGCATGGCACTCGGAGGGCATACCGTGCAGAAGCAAGATGGGCCATGGCGGGAAGGCCTAGAAGCGTCCTTGCACACAGCTTGTCCATGGACATGGGTCTGCCCTCCACTCGTGCTCTGGACACCAGCTCTTGGGAAGCAGATTGAAGGATACACCGTAGACACACACATGTGTGCTGCGGGCAGACACGGCCGGGCATCCTCGAGCAGTAGCTGTCTAAGCTGCATTTTAAATATTTACCCCCTTATTGTGCAAATTATAGAATGAATTGAACAGGAGATACAGGAGATAAGCCCTGAGTAATAGACCTGTCTTCTAACTTTTTAAAGCACAGATTTTATTGTCAGAAACACTGCTGTGGGATCCAACTCCACTCCGGATGGCCGCTGTGCGGCGGACCGCAGGGATGGTGCCACAGCTGGGGGTCAATGGGGTGAAGGCCTAGGTCAGCCGGAGAGCGGCCGGGAGGCTCAAGCACTCAGCACTGGGGGCCAGAAAAATGGTCACGTGGAGGACAGCGCCTATCAACCCTGCAAGAAAAACAGAATTTTTGGCCCTGACAAGTTGATTTTCACATTTTGTTTGATTTCCTGGAAACCTCCTGTTTGGCTCCTGTGTCTGGAATCAGCATGAGGGCAGAGCATGTGCTGATGTGGAAGGTGCCTGCACAGAAAGGATGGATGGTTCCAGGGAGCTCCGGGCCAGGGATGCCTATACCTGTGTAGCATCCCAGCTCTGCACGAAGGAAAAGCCAGCCTCGTGCCGAGTTCTGTGGCATAAACCCTCCAGCATAGCTGCTCTCGGGCTGACATTGCAGGACCAGCTGAGACTGGATGTTAGATTCCTTCGGTGGGAGTAGGCCATGGAAGACAACTGACCACCCCGTCTCCCCCTGTGTCCCTTCCCACTCCCCTTGGCAACAAGCTCACTGGTTTCCAGCCCTGCTGATTCGAGAGTCAGGATGACTCTCCCCTCCCTGCCTTCTCCGTGCTGGAAACCACTTTGGTAGAGGGTGGTGGGACTGGGCTCTGTGTCTTTAGTCACAGGACCTGTTGGAGCAGGAAACCCATCAGGTTAGCCCCATCCTTCCCAAGCTTGGGGACAACCCACAACTCCTCCTTTGTGGGAATCCCAGGCGGCATTGGCCCCACTGGGCCTTATAGTGTCTTTTGGAGCCCCCTGGGGCAGGGCCCCCAGTTCTCCACGAGAACAAAACAGCTGTGTTAGTGTGCTGCTGTTTCTTTTCCTTGCCTCTCCTATTTCTTGGGATAACTGCACAGGGGTGCTTATAATTTGGCCTTCATAATGAATCCCACTTCTCTGTCCAGGAGGCAGTGGGGGGGTGGGGGACGGTCTTCAGTGGGGCCGGTGTCTCCAGGCCAGGAGAGGAGGGTGAGGGGAGGAGGAGAAGGGGAGAGGAGAAGAGGTAGAGGGGAGGGGAGGAGGGAGGACTGAGATGGTGAACAAGAGGCTTGAGAAGAGGAACAGGCTTTTACCTGCCGTTCCGATGCTGAACTGGAGGTAGAAACATGAGCCCATGGAGAGCTCACTCCCACCTGGGGCCTCGGCCCAAGGCGTCAGGCATAGGGAAGCGGTGCCAGACCTCACCTATCACAGGCTGCCCGGGACCTGGGGGCCACAGGCTGTAGCCCATGCTCATTTCCCCAGCTTCGTGAGGCCTCTGAGACTTGACCAGAGTGAGCACAGTTCATAAGGTCGGAGAATGTGTCCAGGTCAGCATCGATCTCAGGAAGCTGTTGTGGGTGAGAAGCTGCTGGGAGAGTGTTGGGGAGGGGGCAAGAGCTGGGCCCTGCAGTCACTAATGATCCTCACGGCAGCCTGGAAACTGGGGACTTTGTGTGCCCATCTCACAGATGACAGCACTGAGGCTCAGAGACATTGTACCTTGTCCAATGGCAGCCCACTGGCTTGGGAGCAGGGCCCTCTTCGTTCCCGGGGCCCAGCCCAGGCTGTTGGCAGGTGTTCATGTGCTAGAAGCGCTGGCTGCACAGGGAACGCCCCCTGCGATGAGACCGGAGGACAGAGCCAGCAGACAACCCCAGAGAGTGGCTTTGATCAGGGCAGGCCTGTCCCGTGGGACTGGGTATATGAGCAGCAGTCAGATGGTGGGTCAGCCCAGGCCAGCTGGGGCCAGCAGCTGCTGCGGGATGGCTGTTCTAAGTCACGGCGACCCTCGATGCCAGACCACAGAGTGCTTTGCGTTCAGATTTTCTTAGGCAAAAATTTTGTTCTAAAAAAAAATGTGATCTTGGCCCAAGAGTGGCTTAGACACAGTCCAGGTTGATGTTAGTGAGTTCTTCGTGGTCATTCATCCTAAACACCTGTCCTTCCTCCCTGGCCTGCCTCTGGGCCCCCTGGGGTCTTATCCCCGAACGACCTCCCGCTTCTCTGGATCCCTGAGCTTTGCTCCGACACATAGGTGCCCGCCTGGACTGGAGCTTCCTGGATAACACTGTGCAGGGCCGCTCGGGCTCCAGGGTCTCAGCACTGGCGAGTGACCAATGAAGGGGTGGGGGCCACTCTGCGTGGCCCTGCTCTTGGGCTCATCTTGGCTCTTCGTTCAGCTCCTGCTCTGTCCCAGGGCCTGGGAGGGTCCCCAGCCTGACCCACGCCGCAGAGCCTTCTGTCTTCGGAGTTCCACTGGGAGCTGAGGGGTGCAGGTCTAGAAAAGAAGGTCTGCCTGGGACTTGGGATGTGTGCTTGCAGGTGTGGTTAAGGATTTCTTGATGCGATCACCTGGATTACCCAGTGGGCACTAAGTCCAAGACAAGTGTCTTCAGAAGAGAAAGGGAGGGACACAGAGAGGAGCGGGGTGGTGAAGACAGAGATGCCCGGTGCATTGATCTAAGCCATCCTGTTTGCGGTGGTTCGTAGGACAGCCCGAGGACCCGAATCCACCCTCCAATACCAGCTCTGCCCCTGGGACCCTGTGGCCCCCGGCGTCCGTTTCTGCCCCTGCACGGGGAGGGAGGACACGTGTGGCATGCTGGGGCGCACTCTTCGTGCAGAGCCCGTGGGTCCTGGTGGAGCCGAGCAGGGGTCAGAAGATGGGCTGTGGGGGTGGGGAACACCCACAGAGAGAGAGAGAGGACCATGTGGGAGGACCTCAGTGAAGGAGTCCAGGGAGGCCCTGGCCCAGTTCCCACGCTTGTTACTTCTCTGCCCACCTTTCGATCCCACTTTTCCTGAGAACCCAGGTGGGAGATCCAGGAGGGGAAGGGAAACCTCTGCCTGGAGGGAGGTGAGCGGGTGGCTACTGAGCCCGTGGGAAGCTGGGAGAGGGAGACTGGCTGTCCTGGGTCTGCAGGTGCTGCTGCCCCTGCCCTCCACCCCACTCAGCCCTGTCCCAACAATGAGGACAGGTCCGTGCCAGGCTGGGATATGGGGGCAGTCTGGCCCCTGGATCTGGGGTCCCTGCCCACCCAGGACTGAGGTCAGCCCAGCAGGCCCTCTCACGGGTCTCTCCGGGATCTGGCTTCATTTCTGTCCCTTGACACACAGAGATGTTCCTCAGCGAGTGTGACTGGAACTTGTAGAAGATGTCCCAGGGAAAGGGAGTGTCCGCACGGCGCCGATGCTGGGCACACAACGTGGACGTGCCCGCACCCCGCGGGTTCTCAGACACCAACACCCGCCCTGAGCTCTGCCTTTGTAATTTTCACTTGTCACAGAGTGACATGATAACACTGGAGAATCTGGTCATTTTCTCCAAACTTCCAAGGAGCGTCTTTATTAGCAGGTGCTAAATTGCCACTCCAGCTGCTGAATAGTAACAATTAACTCCATTAACATCACAACAGCTGTAATTTTTGAGGAAATGAAAACCATTAATAACTACCACCAAAAGCTAAAAAACAAAGCCAAACAGAAAACACAGCATCCCCCAAGGCTGAAATTACCAATATGAGAGAAGGATGGTCCGGGCTTCAGACAGGCCTCCAGCCCCCTGGGGCCGGGGGGAGGCTCACCCTGCCTGCCAGGCGGTTCTCCCACCACCGCCGCTCGGGCGACATCTCCCAGGTCATGCTGCCCAGGATACCCACAGGACTGGAGGGAACAGGACAGAACACAGGGAAGGCCCCAGGGTCACGAGTCCTCAGCACTGGAGATGGACCTGAGCAGTGGGTGTGGCTCTGCCTGCTGCCATGTCTGTCACCCTTCTTGTCCATGCTGTGTGCACACACGAGTGTGCACACACACCTGCACACACACTCCACACACAATGCACTGCACATGTATATAAATGACCCTCGTGTGTGTGCGCACTCACCCACTCCCATGCACACACACTCGTGGGCACCCGTGTCCTCACACATGTGTGCGTGGGTGCATACCCAGGTTGTAGCCCTTAGACCCAGCCACTGGGGCCGCTGCCCTGGGCCCTGCACAATCGTGGGGATGCTGTAGAACACAGACACATGCATGAATGCACATCCCAGTGCATGTACACCGGGCATTCAAGCACACCTGGTCATCTAGGCCCCAGAGGAACACCCCCACACACACATTTCCTGCCCTGTGTCTGGAAACAAGAGACCATCATGTCAGAGCTACAGGGTCTGAGAGGTGCTGACCATGGGGACAGGACAGTCTGAGGCCCAAGTGCTAAGGTAAGAGACAGATGGCTTAGCTGGTCCAATCCTCCTTGTCAGAGAGTGTGAGTGGAAGTGAGGTCTGCAAAACAAAGTGTTATTTCCATGAGTGATTTAATTCTCAAAAAATTTCCAAAGAGTGATTTAGTTCTCAAAAAATTACAGTTTTAAAATTTCAATATTTAAAATACTATTTTAAAGGGATACATGCACCCCTATGTTTACTGCAGTGTTATTTATAAGAACCAAGATCTGGAAGCAGCCCACGTGTTCACCCATTGATGAATGGATAAAGAAGACGTAGCCCGCACACACAATGGAATATTACTCAGCCATCAAAAAGAATGAAATCTTCCCATTTGCAAGGATGTGGATGGATCCAGACGGGATTATGCTGAGTGAAATAAGTCAAAGAAAGACAGATACCATATGATTCCACTCACATGTGGAATTTAAGAAACAAAACAAAGAGAAAAAGAGACAAATATAAGAACAGACACTGAAACACTGGTGGTCGCCAGAGCCAAGTTGGGGATGAAGAGGACACGGGTCGTGGTGAGCACCGCGATGCATACAATTGTGAAATCACTATACTGTATGTCTGAAAACTAACCTGAACTAATTACTCCATTTTTAAATTCCATTAAAAGGAATAAAGACAAAGATCAAGGCATATGTATTGTTCAAAGGCACTTTCAATCCAAAATTTAAAATTATTTATTAATGGCAATAAAATAAATAAAATAAAATTGACGGCAAATACACCTACACTAAATCTTGAAATTTTTTTCTTTTTTCCTTTTTTTATTGAAGTATAAGGAGTATACCATCTTGTGTGCATGGTCACAAATGCCCATGCATGTGCCCACACACGTGTCTTTGCTGGCCTTGAGCTGGTCGTCCATGATACAGAATGAGAGGGCAAGAGACGGGTTGGAGGAAGGAGTGAAGGGGAGGATGTGGACGTCCAGCCCGTGTGCAGAGCTGGGTCTGAGCAGCTGGGGGTGTAGATGGCTGGGAGGCAAGGGGAGGGGCCAGGGAGTGACTGTGCCTCTCTGTCTAGAATGCTTAAGAGAGGGGGTGGCCCCTTTCCATGGGACTTGGTGCAGAGCTGCCTCGGTGTTCCTGAGAGCAGGTGCCCCCACACCCCCCCTACCCCCACCACTGTCCCTGCCCCCACAGAGACAAAGCCCGTCCATCCCTCTTCTGGTTTATTTCCTTGGATTTCTTTCTGGTCACAGAGTTCCAAGGCAAAAGGGTTTCTGCTCTGATCTTCAGGTGGTCCCGGTTCCCCTCCTTGCATCCTGTTCCTTCGGGAGAGGCAGAAGTGCTCCAGGAATAAAACTCGCCCTCGGGGCCTCTCTCGGAATCTCCCCGGGCATGTTATTCAGAGTAGCAATATCAAATCGTGGCTAAATAAGTGCATCACTTCTAAATTAGCAGTTTTCAGGGGGAAAAATTTACCGCATGCCAACTTGCAGATTCTATAAGTTTCTGTTTAATCTTATACTAAATTTAAAGGGGATTTAATTAGCAATTCATTTCTTTCTCTTTATTTACATTGTGTGTTTCTCCTGAAATGAGATCTGAAATGAATTCTATTTTTGTCCCAGGGCACAGTGTTAAGTATGATTGAGAGCAGTGCCGACAGGAAACTGTGCCATGCGTCACCTCTCTCGGGAGGGAGGCGCGTGTCTGTCAGACTGTGCCTTTCTTTTAGAAATGGAAGAGCTCTCCGAGCTCGGGACTTGCCGGTGTCACTCCTTTGGGCTCCCAGCTCTACCCATGGCCTGTCCCCCATTTGCCCCTCAGGGACATTTGCCGGTGTCCCCAGGGATGTTCGATGTACAGCCTCAGCCCCCTTCCTCCCTCTCCTAGGCTGAAAGTGGGTAGGGGCTTCTCTCAGGCTGAGGACGCCCCCCTCCCATGGAGCAGGTGCCCGGACCTGCGGGGAGTTCATTGCCTGGGCCAACTGACCATCACTGGTTTGCCTCCTTCATTCTTGGCAAGCAGCCGAGATGTGCCATCCTGACCGTGCATCCTGACCCATCCTCCCATGGTCTGTGTCACCCATGCCGTGAGCTGGTTAGTGGCTCTGGGCACTGGTCCAGTGGAAGGGTCTCCCTGAACTTTCCTGGGGGTCTTCCATTCCCCACGCAATAGGGGTGGGTGTGGCGTGTGTGTGTGCACAAGCATGTGTGTTGCACATGGGGGTGTGGTGTGTGTGCATGAAGTGTGTGTGCACGTGATACGTGCATGTGCACGTGTGTGGGGCAGGGCTGTGGTGGCCGCTGACTACTGGGCTCTCCTAGCTTCGGCCGACCTGCCTCTGGGTCTGCAAACCCCTCTTTCCTCCCTGTTTTGATGCCCTGGGGCTGGGGACCGGCTGCTCTAGGAGTGTCCTGGGAGGTGGTGTGGATGGTGGGTAGTATGGACGAGAGCCCGGGCAGTCCTGGATGAGCGCCGGGGGCCATCTCCCCGCCTCTGATATGCTTCCTTCTCCTCCAGTGTTTTGCTCTCCGGGGTTCATTTTGGAAAGTGCCCGTCGCTGCATTTCGAGTTCACTAGTCTCGTTGGCAGCATCGCCCCCGTCCCAGGGACCCAGCTGCTCAGTCCACTGGTGGTTCATTTCCTTGGTCTCTGTGCCTCTCCCAGCTTACTTCACCCCTCCGCTCTTCCTGTAGCTTCCTCAATGCTTTGAGGCCCTGTCGCCGTCTCCCTCTAACAACTCTATCAGTTGTGCTACTTTTGGGTTGGTCTCAAATGGTTTCTCTCCTCATCCGGGTCCTATTTTCCTGCTTCTCCACCAGTCTCATGCTTTCCGGTTGGATGCAGATGGTCTGCTTCAACTTGTTGGGAGCTGGCACTTCTATCCCTGGGGATCTGCTTGCACCGGGCTGCAGGGTGGACTCAGAGCCTCTGAGCACCCGGCGCCCCGGGACAGCAGGTGAGGGAGATGCTTTCACTGTGTGCGTGCTGGGTGTTGCCCCCTACCTCTTTCGGGGGTTCCTTCTCCAGTCTGGGTGGTTTCTTCACGTGCGTGCACTTCCTGGGGCTCAGCAGGGCCCTGGAGGCAATGACACAGCTGGGGGCCCGGAGTGAGCCTTCATGGCAGGGGACAGGCATGGCCATTCAATTGCGGACCGTGGGATGGGGCATGGGACCAAGAATCCCAGGAGGCCGGTGGCAGATTTTTGACGGTCTTCGATGTGGTGAAGGGGGCTTATTATGGAATTAGCTACAAGGCCTGCCGGTGGTTGGAGGGCGACTCTGTTTGCTGCATCTCAGCCCAGGAGAGGCCTTGAGAAGCTGCCATACCTACTCGCTCCCTGGTAGCAATGGTTGCCCACCACATGTTGGAAAACCCTCGTGCCCTCTTTCCCCTTCCTCCGAGATGGCGGGGGCTCTGCCTCTCCCCTTCGCATCCAAGCTTCCTCGCCCTCCCAGGGCTGAGTCACCGCTCTGATTTTCTTGATCATTTGCTTATTAGAAGTAAGCCTGCCACATGCCTGGTGTTCGGAAATGTTTGTTGAATGAAACAGTGTTGCCCGAAGTTAGTTTTGTTTTGTGGTTGGTTTTCAAATACTGGTTTTTGATGGAGATGGGATCAGTGAGGCTTACACTGATGGTCTGAATTTGCGTTCCCCTCCTGCTAGTGGCAGTCAGAGGTTTGTGGGTGCACGTGCTGGGGACAGAATGATTCTGGCTGGACCCTGAGGGCGTCTGTTATCCTTTGCCCTGACAGGCGAACGAATGAGGATGGGCCGTGCGCTCTGAGCTGGGGCCCGTGATTCTGTGACGTCCGCGCCCAGCTACCTCTGGGGCAACTTCCTCTGGTAAGTCACACCCATGCCAGCGGCCAGGGGACCAGACGGCACTCAACCGCCTTCCTCTCCTGTTCCACACTTTCCCTCCCTGTGTCCTGGCACTTGGGGCAGACGAATGGCAGTTGGGGAGGTGATGGGCCTCGGAGTGGACGGGCCCCTTTAGGTCACGGTTTCCCTGGCAGCTTTCCGTGGCTGGGGTACTCCCTTCATCCCACGGTGGTCCTAGGTTATGAGTGGTCCTAGCTTATGCCTTCTTGTGGCTTCCTCTTAGACAAAACTCTATGCCCTTGAGATGTCCATTCTGGGCCCCGGGGGTGTTGGGGAGGAACATCGGTGCAGCACAGTTTATAGACCGTGTTCCCTCACTTGATCTCCTCACGACCATGGGATAGGTGGCCCCTGGCCTCACTGTGTTCAGTTGCAGACACAGGGCCAGAGAACATGCTCTCTGCCTGTGGTCACTAGCTGGGATCCTTGAGTCTGGTCCTCACCCCTTTCCTTGGATTCCAAGAGCAACCCTCCTTTGGCCGTGTGGCGGCTGCTCTGGGAAATGTGGCCCAGATCCTCTGGTCTACACAACAGGCCTTTATTCCTCATAGTACAGAGGTTGGAAGCCCACGATCAAGGGGACAGCAGGTGGGGTTCCCGTGAAGGCTCCCCTTTGGCTTGCGCCAGCTGCCCTCCTGCGTGTTCTCCCGTGGCAGAGAGACACAGGGAGCTCTCCACCGTCCCTTCTGATGAGCACGCTAATCCTGGGCCCTGCTCTCCTGACCGCATCCAGCCCTGATCGATTCCCGAAGACCCTCCTCCGAGCAGCATCCCATAGGGATGCTGAATTTGGGGGGGGGGACCCAAACATTCAGTCTAGAACAGGTGTCATCCTCTGTGGGAGCCCAGAGGCTGGAGGGGCTGCCCGGGGGTTGCTCACCAACGTGTGCACAAGAGACTGCAAGCTTCTCAAGGGAGAAAACACCGTATGTAGGGCCCACGACTCCAAAACAGCCCATCCCCTACCTCCACGGCTGGTGTCATCGGGCTTCAGAGCATCTTCCCAGGGAGATCTGACAGGTGTTCGAGGCCTTCTCACCTGGCCACCCCAAGCTCTGCAGTAAAAACAGAAAATCCTAAGGCTTCTTGCGCTAGTGTCCGTGTATCTACGTCTTCATTTCTGTCCCACAGCGGGACCTACGGGTTGCACCAGCCAGCATCCTCTGGAGAAGCAGGACCCATAGGACCCTCATGGATACCCTGAGCTTGTGGGGTCTGGCGAGTCCCGAATCTGTGGGGCAGACTGGCAGGGGGGATCGGGGAAGAGGGAGTGTGGTGGGGTGGAAGCCAGACTCCTTCTTCTCTGGGGAACGGCCTTTCATCTGAAGGCTTCCCCTGACTGGATGATCCTCAGACACGTTGTGGACGGTCATCTGCTTTCCTCACAGTCAACTGATTGTAAACATTAATCTCATCTACAAAATAAACTTCAGCAGCATCTTGAGAGATGTTTAACCAAATAGCTGGGCACCATGACCCAGCCAAGCTGACATGTAACCACCACCGGGACTGAAGGGTTTGGATGGTGACCGTCCCCATCAGTGGAGCAGATTTTTCCAAGAAGCTGGGGGTGGGGGGATCACAGCCAAGGGGATGGCTGTGTGCTGGGGTCCTGGGGCTCTCCACGAAGGGCGAGCTCACCCTCTGCCCCATAGCTGTGCCACTGGGATGCTAGGGACCAAATGTCCTGCTTCCCGACTAGCTGGAATAGGGAGACCTCTCTGCTGGGCGGCCTGTGCCCCACTTTTCATGCACCCCAGGGACATGAGGCCCTAACAGCATAGGCAGGACAGTGGGGTGCTCAGTGGGGTCAGCTTGGTGGGTGCTCAGGACCCTGTTGCTGACTAGGGCAGCAGCACGGGTGATCACTGAGATGGGCAGAGGAGGAAGCAGCCAGTTCCAGAAACTTCTGCAGACTCTTCTTTGGGTCTCGGTGTCCTGGGAGACCACCCTTTCAGTCCAACAGCTCTGCGGGATGCTCGGAGCCTGGGGGTGAGATCAACAGGGAGCCAGGTCTGTCATTCTAACCCTTAAAACCTTATAAAGCTCAGGATCCCTATCTCATATTTAGGTCAGTGGGTGAACGCCTTGGAACATGAGAACCTGTTACTTCAGCTCTTAAAATTGCTGTGCATTAACAAAAATTTCCCTCCGTGCCTCCACCTTTGGAACGAGACTTTTCAGGCTGGACTGCTTAGCTTGGCTTGGTGGCAACGGGCGCATTCTGGTGGGGAGGCTCCTGCAGGTCCAGCATGGAACAGCCCTTGTCTGGGATGAGGCCAGAGACAGCCCTCTGTCCCCAGCTGTCAGTCCTGAGCTTGGTCCTCATCGCAGAGGTTTGGGAAGTTAAAGTGGTCTGCAGTGTGCAGGGAGAGTGTGGACCGGAACTCTGCATGAATTGGGAAGGCCATCAGCCCCGTGACATGCTTGAGCCCAGCAGGGGTCCCTGGAGCCTCGGCTGGAGGGGCTGGGGCCTCCCCAGTGGCACTGCCCATGCCTGACTCACGCCGAGCTTCAGAGTTCGACACAGACCCCCCTGAGCTGAACGGGAGGACACTGTGGAGAATTGGGGTGATCGGCCTCCTAGTGGGCAGGCTGTTCCAGACAGGGACCCGGCTCCAGGAAGCACTCTGGCCTGGCAGGGGTGGGGGGGTCCTCTTCAGCAAGAGGCAGAGGGAGATGCCTCCCCAGGCATGGGGCCAGAGTCTGCCAAGAATGCTTCTGCAGGATACCCCCTGCAACTTCCCCAGCTTGGGGAGTTGACTGTCCCTGACAGCTGCTCCCCTGTGGCCACTGGGAGAGCCCGACAGGCCAGTGCAGACATGCAGGGGTGAGTGTGGAGGGCTGCCACAGGCCACACGAGGGCACCTGGGAGGGGATTGTGCACCCCAGGACTTCACTTCAGCTGTCTACCCAGGTGCCCGTGTCCCCTGTCTGATAGATGTTGGACGTGTCCTCAATCCACTCTCAGGTGTCCCGTGGCCACAGTTCAGCTGAGCCACCCTGGGTGCAGGCAGGGGTTCTGGGCCCAGCAAGGGCAGATGGGGCCCCCGGAACTCTGCAGCATGGGGCTGGGCTCCTGGCTCCTGGTTCCTGGATGGCCCCCACACAGAAGGTGGAAACCAGAAAGGCAGCTGCTCCCGAAGGCCGGTGCAGCCCTGCCAGCCGCAGGCTCTCCTGTCTCCCTGCCTTCCCTCCATTTGCAGCCGCCTTGAAAGACGTGCTGAGGATGCAGCAAGGGATGCGTCCTGTTGCTCAGATCTGACATCTGTGAAGGGAATCGTCAGGGCTGACCAGAGCGGGATGAGGGATCGATTCTGTTCCAACCCAGGCTGCTGTCTCCTTGTCATGAGGAAAGATCTATGAGGGTTTTAGTTAAGAGGCTGCTTCCCCCTGAGATGGCCGCTCGTCTGTGTTCTGCTCCACCTCTCATAGCTACCAACCAGAAGGGACACCAGGAGGATTCTCATCAGGCAGGGCTGCAGGGACCGGGCTCCCTCCCGGGAGAGGAGGCAAGGGCCTGGGGCAGTGGCCGGTGAGTGACTCGCTTGGCCTCCAGATTTGGGACAGGAAGCAAGGTCTGTGCTCTGGGACCCGGGCCCCAGACCCATTGCAGGGAGGTGGACGGGGCCCCTGGAATCGGCCCTGGAGTCTCCTGGGCTGTGGAAAGTTTCCGGTGGTCCCATGGTGATCCTGGAAGGATCGGGAACTTGTGGATGAAGAGGTGTTCCCTGACGTCCAGACTGCTTCCTTACCAGCTCCCGATGATGCACCTGGATCTACGGTAGCTTCTGGGCAGGGCTGCGAGGGTACAGGGGGCCAGGCGGCCTTAGCACTGAGGTCCTTTATGTTACCCATCTGGAAGGAAGCCCTGGGGCCAGCCAGCCAGATTTCCTTGGCTTCCGGCACAAGAACAGGGTCTGGAATTCGGGGACCCGGGCTCCACCACTGCTGCTGGAGAGTCCCACCCTCTGCCCTGTGGGCCCCGCACTGGCAGGTTGGGCATTTGCAACTGTGGCTGGAACCCCTGTCCACCTTCCAGGCCACCAGAGTCAGACCTTTGACCATCATTATCCCCACATGCTCCATCACCTCCTGCCTCATGGTGGTCACGGCGCCCTTTGCAACTGTAGAGATGTGTTCCGAAATCTGTGAGGCCTGGGTCACAGGTGGATCAGAAATCCAAAATCCCAGGGTCCAGGCACTCGAGGGTTCAATCCCTGCGGACAAGTGTGGAAGCCGAGCGTACCTATCACTCCTCTGTTGTCCCCTGGTTCCCCTGCCCCGCACCTGAGCCAGGTTTGCTTTGGTGGCCATGAAATTCAGAACTGAGCCACCCACCATCTCTGGCCAGGGTCTGGGGCTACTCTTGTTTCCGTTCAACCAGATGTAGTCTGTTCCCTAACAAAATAAATTGTGTATATTTAAGATCTACAACATGGTGTTTCGATGCAGGTACACCCTGTGAAATGAGCACCACAATCAAGCTAGGAACGTCTCCATCTCCTCACTCCATTACCAGTCTCTGTGTGTGAAAAAACACCTGGCATCTCCTTTCTAGCAAATTCCCCTCGTATAGGACAGTGGCATTAATGACGGCGAGCACGCCGCACGCGCGTCTCCAGAACTCTTGCATCCTGCGTGGGGGAGATTTGTAGCCTCTGTCCTGTACTCTGTTGATGGGAGCTCGAAATGGGGCTATTGCTGTGGAAAACGTCGTGAAGTGCCCTCAGAGGACGACCCTAGGATCCAGCAATCCCACTGGTGGGTACTCACCCCCAAGAAGGAAAGTCAGTACCTGGAAGGGTGGCAGGCACCCCGGGGTTCACACAACGTTACCCGAAGCAGACAAGACGTGGGAGCGCCCGAGCGTCCATTGACGGACGGATGGATGAAGAAGCCATGGTCTGCACGTGCGATGGGACATTATTTAGCCACTAAAAGAAGGAAATCCTTGCATGATCTCACTTTTTGCGCAATCTAGAAAAGTCCCGCTCATACAACCAGAGGAGGGGAGGGACCTGGGGAGATGTTGGTCTATTTTTTCATAATCCTCAACTTGTAAGCTACTTTAAATCATTCTGTGAATTGCGCAAGGGGAATCAATCCATCCATCTATCAAGCATCAATCAAGGAACGGTACGGGTCTGTGAGCTCATCAGAGCACATTAAACACGACTCACCCCGATCCGTCTCCCCCAGCAATTGATTGATTTGGGACCCTGCCGTTCAGAGAGGCTGGGCCCCCTGGTGCTTTATTCTGGGGTGGGCGACGGGTGTTCCCCCCCCAACCCCAGTCTGTCTGCCTGACTCCAGAACCATCTCCTTTTCCAGAGCCAGAGGGAGCGGGACACGCGGTAGCAAGAGGGGAAGGCTAGGGGAACGGGAAGGCATGGGGCCCACGACCCACGAAGCCAGCTGCCCCAGCACGGACAGTGTCTCTCCTCTGACTCACGGCCCCGGCTTTCAGGCCTGTAAAGAATGAGCCCGTGGCCCCCGCCAGTCACAGGCTGTCTGTGAACACTTAAATTAACGAGACCATTCGCTAAGACCTGTGGAATGGCCCCAAATCCTCATACAGGTGAGGGGGTTTAGTATTTTCTGGCACGGGTCTTGGATTTCAAAGTTATTCCGTAAATAGTGTGAGTCACGAACTAGTTCACTTGGCAGAGCCAGGGAGACACTTTCCCTGTCTGCTGGGCTGGGAGAGACAGCTCCCCCACCACCTCCCATTTACTTGGTATCATCAAAACTGAAGTGGTTGGAACAGAAACGAGGGGCTCAGAGTCTGCCCAGTTGGAGGTCACTATCCCAGGTGGACGGGAAGAGCACCCCAGCCCTGCTAGCTACCAGAAACATCTGAGGCCAGAAAGAATGAGACAAGGCAGCCCCCCGGGGCTGGGATGCCACAGAGGGGAGGCCGTCTGACTCCACCCTTGGCCAGAGAATCTGGGGGCCTGGAGTCCAAGGTCTGTGTAGCAAGCCTGGGGAGCCCTGTACCTCCCTCTTCCCCGGGCAGGGGTAGGGTGAGAGCAGGTGCACCTGGAGCCGCAGGGGCAGGTGCCTGGTGACAGAGCTGCCATGGGCTCCGACAGCCAGGCTCAGACCCATGGCTGCACTAGGATTACCCGGCCCAGAGAGCACCTGGCAGACGGGCAGACAGAACACAGGAAACACATCCCATTGGCTGGAGCCAGTCACATGCCCGACCAAGGTGCTGGGAGGGTGGGAACCGTAGTCCCTCTGCAGCAGGACCGTGGGACGGGGTTGAGCACGTGGCCGGCCTCCGCCACAGAATGCTACCTGTGACTCCTGCCGTGGAGAACGAGTCACCTTCCATCCTCCACATGTAGACATGTGACAATCCTGAACAGGGGGTTATGTGCTTACAGAGTGCCTAGCAGTGACTGGCCACTGCGGTGATGTTTGCTCCCCTGCATGTTTTACTGCCTCTGGAATTAAGAAGTGCCTCCCTCCACCCACCCTATGTACTTGGTTCTCCCCGTTCCTATTTAATTTCTTCCAGACTCTACTTGGGGGACGGTCCTTCTCCTGTGGGAGCCCTTTGCCCTCTGGGTCACCTGGTGCACAGCGTGGACTCCTGCCCAAGCCAGCCTGGCACGCGGGATCCCTCTCATTCCCGGATCCCATCTCCTTCTCTAGGTTTGTGTCTCGGGGACATTCTAGCTTTTTGAGACCTTTCATTTCTGGACTATTTTCCTCTTCCATTTGATTTGTACAGAAGCCGAGTCTGGAATTTCATATCCAGGGTTTTCTAAGTAAGCTGCCCCAGCACCCTCGTGGGCTTTTCCTAGCCCTGGGTTCCCAAGATATCTGTGCCTGCTCCAAGCCCCTACCCTCTGCGTGAGCCATTTGTCTCTGTGGGGACCTGGCAGTTTTCTCTTGGTTCCCGAGGGTCTTCTGTTCTGACGAGCACCTTGTGCTGGGTCCTCGGTGCCCTTTGTAGCAGGGCTTGGGGGGCCCTTTCCATTCACACACTGAGGACTTTGCTTTTGAGAAATCTGCCTGGAAAAAATACTCTTTGGCAATCTGTCCCCTCCGTGTTCTCTCTCCTCTTCCTCTGGATTCTGTGATTCAGGCTTTAACAAATTCTCTCATTTTCTTACCTCTTCTCTCCTACTTCCCATCACCCCCTTCTGCAATATTAGCTCAATTTCCTCCTTCAGTCCTTCTGTGGAGCCTTTCCTGATCCAGCTATATTTTTTTGTTCCCTAAATC
This sequence comes from Lontra canadensis, assembly GCF_010015895.1. Taxonomy (NCBI): domain Eukaryota; kingdom Metazoa; phylum Chordata; class Mammalia; order Carnivora; family Mustelidae; genus Lontra; species Lontra canadensis. The sequence goes on from NW_022631007.1 coordinate 17,174,654, forward strand.
TATTTTGCTCTCTGCACATTTATCTTTTTCGTAGTCATCCTTTCTGATTCAGAGATGTGACATCTTTTATTTTTCTGATGATGCTCATTGCAAATTCTTTGACGCTTCGCCTGCTTTCTGCAGTGTCTTTGTCCCTCCAGGCTCCTCCCTGGCCTCTGCCTCCCCTCGGAGGGCGACCCTGGAGGTCGGAGGGTCCTGGGCTGCCAACCTGTTAGACGGGAGCTACAGGTGGTTGAAGGAGCTATTTCCGAGGTCTGGGCGGCCCCGGGCTTCCATCCACTGTGAGGTGGCCTGAGATCAGCTTGTCCACTGGTTCTACCGCTCCTGCACAAATTTGTGCAAGCTCAGCCCTATGGCCCTCAGTTTCCTCATCTGTGAAATGGTCACAGCGATGGTGCCACCTTCATGGTGCTATGATGAGGGTCGAGTGATTAACAGTCAGAATGAAGCTAGACTCTACCCACCCTGCGGTGCTGGGGACAGAGCTGGCTGACAGCTGTTGTCTGGACAAGGCCCGTGTGGCCTCTGTCTTGCTTGGATGGGCTCCAGAGCTTGCGCCTATTGATGTCCCCTACCCTGGGGACCACAAACTGAGCCCCCCATCTGTGCTGTGTCCACAGCACAGGGCTGCCTTCTTCCCGGGCCATGGGAGTGACATGGACGCGGTTCCGAGAAGAGGAGTGCGGGACTCAGAGCACAAGCCTGTCCCGGGTGCCTGTGGCCGTGCATGCCCATTTCCCATACCCACCGGCTCCACGGCACCCTGTGAGCTGGTTTTGTGTCACTCCTGCCAGGCCTGGTGTCCAAGGAGGGGAGGGTGGCCTATCTGTCCTCCCTCAGGGAGCCCGGGGGTCTCTCACGTGAGGGGGCTAACCAGGCGCTCCCACAGGTGCATGTCCTCCTGTCACCTCCCTGGGGAACGTACCTCCCTCAGGCACTTACCAGATGGAAGTCGGCTTCCTGCAGGCTTATGCTGTCTGTCTGTCTGTCCCAAGGCTGTCAGCGTCCCATGTGACGGGGCCCGTGGGCAGGCAGTTCTGAGTGGGTGCGTGGAGGCTCTGGGAGAGGTGCTCCTGGGATGCTGTCCAGCACCCACCCTCCTGTGTTGGGGTACCCGTGTGCAGTGCACGCACGAGCCTGGGCCCGGGACTCGAGGGCTTCCTAGAGGGGAGCCCGCCAGATGAGGTGTCTGACGTTCATCCTCCAGGGGTCGTTGGGGGCCTTGCTCCTGGCAGAGGCACTGAGCAGAGCCACTGTCTCCTGGGGGCAGGTAGTGCAGGAGAAGGTCCACAGCGGATGGCACCTACATGGGACACCGGTCTAGACAGGTCCCTGCAAGAGCCAGCCCTCTGAGGGGACACTTTTGTGGGGATGTGGCAAAGGGACTTGGGATGCCCCACTGGGGCAGATGCTGCTGAGCCCCCCACGGCCCCGGCCAGGAACCCCAGGCCTCTGCAGGATCTGGCTGGGGCTTGGCATCGTTCCTGTTGTTCTGAGGTGAGTGGTCCAAGCCCAGCCTCAGTTTCCCTCTGTGCCTGATGAAGAAGTCCACAGGGCCTGACCTGTGAGGCCAGTGCCAAGATGAGGTGGCCGGCCGCTGTGGGGACCCACTTGGGAGACAGGCCTCCCTCTGCACTGCCCACTGTCTTGCCAGGGGCAGTTCTGCTGTCACTGGGGCCTTAAGTCACTGAGCTTGGGCTCGCTTGTCCTGGCGGCTCCAGAAAGCAGATACAGAGACTCTATCTTCCTAGAAATGAGAATATATTGTCCCTAGGACATGACAGAAAACCCCAAAGAGGAACAATCAGGGGATAAGGAAGGGTCCTGGGAAATTAAAAATATACATTTAATCTATATATATTAATTTAGTTTATATATAGTTAATGTAGCACATGTTTTAATTTATACATTATATAAATTAATACACAGTCTGTGTCAACCTGGGGCACGGATAAGACAGCGGCCCCCCCCTCTACAGGAAGAGAGGAAGAGGCAAAGAGGTGGGAACGGTGTGGAGGGGGTGGGGGGAGCCGGGAACCCTGTGCACGGGATGTAATTTCCGACAGTGGTGAAGGCAGAAGAAGAGACAGCACAAGGCCCAGGACAGGGAAGGAGCTCCAGAGACCCGTCAGTGTGCAGTTTCAGGGCCCGGAAGAAGGGGAACCTCCCAGGACAGCAGTTCCATACAGGGGTTCAGAGCCAGGACAAGCTGGGCCCCCCAGACTGGGACTGGGGACCAAGCAGCGCCCCCCACGCAGTGCAGACCCCTCATCTGCTACCTGGCTGCCAACAGCAAGCACGTGATCCGAGTCCTAACTCCTTGCAGCTCTAGGGGTCGGGACCTCTCGGGGTGGGGGGCTGGTCCTTTCTCATGGGGACAGGACTCCCAGCTGCAGGGGAGGGCCAGGGGGCCTGGTCGCTGTCTCCTGAGGATAGAGCCCCACGTGCCCCTAGAGAGGGGTCTGCCTCCCGGAAGGGAGCTGGTCTCATGTTCTGCTTGCCTTTAGATGCAGGAACATGCATTACACAGATGCAAATACAAATTTGAAGTCTGGGGATGGGGTGAACAGGAATAGCTACCCCCAGCTGCCCCGAGTTATAGTACCTGTTTTTTTTTTTTTTGAAAGACTGTCAAACAGACATCTCACTGGGGGCTTCAGGAATTTCACTTCTGGATTTTCATGAATACCTTCTGGAATGTTCCAGATGGAGACGTAAGCTTTCTGAGAGCTTGTTATAGTCTGGGCACCCAGGGTGCTGGAAAGCACACCTGTCTCCGGCAGGAGGGAGAAGAGGAAGGCTGCTCCCCAGCTGGTCACTGCAGCAGGCGCAGGGCTGTGTCCCCCCAGGGTGGGTCCGGCTGCCCCAGAGGCCAAGCTGAGGACAGCACAGCTGGGCTCAGAGCTCTGCTGCTTTGATGGTCCTCAGCAAGAAGCCTCCGTACTCTACTCTGTCTCTACAGAGGTCTACTGCTGGATCTCTTGGCCCATCACCATAGCGTGGACACAAAGGGGACCACGAACCCGGCGTGGGGTTCGCACGGCCTCCGTGGGCACTGCTCTCTAAGCCTGCAGCCAGGGCAGGGGCCCATCAGCCCCCAGCACATTTTCAATGTTATGGGAAACACTGGCCTCCAGGCCGAGAGTGCCCTGCCCAACTTGGCAGAACAGTGCAGTACATGGGTGTCTCTGTGGGCCTCTCGCCCAGAGGAACACCAGGGTCCTGCCACGCACCGCTCCCTTACCCCAGGCGGCTCAAGGATGTGGGCGGCAGGACCAAGACCCAGACTCCCTATTCTGCAGACCAGGGCTGGCATCCTACCTCTTTTGCTCTGTGATATTGAAACTCTCCAAGCCCCCCGTGTCTTCATCTGTAAAATGAGCATCAAAATTCACACCTGTCTGCTTGACAGGTTTGTTTGAGGCTTTCAGAAGAAAATGCATAAGGAGAGCATGGCACAGAGCCTGGAACAGAGTAAGCGGTCCCTGGTGGATCCCGGCTGGTGGAGCTGCTCCCCAGTCCTGGCCACCTCTCCTGGAAGGGCCGCTTACTCACTCACCAGGGTCCTTCTCAGAAATCAAGGCGGCTGCTCTGCCCGCCGCACAGGACGCTGGTGAGGATCTGAGGCAGGTACCGGTGGGTCGGGGGGCCCGGGCACATGAGCCTGTGACCTTCATGATTGTCCCCAAGACTGGTTTCTATGAAAAGATGCTTGCTGGTAATATGCTCGCAAACTCCTAGAGGAGCTAACAAATGTATTTTCCTAAGATGCTTGCGATGAAGGCAATAATGAGCAGACACTGGTCTAGGACTCTGTGGTGTTGGCGGCTCAGGTTCTCTGAGTGTGGTCACACTGTGTGTGGGTATGTGGTCACACGCAGGGATTTCCCTGGCTTCCATTTCTGCACCTTGTGAAATTAGGGATCAGCCCAGGTCATCTGGGGCCCCTTCCCGCCCTAGCACCTGGAGATGGTACGTCCTCCTTGGCTTCACCAGGGGGACTGGATCTGAGCCCTTCCGAACGTGTGAAGGATGGTGGCAGGGAGCTGGGGCCAATGCCTGGCTGGCCTCCTTGAGCTGGAAGCGATACCCCATTAGCACGAATGCCACACGTGTCACAGCTCGGGACACAGGGGGCTGTTCCCTACATGCAGGCCTTCAGACTCATTTCCAACTTTGCTTGGGGCATTTTCCACTCAAGTAAGTAGAAGCCTCTCCTTCCATTTTCAGCTCCGAGTCCTGATCTCCAGGGCAGGCTGGGAGGCGGCCGAGAGCAATGGCCACCCCACCAGCCTTCCTCCGGAGGTCCTTGTGTCCCGAGGACGTGGGTGGGGGCCACCTGGGCTACGCCCCTGCTGCTGGAGCACAGCCATGGGTGGTTCTCCCCCAACAGCCAGGCTGAGGGTACACCGCGGGGGCGGGGACGTTAGTGCACGCAGCAGCCCAAGTGTGTGCAGCTGGGGGCTGAGCCCAACAGTAAGGGCAGGCTCAGGCCCCAGGGAGCAGGGTGGCCTCCCCTGGGGAGAGGCTGCTCCTCTATGACTGACCCTCCCTGGAAGCCCATCAGGTGTTCCCATCACGCCGCGGACATGAGCGTGAGCGTGCCAGGAGCGCACGTGTGTGGGGAGCCTGGGTTCCAGTCTCAGTTTGCCCATGGCTGCCTACGTGGCTTAGGGGAGGAGCCATTGGTGGAAGAGGAACACACCTAAGGGTGTATTTAAATTGCAAAGAATAGGAGCAAATCTGGCCAAGTCTCCACCATGAAATACCCCAGAGCTGTAAAAATGAAACTCTGTGCATCTATCGACTGGCAGTGACCTACAGGCTGTGTAGTTGATGGGAGAATATAAGTTGCCGAGAAAATGTGGAGTGTGACCTGTTTGTAAACATCCTGATCCTCGTGTCTCCTACAGGACGGGCACCGTGAGGCTCCCGAGAGGTGATGCTTTGGAGGGCACAGGGCAGGAGTGGCCAGCATCCCTTCCTTCCCACGACGTTCTGTGGCTCCCAGTCGCCTCATGTGACCCTGGCCAGCCACTGGGGGGACGACGGGTGGGCGCAGAAGGGAGGCAAGCACGACCAGTCTGCTCATTTACAGAGTAGGTTAAATAAGCTCCCCAAGCTCTCAGTACTGGCAGAAAGCTGGCCTTGGTCCCTTCTCTGTCCCCACCGTCCATACTGTGCCAACTCGGCCGGGAGACACAGAGTTCCCTGGGGTCCAGCACAGGGCAGGTGGGGACACCTGGGAGCCAGGACTGACCTATAGCCACGCAACACCGATGACTTTTAAGTTGGTTGATAACCCAGAAAAAAGCAAATGCCCGGTCCGATCGCATCTCTCCATCTCTGGTTGCCTGGCAACAGCTGCGTGCACAGCCAGAAGGCAGGGGCCAGCCTGGCTTCCCCTCCGGATGCCAGCTTTCCATGAGTCCTTCCCATCCGGCCCGGGGTGCTGACCAGGGTGACCGAGCGCAGCTGTGCCCCTGGACCTCTGCAAGTGTGCAGAGCTGCAGGCTGGCTTGGCGTCTCCTTCTGCGGTGAAAACCCACTTCCTGTTCTCACCGCATCTCCTCCATCAGCGGTCCCTCCGGGAGACGCGCTGCCTGAATTATGCATTTCTTATTGACCTTTCCAAACCACTTTTGCCTTTCTTCATATTTCGTGCAGTGCGGTGACTCACTGACTGGAAGATGGGCTCACAGGAGGAAGGAGCAGGGTTGGAGGGGAACCGGTGAGCAGCTGGCTCAGCCACGACACCCTCTTGTGTTCTTGTGCGAATGTGTGTGTGCGGATCCCGTGCGTGTGCATGTGCAGAGCCCTGATGAATGAGGCAGGTCAGTGGGGCTGCCTGAGGCTGGGGGGTCCCATGGAGCCCTGGGCCTCCTGCTTTCCTCCTCTCTCCTGGGCCTCTGAGGCATCTCTAGGAGACATTTTGGGATTCCTTGATCTGGTCTCATCATCTCATTTCATAGACAGGGAAGCTGGCCCCAAACATTGAAGTGCAATGTCTTCACAGTCATTGGGACAGAGCTGATGGGGGCCCAGGTGTTTGCGGGGTCTTGGAGGGCTGGTTGGGGGAGATGGGGGAGCACAGGTTTCTTTCCGTGGAGCAAGAGCCCACCCTGACATGAGGAGCTCTTCCCAAACTTTCCAGGAAAGGAGTCATACACAAGTGTGTCTGGAGAGCAAGGCTCCTTTCCCTTACTCCTGGCAGGTGGGGGAGACCCAGGGAAGTTGTCTGGTATGAGATGGGGACCAAGACAGTAAGATCAAGCTGACTAAGCAGTGTCCTATCTATGGAGGAGTAAGAAGTTTCCTTCACTCTATTTCTCCATTCTTGGGGTCAAAAAGAATTCAGGTCTGACTATAGCGTCACTTGGAAACTTGGCATTCTGTGCCGGCAATGTACCCCAGGGCCTTTGCACGTGTTTGCCCCCTGCCTGGAGCATCTTTTCTCCATCCCCCCTGGGAAACTCGCTCATGTTCTCTGAGACCTGACCTGGTCCTTCCCTCCACCATGGTGTGGCCGTGTCCCCCATATCTTCATTCTTGCCCCAGGTCTCATTGCGTGCCTCTGTCTCCCCAGCACCACCCCTTCATGGTGTTCAGATTTGCCACTGTATAGAGTTGCTTGAAGAATCTGAGGCACAGGATTGACTCTTGCTTCTGTATACCACAGATAATGTTTTCAAGTTCTGGGAAAATATGTCCTGAAAATGGTTTTCTTGGTGAGCTGGGTGGGTCCTGGAAGGCGTGGAGGGCAGGTACCCAATTCCAGCCACTTCACGGCACCAGTGGGTTCATGCCTCCAACCCAGAGACTGAAAGAGTGTGGACGTGGGCTTGCCACAGCTCATGGGTGAGCTCGGAGGGGCCTCGGGAGGGGTGGGCACTAGAACACTCTTTGCTCCGTCCACTGCTTGCTCCATGCACTCTGCCCTCTGGCCCAGGGAGCTGTTTTCTGTCTCCGGTGAGTCACATGTCCACACTCTGCTCAGCATGTGGTTCCATCTGTCAGGGACACACACTTCCCCTCCCCCCTCGTGCCGCCAAATTCCACTGCCGTTGGCTCTCCCTGTGGTCCCTCCTTCCAGCAGACCTTCCCCCTCTGGGTGCACCCAGCCCCACCCCTCCTATGATACCTGGAAACCCAAACTGCAGTGACTGTGGACACCCAGAGTCCACACGACAGTGTCCTCCCTGGTAACAGATGTGCTCTTGTTCGTACTTGCTGCAGGAGAAACCAGTATGCCCTTCTGTTCTTATCCGGGAGGGTCACGCGACTGCTGACCTTTTTGCCCAAGCATGACTAGTCCGTTTCCTGGGTGTGCGCCTTCACCACCTTCCAGGTAACAACGCTCGTCAAGCGGAGCTCCTCCAGGCCTTCTTGCTCGTCTTTGGGCCCCGGCTGGTCCGGTCTTCACCCACCTCCTCCACCGCGTGGCCGCTCAGTTACAAGGGAGGGGATGCCCGAGCTCTGTGCACAGGACAGAGAAGCTGAGGAGTGTGGGGCACTCGACCCTGGGGCCCCACTGTTTGGCCTCAAACCCCACAGCAGCCACACAGCTAAGGGCCGGTGACTCCACGTCCCAGCCTCAGTTTCCTGGAGTGCCAAATGGGAGTGCCCATGGTGTGCCTTGGGGATCAAGAGTGTGTATGTGCAGGTTTAGAACCTGACCCAGCATGGAATAGACATGGAGGAGTTGTTTTGAACAGTGATGGCAAAGTGTGTTATATACGTGTTCACTGATTTACCCAGAATTGCAGTCGGAGACACTTTTTACTCTTGTGATGGTTTGAAACTTGGTCCCAAGATTCTTGGGCTCTCCTGCTGCAGAGAGCTGGGCTCGAAACTCTTTCCCCCTGGATGTGGGTCTTGCATCTGCTTGAGCAGGAAGGTGATGCCCGGGCAGTTCTGGGCCCGGGTGTGGGAAACAGCAACCCCATTTCCCATCTCTTGGGACGCTGGCTCAGAAGCCACCTGCCAGGCTGAGCTGCCAGGGGAGAGCCCTGGCAGGAGGGGAGCCCAGGCCCAGCCCCAGGCCCACCCTGGCAGAGAGGAAGCCGAGCCCCACAGAGAGGTTTCTGGAAGGAAGCCGCATGGGGGCAGGTGGGTTCGGCTCGTGCGTGGAGAGTGGTGTGGACACTCACACCTCTCCCTGTGGGCCTGATTGCAGCCCTGAGCCAGGCAGCCTGCAGGCTGGGCCGGGGCCGGCTGGTGTCCCACCAGGCCCGCAGAGGCAGAGGGTGAAGGGCTGTGGCTTTCCATCTTTCTGAGAGAGCCGAGCTGATAGAACTCCTTTTTGTTTCGAATGATGTATTCCTGTCTTCTCTCTCTCTCTCTTTTTTTAAGATTTTATTTATTTAACAGTGAGACAGAGAAATCACAAGCAGGCAGAGTGGCAGACAGAGGGAGAGGGAGAAGCAGGCTTGCCACTGAGCAGGGAGCCCGATGCGGGGCTGTCTTCTCTTATTAAGAGCAGTTGGTCAGACAGCGTGTGAAGACAAACAAGGGGCAGGCAGTAGAAGGGCTGGGAGAGGGGTATTTGGGCCACAGCCTCAAATGAGGACACACATCACCATTGTCACCACCACTGTCATCATCACTGTCCCTAGCAACCACTGGGTGTGCTCTCTGGCCCAGATGTTTTCCCCAGTGGCCATACCCCATCTCATTTATCCCCATGACAACCCAACGAGGTGGGCTGTTGTCCTTCCCCTTGGGCAGATGAGGACACCTCGACTCAGCCAGGTTAAGCAGCAGCCCCGGGCTGCACAGATAACAGGTGGAGTCAGCATTTGAACCCCGGCCCGAGACCGACAAGCCTGCTATTGCCCACCATGCACCCGGGAGTGGTGCGTTCCAGAAGCACCGGGGAGCTGGGTGCACACGACGGGAACAGAGCACCTGAGTGCAGGGGAAGCCTTGAGGTCCGCTCCCTCATTTCTGTCAGCGGATACAGAAAATTGACCGGAGGGGGAAAAGGGCCTCGCACCGAGTCCTCCCAGCCATGGTGGCCGTGCCCCCTGGCCCCTAGGTGTCCTGGGCTCCACATGGCCCCAACCAGGATGATCCGGCTCCCCATCTGGCGGCAGCGCGTCTGTTTGCTCTCAGAAAACTGCTGAGTAAGCAGCCACTGAGTTGTAATTAACTTTTCCTGGAGTAATTAAAAACTTGAACTATCCCAAATGGTTGCAATTTCCTCATTTGGGGTTTACGTTCAGCGTGGAGAGCGGGCCCGCGGAGGCGTTACCAGCGAATGCCTGCTGGGAGCAGGTGGGTGCGTCCAGCCAAGCGGAATCCGGGTCGTCTCCTGCTGGAGGTGAGCAGAGCAATCCCTGTCCCAAGACCGGGCAATGTTCACCTTTCTGCTCCTTTGGCATTGGTGACAGCGTCCCCGGGGGGCACTTTGGGAGGTCTTCCTGAAAGATCTAGAGGGGCAACTTCTCATTCAGCGAGAGGCCAGTCCAGGCCCCCACAGCCCACTGTCCACTAGTCTGTCCTTGAGGACTCAACGTTGAAAACATGGGGTGGGGCAGGGGTCTGGACTTCATCCTGAGGTCCCACAGAATTCTTGGTACAACAGGGGTCCCGCTATATCTGGGATCTTCATAACCAAAGGTACAGATAGCTTCACCCATGCAGTGAGGCGAGTGGTGGGTCCCCCAAAGCTGTGTCCACATCTGAGTTCCCGAGCCTATGAGTGTCACTTATTTAGGAAAAGGATCTTTCCAGATGCATGTACTTTGAGGATCTTGATATGAGATCATCCTGGATCATCCAGCTGAGCCCTCAATCCAAGGCCAGGCATCCTTATAGAGGTAAGCCCAGGTGGATTTCAAGCAGAAGAGGAGGAAGCCATGGCCCGGAGGTAGGGACAGGAGGGCGTGGCTGCAGGTCCTTCCCTGCGGTGCCCGTGGGGAGTGCCTGGCCCTCTTCCGTTTCAGACTTCTGGCCTCCGGAACTACGAGATGATACATTTCTGTGGTTTGAAGCCTCCAAATTTGTGGTCATTTGTTACCGCAGCTCCAGAAACGAATACAATCCATACAACTGGACACCGTGTGAACGTTGCTCTAGGCACCTGTCATTGAATCGACACGATCCTCGGTTTCTTCTTAAAAATCATTTATTTTTGAGATAATTGTAGATTTACAATCAGTGGTAAATTTAGTGCCATTGCCAATAGTAGTATTGTTGTTAGTGTTTTATTTCTGTGTTTCACTCCATTGGGATTTATTACGGTGTTTGTCTAGATTTATCTACATTTTTAGTCTTTGTTCACCCCTTTTCTTTGCCCTCCTCCCAGACCCTTGCCCTGGAACTGTTTTCCCTGGAAAGCTTCTTCTGCATCTTCTATAGGGATGGTTCCTCAGGTGGAGGACTCCAACAGCTCCTCTTTGTTCTATAATCCTCGTGCTCGGGACATGTGACTTAGTGCAATGATCCAGGGGGCAAGGTGCAGAGACTAGAGATGTCCTTTCCAAATACTATGCCCCCACAGATGGCCGCAGTGTCAAATGCACCATGTACGCGTGGAAGAATGGGTCTCCCTTCCCCAATTCTCCACGTGGGCTTGACCGGCAGCAGAGAAGTCAACGGGTCTCTGCCTCCATAAGTGGACGGCATGGAGGCTGTGGTCTGGCTATCCCATGAAGGGTGGACCCCCCCCCCCCACTCCCCTGGTTGCTCGTCTGAAATATTCTCTCTCTTATACATTTGCTTGGTGTGTCTTACTGTCTGTCCCCTGGCGTTGGTCTCTTCCCCCACTGGGTCTTGCTGACAAGCTCTGGGCGTTCACCCTATGTGCATTCCTGGGGCCTGGGTTCGAGTTCAGCCCTGCCCTTCCCACTCCTGGTGATGGTGACTGAGAGTACGTCTTGTAGGCTTTCTGTCTCAGTGGTCTGAGGGAAGAGGCTCGCTGGTGGTTTCTGGGCTCCCTTCCGTTTCTGTTCCCCTGTGGAGCTTACCGGCTTCTCCAGCAGGAAGCAGCAGATCGGCCCAGACTTCATCCTGGGGAGACCCTGGCTGCCGGCGTCAGGGGCTCATCAGGCTGGACCTCCCACCCTCCATGGGCCTGCACAGCTGTTTCCTCTCCCGGAGCTCCAGCCACATCTCCTTGCAGATGGGAAAGCCCATAGCTGGACCTGAACCCTGGTTTCCATCATCTCTGTCCTTCCTGGAGAGTGCAGAAAATACGACGCAGATATGAAAATGACAGAGCAACTTGGGTTGTTTGAATCCGTATAGCGTCACAGCCTTCTCCTGATGCAGACTGCGGACTGCCACTTTCTCTTACTTCTGGAGGGTTGTGTTATGGAGTGCAAACTGGATGGGAGGTTTATTGCCGATAAATGTGGCTGTGCTGCTGTGAATTGTTGCTGCGTGGGAGAAGGATTGTGACCTCCTCTCTACCTCTCGGCAGATCTGCTGATTTAGAGGATGAAGGGGAATTTGGAGGTAACTGGGTGTGTGGACAGTCACTCGGGCAGCAATAGGTGGGAAGTCAAGCACCGGGGTGCTGCTGGGCCTCACCTGGACTCTGGTGCCGAGAGTCTGTGATGTCTGTGGCTGCTCAGAGGCTCTCGTGAGCACAAGAAGTACCGATCTCAGACCGTTTCTGGGGGAGTGGGAGCCCGGCCCCAGAGACCTGGGCCCCTAGACCAACCCGGGTCACACAGACCTTCATTCTGGTGCAAAGGGCCCAGATGTGCAGCAGAGGCCCATGCCGGCCCTGCTCAAGGACCACGGCAGAGCCGCTTACTCGACCTAAATCCACCGTTGAGCCCTCCTCCCCCCATCCATGGTAGGAATGCAGTTATTCTGTGATCAGTAAACCTCCCTGTTTTGGGGAAACTGGGAAGGATCCATGGTGACAGGGGTAAGGTTCACAGCAGATCCTTGCAGCTGATGGGTAATGAGAGCAGGCTTGGACCCCAAGCGCTCAGCGAACACCCCTTCATAGCCCTGCACACGTGAAAAAATGCTGTGTGTGGTGGTAGTTTGCCTGCGGCAATTTCTGTAAAATGGGTTCAATGGAGCTTCTGGGTGGGTTTGTGTGAGCATCGGATTGGGGAGGGGGTGTGCCTGGCACCCCGGGGAGGTGTGCAAACACAGGGGCAGCACTGTTGTTCTCATGGGCAAGAGCGTGTGTGGACGCTCAATCCTGAGTCACACCGATACCGGGATTCACGTCTCCAGCTCCTCGTGCTCTGACGGGCCACTCCGCAAGCTGGAAGCCTGCTTGGCCAGAGTCTCTGGGAGATTCTAGGGATACCCACAAGACTCCTCGGCCTGTGGAGCCTTCAGAGCCATGAGCCACAGCCACTGCTTCACCTGTGCTGCTCGGCCACGGGGGTCGGTGCGTCCTGATGGATTCCCAAGCTGTTGGGGCCCTCCTGCCTCCCCGAGCCCGAGAGCAATCTAGGCGCATGCAGCCAGCGCCCATCACGGGAGGACAGTAGCAGGGGAGGCGGGTGTGAGGCTGAGCCCATGGTGGGGGTGGCCACACCTCCCCAGGCCCAAGGAGAATGGGAAGGAGGCCCAGCCCATCTGGGGGCTGCCTGCGACCCCGGGGCCTCTGCCACCACCTTCGCTTTGGAGGACAAGGCGGAGGCTTCACTCCTTGGTGTGTGGGCAAACTTCAAGGGTTCCGGAATGTCCGCGGTTTCATCCCTCCTCCTGCCACAGCAGGCCTGCTCCGTTATGTGTCCGGTGGGAATATCTTTCATTATCTTCCCTCTCCATTTAATTAATCCACATCCCGTAATGAACCTTGAAATTTCTATTAAACACATCATTACTAATCAGCACAGAGCTGGTGGTAGTTGGCGGCTTCTCACAGCCGGGCGTGCAGTTCGGCTCTGGGCCTGGACACCGGCCCCTCCGGCAGGGCTCACACGCCGTCCTGCCCCATCTCTTCCCAGCAACGTCAGGAGGGTCCTGAGTAGCAGTCTGGGGGGGTGCCGCCCTGGGCGTGACGCTCAGCGGTCAGTCTTGCCGTGGACGGGCTCAAAGGACCATGCAGCGGGGGGGTGAGGGTGGGGTGGGGATGGGGGTGCCTGGGCCAAGCAGCCGGGGCGGCCCCCGTGATGACCACTGACATGCAGCTTCTGGGCCTAGCAGGACTGATCTGCATCCTTAGGGGTCTCCCCGCTGCTCCCTATGAGGGCACCACAGACTCGCATGTGGACCTCCACCGGCAAGGTCCTCCCACCGGCCGTCCTGGGTCAGGAGGCCCCTGCGGCTCATGGCTCCTGCCAGCTCTGGGCCAGCCGTGGCCCTCACTGTGGTGGTATGGCCCTGTCCCTGGCCCTCCGCGCATGCAGTCCTGCCTGTTTCTCCCTCCTGTGGAGACCCCAGCCCGAGGGAGTCCGACTGACTCCTCCCCTTCACTGTAGCTCAGACCTGGATGCCCTCCAGGAGCTCTCTGCTCCTGTTGATCTGTGGGCTGCCTATTTCAGACTTTCTCCTTCTCCCCACACCTTCCCCTCCCTTGGGTTCAGAGGCATTCACCGCCTCTTTTCCTAAGGACCTGGAAGCTTCCAGAAGCTCCTCCATGCCTTGTCTTCCAGACCCTCCCGTCTTGGGAAGCAGAGTCCTGCCCCTGACAACCCGACCTCCCTCTGTCCTCGGAGCCATGCACTCTTGCTTCTCACGAGCTCTGTTCGCACAGCCCCTCCCCCAGCCTCTGCGGCTCCCAACTCATAGGACTTTCCCCCCAGAGCGGCCGCACCACCCTCCAGCCACGGCCCTGCTTCCCTGGCCCCTCTCTTCACTCCTGTCCTGGGTCCGAGTCCTGCTCCCCATGGTTCCTGTCTCACCTTCCATGGCATGGTTCTACTCAGGGATGCTGATGGCCCATGGGTGCCAAAGCCGACAGCCTCCCCGTGGGCCACCCTGCCACTTGGGCTCGTCCTCCGGGGCTGGTCCTGCCGCCTCTGCCCTTGCTTGCCCTCCCCACTGATGGCTCCTTCTGAACAGAGATTCCAGCCGAGATGGCCCCCACCCTGTCTGGAGCCCGAGCCTGTAGTTGGTGCAGAAGGCCAGGGCAGGTACTAGGGCGGGGAGGCCCCTCTGGCTGTCAGGAGCCTGTGTCTCACTGTTGAAGGAGGCCTCTGCGAGTGCCACTCTGACTTCTGGGCTCCACTTTCTCATCTGCTGCAGATCTAGATCTAGAAGTTTGATCTAAAAGCTCATCTAGAAATTTCTGAGGTCTCTCTGAGCGCGTGGGGCTGGGTTGTCATACCAAAGCTGAACTGTGCGGAGTCTGTGGTCTGCCAGGTGCTGCTCTTATTCCCCAGGGAAAGAACACGGTCCCTCATACTTCCCCTTCTCCCTCCCTCTTTCTCATCCTCCAACCAGCTGCCGGGGGGACACCCACGGGGTCCCTGGCCCTGTGCCGAGGGCTGGTAACACAAGCATAGAACGGGAGCTGGACACAGACCCCTTCTCAGGGAATCCCAGTTGCGAGGGGAGACCTGCAGGCAGACACTCCAGTGAAACGCAGCAGGAGCCTTTGGGACGCCGGGCAAAGAGCTGTGAAATCTCCCCGTTTGTGCAGGGTTTGTGGGTGGGAGGTGGCAAGGGTTCTGGTCCTGCTGGGGAGATGAGGAGGCGTTGTTGAGGCAGCAGAGATGGGGAAGAACATGGGGGCAGGGGAGCAGCAGCTGGGAATGTCCGAGGTGGGCAAGCTTGCTGCGCCAGAGGAGGGGCGAGACTGCGAGAGCCGTGAAGCCCAGAGAGGGGCTGTCTGCCCCTGTACAGCCCAGCCAGAGGGGAACCCAGCCGTGCCTCCACCATCTTGTTTTCTTTGCTTGGAGTGGCTGAGTCCCTGGGGTTCCTCCTCAACCCCACGGCCCTGCTGGGGCAAATGCTCTGGGACAGGGCTGTGCTATTTATCTCCTTTGGAATTTAAAGTTCACAACATGCGCTCGGCAACACCTGCCCACGGGCGGTGACCGGTGGACCAACGCCTCTGGGATTGGACACCAACGGGGCTGGCTTCTGCTTTGAGGCCTCAGACAGAGACACTGATTACGGAGGGCTCCTGGTAGCACCCCGGAATGCCGGGAGCAGCCCCGCACTAACAGCAACCCCAAGGAGCCCTAGCCTTTGCGGTAGACACTTGATCGTCATGGCGATGTGCGGGGCACAAATGTGGCCTTTGGGGCATCTTTGTACTACAATGGGCTCCAGATTCTATCTGTTCCTGAGCCCCGGGGCAGATTGAGGGCCCTTTCCAGATGACGGAGCAGCGTGACTGTGGCTGAGCCGTCGGCTGCCTGCATCAGCTAGGAGCAAAAGTGGACACTTCCCTCTGTCCCCACGGATGCAGGGACCCGAGGCTGCCTTGTGTCAGTCGGCCTCCACATCACTGGTTCACGAAAGCTAGATTAGACACTCTTGGCATATGTCGGGCAGGGACACTTGCCATAGCGTGTAACTGGCTGTCCCCTAATGATGTCCACACCCACACTTCTAGCTCATGGAAGTGGTGTGAGGTCCCGGAAAGACACCACGAAAAAGTGAATAAGTTCTTGGAGGCTTTCGAAAGGAGGTCATGCATAACAGCTAAATGTAACGTGAGCTCCTGGAACAGGAAAAGGGCATTTGTGGAAAACAGATGAAACCCAAATAAGGTCTGTCATTTAACTAACGCTGGCTCTGGTGTCCTGGTGCTGTTGTCCCGAGGATGAACGCCACGCTATAGCTGCATGGGGCGTTGGCCCCAGGCACGTGGACAAAGGGCGTCCAGGAACTCGGGGCTCTTTCTGCAGCTTTTCTAGAAGTCTAAAATTATTTCAAGGTAGAAATATTAAAAAAGAAATCATGGTATTGATACTCGGGACACAAAGGAACGTTCTCAATCTGACGGTCACCCAGCCTACAGGAACGGGTCTCCAGGGACCAGGCGGGTTAGTGGCCAGAGTGTGGGTCTGATGAGGCAGAAGCCAGCCACCCGCCATCTCCGTCTGCCCTGGGAGGGGCCGGGGGCTCACTCCGCGGTGGGGCCTGGGGTCAGAGCAGCCACCCGAGCCCCCAGGGGTGAGGCTCCCGGGCTCCCAGCCCTCTTTCAACTGTTATTTATAATTACTGATTTATTATTGTTTCTGTATTCTCTGCCTGGCCCATGCCTCATGCAACACAGGGTTTAAAAACTCCCTCTGAGATCATGCACGGAGAACGGCCCCACAGGAGCCCCCACCCCTCCATTGCCTTGGGGGACTCTCCCAGAAGACCTGAGCAGGGCACCATGCCATGCCAAGGCCCACTGGGCTCCACATCTGCCAGCCCAGGTCTCTGAAGGCCCAGAGCAGGTGGGAAATTACTCTCTCTGGATATTGTTCTCATCCGTGGTTATTTTGGATTTGGCCTTGAAGGTGAGAGCTGCCGGTCACGGAGGAAAGGAAGGCAGCCATCGCCTTGGGGGTGTCCTCATACAGCAGACATCTCCTGGGGACCCTCGGAGGCCCTGCCTTCAAGCAGCTCTCAGTGGAGTGATGGTTCCTGCATCCATAAATCCCCCGTCTTTGATGCCTCTTGATCCACATAACATGGCCATGGGAGGCAGGGTCCATTGCTCACTCCCGGGGGTGCACAGGAGGGAAGCAGGGTCCCACAAGCCTGGAGGAGAGGGCATCCCCCTACCCCAGGCCCTCGGACCAGCTGGAGGGATCTGCTGTTTCCCCACCTTCCCCTCCTTGTAGGAGAATGCAGCCCCTCGGGTCCACCAGGACTTTCAGCCAATTGTCCAAAGCTTAACTTTACCAATTTCACACTTGAGTGCTTTCCTGGAAAACAGCCTAGGGGACATGGACATGCAGCCACTTTAGAGGGCAGCAGCCCCACGGGGAGTGACAGTGAGGGAGCAGAGCAGGGAGGAGGTCTCTGTGGCCAAGGGGGTCCAGATTGGGGCAATGGTCCTCAGGAGGCCTCAGGAGTAACTGTGGCTCGGGGTGCCCACGTGGGAGTGGAGGGGGGCTGCACTACAGGGGTCTCCCCTCCATATGTCCAGTTCCTCGGTGTCACTCTGTGCTGGTAGGAGGGGAAAGCTGTTTGGCCAGCCCTGTCAGGGCCACGCAGACAGCTACAGAATTAAAATCCAGTGGGCTGGCCCAGGAATTGACCGACAGGCACGATTCATAGATTAGGAAGCCCAGCAACAAATCCAAGTACCCTTAATAATTTACTCTATTATTAAGGTGATATTTCAAACCAGTGGCACAAGGATTGATTGCTCACTAAATGCTTCTGTGCCTCCCACCTAAGCCTTTGGGGAGAAAAATGAAGTTCGATTCTTTCCTCTTACATTTTCCATCACTTATGTTCCAGCTGTGTTCATTCTCTCAGTCTAAATATTTAATATTCACATAATCTTGGGAGTGTGGGAAAACTTTCTAAGTGTTCAACAGACAGAAAACAGAAGACTGACAGATTTAACTATGTAAAGGTCTTCATTACAGCTGAAGTACTTGGAGGGTGGGCACCCAGGAGCCATTCTGGTGGGAGATGAGTGGATAGGAGGCATGTGGGAGGCTCTGCATCAGGGAAGGGAGGGGAGAGAAACACTGCTGGGTGGAGGGAGAAGGTGGGGCTGATGCAGCTCAGTGGAGCCCACAGCGGACCCCCAGAGAGGTCAGAAGCATGTGGTCCTGCAGAACTGCCCTCTGTCGGGTCTGGGGCTAGGGCTGGGTTCTGTAACCCTCCCACACTTATTATCAAGTGAGCCAGGAATAAGGGAGAGCCTTGTGGAAGCTGTGGCCGCTGAGGCAATGCCTGCCGAGGGCTGACGGTAGGGGCTCTCTGCCAGCCATGCCTCAGCCAGGAGGGGCCCAGGAAGCATCAGAGGATCCACCATCTGACCCAGCAATCAGTATTAGCTGACACAACATTTTCAAATGCAGCAGATAGAGAAATAAACCTTTAATACTTAGCAAGATTGCAAAGTATATGACAAATTACAAAGAGAAACTGTGAACATCTCAGTAGAAAAATGGGCAACAGACATGAACAGGCAATTCATTAAAGAAGTGATAGGAACATACCATAAGGAGATGAAGCACTGTTGGGCCTCACAAACCATGGTAAAGTTATTTGCAGTCAAATTAGGAAAGATTTAAAACTGACCCTACATGCTGATGATAAGGAACTTAATAGACTCTCACACCTACTGGAGGGTTACATGTTTGTACAGCTTTTCTCAAAGGTAGTTTCCTTATGCACACACTTTCTTTAAATATTGGTTTATTGGACTCAATTGGAGTCCAATAATTCATAATTAGACTCAACTCCAATTATGAAAAGAAAAGTCCTTTCTCTACCATGTTGATTGTGTATGTGTGTGTCTGTTTCCAGACCCCACTTTGTATGTACCATCAGTCAGTTTGTCCATCCCTGGGCCAACATCTCATTTGTGCAGTTACTAACTACAGCTTTATAGTAAATCTTATTTATAACGTCTTGCGCTTGTTTTTCAAGATTACCTTGGGCACTTATGAGTATTTGAGTCAGCTTACAAACTTCTACAAATATTGGCTGGGATTTTAACTGGGGCTCTCTTGAATTTATAGATTAATTTGGGGGAGAATTGTCCTCACCAAGGCGAAGCTTTCCATTTACTTAGAACTTAAAATCTCTTTCAGTGACATTTTGCAAAATTCTAGGAGAGGTTCTGTACATCCTTTGTTGGATCTCTTTTTACATAGAACTGCTTCAATTTCTCTCAATAATGTTTTGCGGATTTCTGTGAAAAGTTTTCTTTTTCCTTTTTTAAAAGATTTTTATTTATTTATTTGAGACAGTGTGAGAGCGAGAGAGATCACTGAGGGAGAAGAAGAAGCAGACTCGACACTGAGCAGGGAGCCCAATGTGAGGGCTAGATCCCAGAGTTTCTTTTTGTGTTTGTGTTACTCACAGGAAATACAGTAATCTTTACATGCTGATTTTATATCAGCAACTGTACCAAATTCATTTATGGATTATAGTAGTTTATCTCTAAATTGGTTGACTTTTTCTAAGGGTGCTTTTTATGGCTCTATTGTTTAATACATAGTAAATCAAATTGCCTTCTTTTCAAAAAATTTTTGGCAACTTTAATGTATTTCTTTTTTTCTGCCTGAACTCTGGAATTATTTTGGCAATGCAAAAAAAAATTTCCTTTGGAATTTTTAGTTGAGATTGCAATAGATCTTATTTAAGAATTATGGTCATTTTTATGTACTCAGACATTTCTATCCAAGAACATTTGCAGAATATGTGTGCCTTTATTCATGTCTTCAGTTCATTCATCTTAATATGTTGTGGCTTTAAGAAGCGTGGAACAGTTATGTACAAGAGGAAGTGCAGAAGGATCCGTATCGATGCTGGGGGATGGGCTCCTGGGCACTCATCATCCTGTCCTTTCTGCTCTTGTGTATCTTTGAAACTATCTGTGAAAATTAAAAACAAATCTACCTACCCACTCACCTAGTCATTTGCTTCCTACAGGTTCTTCACCTTTCTTTCAAAGTCTTTTCTGTTTATTTATTCCAACTGTGACCACGATTGCTCTCCATATATATTTGATATTGTTGGAGGTTCTTTATAAACCCTAAGCAGAAAAGCAAAGGTTGAATATAGCTTTCTGTTCATTGATTCGTATAAATGGAACACAAAATTCCTGAGTGCTTTTCAATAATTCATGGTTTTATAAACATGGAAATTCATTTCAATGTGCCTCGAGAAGAATGCTGCACTAAGTCCCCTGGTGTGTCAAGGTGTGGCTCTGGCGTCCTGGGTCTGAGGCACAAAGTGGGGAGACATGGTCGCTTCCCCTCCATATGCCTTCCTGGGAGCTCTGGGGCTGGTTCATGCTGCAACCTTGCTAGACCCAGAGAGATCATGGACCAGAAGCTGCACGGGAGCCCCATTCGGAGATGGCTGAGAGGCATCCAGTAAAGGTGCTGATGGCTCTGACGCTTGGGCAGACCCAGCTGTGAAGGCCAGTGGGTTCAAGGGCTGCTGGACTTCCCCATAAAAGGCATTTCTCTGGAGACCTCTGATGCCACCCCTTCCACAGGCCCCAGAGCCACGGAGCATCCCTTACTGGATCTTCTACTTGCTGTATGGCCTTTGGCAAGAATCTTACATTTCAGAGTCCTGGTTTTTCGTATACAAGATTTCTATTCTAATATCTGCCTTCAGAGCGGTTGTGAGAGGATACGTTCCCCAGAGACTTGTGCGGAATTTGCACATAACGTGCACGGAGGAGCGTTTTCTCTTCCTCTGGCTTTGCTCCTCAGCATTATGGAGACACCCTCTGCAGGAAGCAGTTCAGAAGAGCGGCGACCAGAGGGTCTGAGCACCTGCACGCTCTGACCACAGATAAAGGAGATGGGCATCTCTGTATCTCTTCTGCTCCGTCAATTAAATGTGAGGTCAAAAGAAAAGATAGATTTCTTAAAAAATTACTTTCCTTAATAAAAATAACACCCAAATGCTCTGAGTTTGGGAATGTTTTCAGAGTTGGAAGTTTGCCCATACCACATGGCCCTAAGTCTACTCCTCTAGGTGGGACCCTCATCTTGGGTCCAGAGCCAACGGTCACTTTCCCCATCACAGTGGCCCTTGGGTGAATGCTGACCTCCCTGAATTCTGGCCTGTGGGACAGTCATGGCTGTTTCTTGATTCTCTATCGCTCCCAGACTCAGGGTATGGGACAAGATTGGAATGTTGGTCCTGTCCTCTCAGTTGGAAAGCATGTGCACACACACAATATGTAAACTGGGATTGTGTGGCCCTGCAGTCTGTCTCCTGGGACCAAAGATCATGCTGGGGTCCCTTCCCATCCCAACTCTGGGCAAGCACTCTAGGGAGCAGATCACCACTACCAGCCCTGTCACCTGAGCGCCTCTAGATGCCCAGATCCCAGACGCTCTAGGAAGCTAGTCCTCTCCCACTCTAGGCCTGCCCTTGGACCTCAGGAGAGGCCCCTCTGGGAGAGTGTGGCCCAGACAGAGCACCACAGCCAACATCAAGACCCAGCGCACGTGCGAGTGCACAGGGCTCACTTCCCTGGTGCTCATTCTTTGGGACCTGCCTCTTGGGTCCCTCTCCCACCCTTGGTGGGTCTCCCAGTGCTGGGGTCTCCTCTGGACCCTGCTCTGACCCAAGAAGGATGAGCCCTCTCATGTCACCTACCCCGTGGTCTTCCCTGGAGGTTGGGACACAAAATAGGATGAAATTCACACATGTCTGGTATGAACACTTCCCACGTTAGCCAAACTCCTTGAAGGCTGTCCGTCTCTGTTTGTCTCTTATTCCTCAGATGCCCATGGCTTTGGTGGCACTGGAAAATGACATCATTTTATTTTACAGATGAGACCGTCCAGGCTACATCATCTTGCCCCAAACCACAGAGAGAGAAAAGTTCGAAACAAATGGAGAAGTCAGTGACATCACCACCACGGAAAGCCCTGTGGCTCCCAACCCTTCAAAGTTCCCAGAGCTGCTCTGGGTGGTCATCCCTGTTGTTTCCAAGGTGCTCCCAGGAGCCGTGCTGTCCAGCTGGGCTGGCAGGTAGATCAGGTCGTGGTGAGCAGGCTGAGGTCTGATCTCCTGGGCTTCCCGCCCTGCCTATGGCTCCAGCCCTGGCTGCTGGTCTTCCTGCAGGGAGGAGGCCCTGCCCATAATCAAGTCCTCTGTGGCCTGAGTAAGGGGCCCAGGTGGCTGGCCTGGTGTTCGTGTTCTGCCCTGCCCTGTGCAGTGTTCTGGGCCCTTCCCTTGCAGCCTGTGTTCTTTTCAATCACCTGCTTCAGCTCTTGCACCTGGCTCCCACAACCCACTCCCAGCCTGCTTTCCACAATGGGGGCACACAGCGGCTTCAGGAAGGGGCCCTCACCTCAGGGAGTGGTCCCTCTTTGGGTAGAATGGAACTTACTTCTGGCCGGAGCTGCCCCAAGGAGGTGGCCGCAGTGGTGCTGGGTCACTGGGGAGGCGCCAAAGGCCAGGTGGACAGGAAGGTACAGGGAGATGCCGGAGGGAGGGCAGCCAGGGCTGGGAGTCCACAGAGTGGCCCCGTCAGGCAGGGACGCATCTCTAATGTGGTGATCTCTGGTGCCCGGTGGCCACTGTCAGAGCAGCACGGGGACCATAGGAGACAACCCTGCCCACACCCACTTCCCACACAACTTTCTGCAGAAGCGGGCAAGGTGGGGATGGGGAAGGTGGGGATGGTCACCGGGCAGGGGTGAAGCGTGACGAAATGGGGCCTTTAGAGGACACGAGATGGGAGCAGGTTGAGAAAGTGTGTGTCAGAGTTTAAACTCTCTCTTCTCCAAGCTCTGGATCTGCCCACACTTTCACACCGTTTTCATTGGGGGTGAAAGTACGTTCACCCGTGTGTTCAGCCTGACATGTTCTCACTCCCTTTGCCCCCGCGGGACCCCCACCAAGTCCAGGTTTAGAATATTCCCAGGGCCTCTGAAGGAGCTCCCATTTGGCACTTTTCCCAACAAATTCTAAAATCTTTTTATTGAGATATAAAAGCTTTTGGGCAAATTTTAGATATTTATACTTTTAGTAGAAATTCAGAATCAAAGTTTTTAAGTTACACAAGCCTTCTAGGATATGAGCTGGCTTTTGGAGACATTGAGCCTTCTCCCATCACGACTGTTGGTGACATCTGCCCCCATCCTCAGTTTCAACCTATGTTTACTTTCTGGGAGTTAAAACAGTGCATGGGGCCAAATCCATCCATGTGCTCCTTTATGGATTCTGGATTTCATATCCTGATGATGAAGACCTTCTTTACCCCGGGAGAGTAAAAATGTATTTCCCTGTATTTTCTTCTGCTTTTTTTTTTTGTTAAAAATATTTGGACATTTTATTTGTCAGGAGTCTGTGTTTGAGTATAACGTGAAAAGAAATAAGAATTTGGTTTTCAGATGGGAGACATATTTCCAACTCTATGTAATGAGAAGTCTCCATACTGAATTGAAATGCACCTATATTATAAATACTATTATATTACAATATATGGCCACTTTGGAGTGTATGTATTGAGCTGTCTGTCCGTCCCATTGATCTGTTTGTACATTTCTGTGCCAGCATCTAATTGTTCTGATTAATATTGTTCCATAATTTGATTTATTAAATAGGCAAAGTCTCCCATGATAGTCTTAATTTTCATAAATTTCTTGGCAGTTTTTATTTATTTGTGTACCCTTCCAGTAGAATTTTAGAATCAACTTCTCAAGTAAAAAAAATCCCTTTACTAGGTCAGTCTGAGTTGGGTTGAATTTAATACTTAGTCTGGGAGGTTTCACATCTTTACCTGCACATTTTACATCCGGAAACAAGATGTGTCTTTGTTTCAACAAGCCGAGGTGTCCTTCAGGAATGTTGTGTATGTTTCATTACACGACTATGGACTATGCCTCTTTCTTGTTAAATGTGTTGCCAAATATTTTAGGGCATTTCTTCCAAATGTGAACACAGTTTCTCTTCTGTAACATTCTGCATTTGTGCATTCTGAGTCCCTTGTTCCGGGTGCATCTGGCCTGCACAGCCCTTCGTGGGGGGAAGCAGAAGGCGCTGGCCCCCGGGGGAATGCAGCCACTAGCCCAGGACGTGGCCGTGAAGGGTCCCTTGCTCTGGGGGCACAAAGTTAGAGCAGGGCTGGGTCCTCCTGAGGGCCCTTTCCTTGGCGTGTAGATGGCCGCCTTCTCCCTGTGTGCTCACACTGTCGTCCTGCTGTCTGTATCCTGATCTCCTCCTACAGGGACACAGGTCATATTGGCTCAAGGACCACTACAGATGACCTCGTTTGACTCAGTCCTTGTCTGGCCTTCTCTGAGGTACTGGGGCTTACATCTTCAACCAATGAATGCGGGGGCGGGGGCGGGGGGACCGATTCAGCCCCTAACAAGCTCTATAGGTTTCTCTGTGATGCAAATACACCTTCAAATAACAGTAACCTCATTTCCCTTTTCTAATACTCCGCTAAGAAAAACCATTGTTAAACCTTGTAAATAAAGCAGAAGGGTGGGTTACTGTCCTTTAATGTCATCTTGAGCAGTAGCTAATGGGGCCCCCTGAAGATCATTTGGTTTCAGAGGGGAATGCATCTATGTCTGACACATTATTTACTGAGCAGGACCTAAACTGGGTGAAATTTCATGTAACTGGTAGATTTTTGTTGGCGGGGATGCAAATGACTCGTGACTCTTAGGAACGGGAACTGGCAACCTTACGGCGCTGTCGCCTTGCCGGACCGGACGGGTTTTACTGCCGACCTGGCAACCTCTTGTCAACATTCTTTTCGCTTTGCTTGTGACCATCCATTTCCCCACACGCTCTCTGTCTCAGCTTTGCCATCTTGGTGGATCCCTCATTGGTGAGTTAAAGAAATCTTTGGCGTGTTCATTTTTAGGAGAGTCTTTCTTTAAATCACACTCGGACCGATGATACGTGTGTACTGTGTTTAAGGCTGACCCAAGGAGCAGAGGGCTGTGTTTGAAATTATAGCCCTGTTGTGTCTGGAGTAATTTCCTTCCAGCATTACAGCATCCATTATGGTCTGCTCATTACACGCACTCCCGCGCTGTGAGTGCCCTTCCATACTTTCCTCCAATGTCAGCAGCACGCTTTGGCCCAGTGAGCCCGTATCCATCCCTATACGGTGACGGGATACGTATGACGCCCTGCTGCCTTCTGCTGAGCTGAGGGAATTCTGCAACATGGCGGAGCTGCTCGGTGGCGCTGGGCCCTCCTTCTTCCATCCTGGGGATTTGGTGGCACATGTTCTTGACCTATGCTGGCTGGTGAAAGGTGAGCGTCTGCAGCTGATGGTGTTAGATCCAGGGCAGAGAAAGTGCTGTGCCCTACATGTGGAAATGCAAATTTTAAGGAGACTCCACAACATTGAAGAGAAGCTGGGAGATCCAGAGGGTGGCGACAAGTGGGTGCTAAGAGGACAGGAAACAGATGGCCTCCTGGTCATCAGGGACCAAGTGTGTCCTCCGCACCACTCGGCCCCCGGGCAGATCCAGACCTTACGATGGAAGAAGTCAGTTCTTCTGCAATGGGCACGTGGCCATCGTGAGGGGCTGTGAACACCCAAGATGCACCTTTCTGTCCCTCCCCAGTGCCAAAGGTCATCTATTATTCTTCCCCTTCCTCCCCTCTTCTCCCCAAATGACTGTTGTCCCCTGTCCATCCGTGCCCTGTCCACTCTGTCCTGTTGTGTTGGCCATGACCTAAAAACAGAGGTGAAAAGCAGCAAAAGCGAAAGCAGGTGCTGACTGATGGGCACACCCCGGCTGAGCTCTGAGCGCTGAGCTCTGAGCTCTGGCCTGCAGTGCTGTGTGCATGGCTGGCCTCTGAGAGTTGCCCGCTGCAGGGCGAGGATCTAGACGCCATTTGTTTGTTGTGCTTTGCCTTCTTTGCTCTTGTGGACTCCCCGGTAAAACAGACAGACGGTACTTTCAGGGGCTGCCCTCCCTCCACCTTGTCTCCAGCACATGGGCAGGACTTTCTCTGTCCCTGCAGAGAAATATAACCTGCAGGGAGGCGGCAGGGTTCCCCGAGGATGCTGGGGATGCAGCAGCGGGCACCTGGGCTTGAGTTCCCCGAGTGCCTTGTCCGAGGTTTTTGGGGGGCTGGGGGAGGCTGTCACCAGTGGAGAGGAGGTGAAGCCACACAGTGACACCTGCCCTAGGCACGCCCTTCCCAGCTGCCTTCCCCAAGGTGCTGATGCTCCAGGGCCAAGTGGGAAGGGTCAGCCCAGGACGATGATTGCAGGATAGCTTGTCTTCTTCTAGAACAAGCCTCGGGGCCTGGCTCCTGACAGATGACTCTGTCACATCCCTATTGTAGCTGTATTCCTGATGCAGTAGCCCATTTCCCCCTCTTTTTGGCCCCCAAGCGCCCGAGGACCATCTCCCCTTGGCCGCCCCTTGTCACCCTGAAGATGTGGGACAGTGATCGCCCGGCCTCCACGGTGCTGTCACTTCTCCGGGTGCGGGGCTGAACTGGTGTCCAGCTTGGGCCCACTACCCGAGCTCTTCCTGGAGCCCTCCACCCAATTTCCTTGGAAACACCATCTGCGTCTCCTCTCCTGCTTCTCACAGCAGATCAGCGTCGAATTACGTCTGTCATGACTGTCTAGTCACATATCTAACTTGAGTTTCCCATGATTTAGGTTTAAAATTTTCTCCGTTTCACACGTCCTTGGTTTCACATCAGCTCCTGCCCTTCTAGGCATTTGCCTTTTGATTACACGGTTCACCAAACATCTACTGGTTGTCCACGGGGTGTTTTCCAGTCGTCCCCGAGGACCTGGGCTATTTCTTCTGCAGGAAGAGAAGGAGGGGACAGAGGGAGAGAGCAGGGATGCAAGAAGGAGAAGGATTGGGAGAGAGCTTTCCATGTCCCTGGGGGCCCTTCTCCCTCTGGGGCTCCAGTCCTGCTGGCTCTCTGGTTCCTTAACCAGTGCCTTATGCTCCCTGGGATTTTCTGCCCATGTGAAGAAGCCAGAGACAAAGCAGAGAACAGGAAGCTCATATCCTCCACCGTCCAGTTCCCGGGGTGGGGGCTCCTGAGGGACTCACACCTGTGGGATGCGCTGCTTACAGCCCGGGCTCCGTTTGCACATTAACAAAAGCACCTGTAAGCCAGGTTCCAATTCTGTAGGAAGGTGAAATTCCCCGTGTGAGGCAGGCTACGGTGAGGGT
The DNA here is from genome assembly GCF_010015895.1 of Lontra canadensis. Lineage (NCBI taxonomy): Eukaryota > Metazoa > Chordata > Mammalia > Carnivora > Mustelidae > Lontra > Lontra canadensis. The sequence goes on from NW_022631007.1 coordinate 17,201,368, forward strand.
GTTTCAGAGCTTCCCATTACTGTAGGATGCTGTGGGGGCCCCGGAGCTGAGGGGAAGGACCTAGCCAACACAAGGTATTTTAAAGAACAGTTCGATTTTTTTTTTTTTATTTAATTCAGAGTGGTTATGCTTTTTTGCTATCCCTACATGGACTCGGAGATACGTATATGTATTTAACCTTAGCGATTGTTGTTTTGGAATTCTTCATTCATTCATTCTTTCAACAAATAGTCACTGAGCACATATTGAATTCTAAGCACTCCGCCGGGCTCTCTGTGGACCATGGCAAATGGGGGCCTCCTGGCCCTACAGTTTGCCTACGAAAGGAGAGGGACACACACAGTTGTGTGTCTTCTGCCCCAACTGCAATAATTTGCCACAATCGGGCTGGCTTGCACAGCATGAACTTAATTATGGCACGGTTCTGGAGGTCAGAGGTCAAATGTCTGACATGGGTGTCCCGGGACTGACACCCGGGTGCTGGTGGGGCTGCTTCTCTCTGGAGGCTCCAGGGATGTTTCCCACCTTTTCAAGCTTTCAGAGGTGCCCGTGCTCCTTGGCCCTCTTCCGTCTGCAAAGCCAGCAGTGCAGCATCCCTCCAGCCTGACTTCCACGGCCACATTTCCCTGGACTCTCCCTTCCTGCCTCCCGTTGCCTCTCTAAGGATGCTGCGATGGCACGGGGCAGCCCCTCATGGTCCAGGACACTCCCTGTTTTAGGGTCAACCGATGGACAAACTGACACCTCCTTTGCTTGGTAACCAAATGCAGTTACAGCCTCTGGGGATGCAGATGTGGACATCTCTGAAGGGTCGTTATGCAAGCAGACAGAATGTCACATCCCTAATTGGGACAAGTGCTATGAAATGATGAAATGCTGCATGATGGAAAGCCACAGACGGGATGGCCGGAGAAGGGACACCGTGACATTTCAGTCAGAATGGAGAAGAGGCAGTTAGGCAAGAAAAAGGAAGAAAAGGCATCCAAAATGGAAAGGGGGAAATAAGATTCCCTCTGTTTACGGATGACACGATCTCACCTGTAGGAGACCTTCAGACTCATCAGAGCACCTGCTAGGGCTTATGAATGAATACAGCAAAGTTGCAGGATACAGAATAAAAATACAATCTGCTGTTTCTGTACACCAACAATGGACCCTCTGAAAAGGCAGTAAGGAGAGCAACAAAAGCAACAAAATACTTGGGAATAAACCTAACTGGGGAGGTGAAACTTATACACCGAGAATTACAAAATATTGGTGAAGGAAATTTAAAAAGATACAAATAAATGGAAATACATCTTGCATTTGTGGACTGGAAAATGTGGTATTATTAAAATGCGGTCATCCAGATTCAATGCAATCTCTTTCAAAATCCCAATAGAATTTTATATGGAAATACAAACCCATCCGAAAATTTATACGGAAACACGAAAGACCATGAGTAGCACAAACACCTTGAGAAAGAAGAACAAGGCTGGAGGCATCACACTTTCTGATTTCAAAATATATCACAGCCCTATAGGAATTAAAATAGTGTGAAACTAGCATAAACACAGACATAGAGTTGGAGGGCATGGGGCAGAATCCAGAAAGGCCTCCATGCACATGTGGTCACCTGGTCTTTGACAAGGGCACCAGGAATACACAGTCAGGAAAGGACAGTCTCTTTGACAAGTGGTGTTGGGAAAGCAAGCTGGACAGCCACATGGAGAAGAATGAGGTTGGACCCCTACCTCACACCATACACAACACCCAACTCACAATGAATTAAAGACTTAAACATAAGACTTGAAAATAAAAATCCTAGAGGAAAGCTTTTGTCATTGGTTTTGGCTGTGATTTCCTAGATATGGTACTGAAAACACAGGCGACAAAAGCAAAAATAGATAAATGGGACTCCATCGAACCAAGTAGCTTCAGCACAGCAAAGAGACCCATCAATAGTGTGAGAGGGCAACCTGCACAGTGGGAGAAAATATTTGTCAACCATGTATCTGATAAGGGGTTAGTATCCAAAATATACAAGGAATTCATATAACTCAATAGTAACAAAAGAAAAATTAAATTTGAAAATGGACAAAAGACTTGAATAGACATATTGCCAAAGAAGGCATCGAAATAGGCAACAGGTTCAGTAAAAGATGCTCCACATTACTGAGCACCAGGAAAACACAATTCAAAACCATGATGAGGTAACATTGCACACCGGGGAGGGTTCTCTCAAGCAACAACTGATGATGAGTATTGTTGGGGGTGTGGGATGCTGGGGACCCTCGTGCCCTGTTGGTGGGAATGCATATGGAGCAGCCCCTAAGGAAATATGATGGAGGCTTCTCAGGAAATTAGAAGTAGAATTACCAGATTACCCAGCAATCCTGCTACCAGGGAGTTACCAAAAGAACTGAAATCATGATCTCTAGAAGGCTTGTCATGCTGGCATGTGTTGTCACGTTACTCAAGTGGCCACCATGTGAAGCCAGCCCAAGTATGCCCTGGCAGATGGGTGCCAAAGACAGTGTGGCACGTATACTCTGGAATCTATGGAATGTGCCTCACCCACCAGGAGGATGAGGACCGGTGAGGGGTGACAGCAAGATGACCCTTGAGGACACAATGCGGAGTGAGATAAGCCGGTCATCAAGAGATAGATACTGTATGGCCCTGCCCAGAACTGTGGACTGGGGGAAGTGGGGAGCAGACAGCGGATGCCGGGGGCTGGCAGTAGGAGGGACGGCGGTGCCCCTTAGTTACAGGTGTGAAGGTGAGTGAGTTCTCGGGACTGCTGCCTGGCACGGAGCCTGAGGTTAGCAGACCTGGATTGTGCACTGGACCGTCTGTTGGGACGGTGGTGCTCACATTGCATGTTCTCACGGTACACACGGGAGGACAGCCTGGAGAACAAGCAGGGACCAGCATCTTCCTCCAGGGGAAGGAAGGTTGCTTGGAAGGAAGGAAGGTTGAGGCTGCCCGAGCTGGTGTTCAAGGGTGTGCGAGGCTCCGCAGCACTGAAACATCAGGGAGGGATCCGGGTGGCATTGTGGGCAGCTTTGAGTGTGCATCTCTCTGCATATAAGTGAGAATCCACTGGACGGTGTTCAACAGGAGAGGGATAGGTCCAGTTTTCGTTCTTCAGCGGCTGTGGGCAGAGAATGGGTTGACAGAGAAGACGGGACACATGCTACCACAAAACCTTGTAGTGACCTGTGGTCCTGGCCTGGTCAACAGGACTGGGAAAAGCTTTGCAGAGGACACATGGACACACAGTTAATTAGGCAAATGTGGGAGGTCAGGTGGCCGCGGGGTTAGCAAAGGCCGAGATGTGTAGAAGCTTGTCAAGGGGGATAAGGGAAGGGCCACAGGGTTGGAACGGAGGGTGCAATCGTGGTGCAGAAGGGAGCTGGAGACCCCTCAGAGGCTGTGGACAGGTCAGGTGGGCTTCTGACCCCATGGGAGGTGAGAGAAATTGGCATCATGAACTTGGGTTTTAAGATCACGGGGGCTGCAGGGTGGAGAACAGATGCAGTGGGGAGGGGAGCTCGAGGCCATTGCTGATGTCAAGGGGAGAGAGGATGGGAGCTTGTGTTAAGGGGCTGGCAGTGGAGATGAAGAGAAATAGAGAAATATGAGGGAAAATCAGGAAGGGCTGGGAACATGCTCTTGCGTTGGATGAGATATGCGAGGTTGGTGGGTGTGTGGGGGGGGTGATGACGCCTGAGATCCTGGTCTGTAGCCCAGGGCAGATGGCGGAGCTCTCCACCCCAACGGGGACCCTAGCAGAGGACCACACCCAGGAGGTGTCCAGGTCGGGGTCTTGGGAGTTCGTGTGGATGCATCTTGTGTGAGACGTCTGTGCAACAGTCACACACAGGTATCCGGCTGGTTGTGCAGTAGTTGGGTCTGGAGCGCCAAGGAAAAGCCGGGACTGAATGTACGAATCTGTGTGTCCCCCACATGCAGGTGGCGACAGAAGGCCCAGGGCGAGCACTTGAGGAGCTGCTCTATTGGCCTCCACGTGGAGGGGGAGGAGCTTTGTCAGGAAGACGCAGGAGTGGCCAGAGGGGAAGGGGACTTGGTTCGTGAGTGGCCGTGGCAGAGAAGGGAGGTGAGTGTTCCCAGAGGGAAGGTGTGGGTCCCAGGGCTCGAGGTGAGGACTGGGATGAGGACGGAAGGTGTCTTTGGACAGAGATACCTGGGGAGATCAGAGCAGCCAACTTGGGGAAGGGAGAGGGAGGATGCCCAGGGGGAGCATTCTTTCTAGAATTCTTTCTAGAAGTTTCTGAGGGGAACAGAGGGAGCTCTCGGAGCCTGGTGGGGAGTACGAGGGGAAAGGCGGCTTTCGCTCAGAAGCTGCAGGCCATTGTGCATTTCCAAGGTGAGAGTCATCACTGGCCAGCGGAAGTGTGGGGTCACTGCTTTTGGAGGCACCCGAGCTCTCGCCAGACAGCTCGGGCGGAAGCAAACCTCGCCGTTTGTAACTTCACCATGGGGCAGCCTCTGTCTCGGTCACACAGACGCACTCGTTTGCCTCTGGGATGTGGGCACAAGGTCCTTTCAACCCTTCTCTGCACTGTTTCGTTGGTCTCTTTTCTTTCTTTAAAATTTTTTCTTAGCATCTTAAATTTTCAGATCTTCCCCCCCCCCCCTTGTAGAAACTCGTTCCTCCTTCAAACAGAATTTCTGGGCATGACGGTGCTCTCCATGTGGGGCCAGCACACACGAGGTTTGATTAACGGACCCCAGTCTTCCTGGCTCTGAATGAATGGTTGAGCTTTGGCGTGCTCACGCAGTCCTTGGTAGTCTCCTCCAAGAGCAAATTTCCACAATGAGTTACATTTCTAGAGCACCTCCACGATAAAATTCACACCATGCGTTTGTGTGAGGCAAAAACCGAGCCCGGGAAAAGTAGGACGCGCGGGGCAGACCCAATGGACAGAAGGAGAGGGCATGGAGGGATTTCTCAAAGCTGGGGCTGGGAGTTTCGGAGCTAGCCCGTGCTGGCCATCAGAGCAGCTGGTGAGACTGGAGACAGTCTAGACGAATGCCCAGGAGCAGAGCTGGAGTGCTGCACTCCAGGGTAACGTCCACATGGGCTAGAAGTGGCCCCTGGGCTTCTCCCAACAACCCTGAGCCCTGAGGACCCTATCCCCATCACTCTCCAAGGCGCTTTCCGGAGGCTTCTGAACCTGGCAGGTGACTTCAGAAAGCAGGGTCCCTGACACAAGGCTCGCTGCCTCCTTCCGGGGCCTTGGACGCGCCGCCCAGGAGACACACCCTAACTGCTCATGGAGCATCGCTGGATGAATATTCTCGTGCACATTTCCCTACAGTAGATGGACGGTATTTTTAAAACCATCTGCTTAGAATGAACGGGGCTCCCTATGACCCCTAACCAACGTGCCAAGAATTCCTTGGATGTCCCCCGCTCCGATATTCAGGACAAACGTGGATGAGCGCCCCGTAAGACCGTCCTAATGCCCTTGACGCTTTCTACTGGCATATCAAGGTCACAGATTCATTTAAAGAATCCCAAAGGGCGTTTGACCTCAATTTTTATAATTTCCTCACTGAAATTCAAGAGAAACTTCCTAGCTGTTCCCCATTATCCCTTTGTTGCCCAGAAAAGTGAAAGTTTAAATGGCAATTCTCTTTAGAATTTGATATCTCTTGCCAAACATTCTGGGTTTAATTGCTAACGGATTCTTAGAAAATTGAATCACTATATTACACTGTTTACACGCACCAGTGGTCTAGGAGAAGTCGGCAGAGCCCCCACGAAAGTGTCTGTGTCTCAAGCTGTGAGCTCTTTATTAGAAAAGTTTCTATCTGGGAGTTTCCTTCTTTTTAATTTTTTTTTCTTGTCCTGTTTATGTCCAAAGTCTTGAATTGGATCAATGTATGTGAAGATCAGGATTTTGGTGTCTCAATTTCTCTGCGACTGCTCTCCTCGTTGCTGCTACTTATCTTTTCAAAGGCGTCAAGGAACACATGGGACTGTTAGAGCGAAGCTGCTAGGCTTGGTCGCGGTCTGAGACCCAGCCTCCAGGTCCATTCTTCCCGTGGGGCCCTGGAGAAGCCCCCTGCCTGGGCTTTAGGACCCAGCGACGGCACTGCACATACAGCCGGTGCTCCATGCTTGTGGGGTTGTCTGGGCTTGCTGCGATATCGATATCCGAGGTCGAGGTCCCTGCCCAGAGCTCTACAGCAGTGGCTGTGCCGGGCCTCCTCTCATTTCTGGGCAAACCTGTCCTTCCCCGCTGCTAGTGGCTGGGGCAGGAGGGACACCGAGTATGAAAACACCCAGGACTGTCCTCTGTTTCTGAGTCTTTTCCTCCCGTCCCTTCACTTCTCTGCCCCTCAGTTTCCTCCGCTGTTGTGTGGGTCACCCTGCACCTACCTTGTGGCTTTATGGCAGCTGTTGCTTCCACCACCCACAGACGGTGTCACTGGGCTGTCCCTCACGTCATCACTTCTGTGCACAGTTCACGCTGTGGTGCACCCATCACTGCCATCCAGTTCTAGAACTTTCCATCATTCCCAACTGGAACTCTGTTCCTTTGAAACAGCAGGTCCCCGTCCCTCCCCAGCCCCTGGGGAGCACCCTTCTACTGTCTGGTCTCCGTGACTCTGAGGAGTCCAGGGGCCTCTCGAAGGGGATCCTATAGTATTTATTCTTTCCTATCGGCTCCTTCAGTGTGCCCATCTTCAACGCTCATCCATGTTCTAATATGTCAGAATTTCCTCCCATTTTAAGGCTCCATCAACTCTCTTCTATGGACAGACCACAGTTTCTCATCCGTTCATCCATCACGGATGCTGGATTGCTTCCATGTCTTACCCATTGTGAATAGTGCTGTTTTGAACACAGGTGTGCAAATCTGTGTTTGTTTTATTTTTTGAGAAGTTTCCATACCGTTTTCCACAGCTTAAATATGCTTCTTTAAAATTGAAAGCAGGAGCTCTGGTTGAGGATTCCCTGGGGAGTTTTGATCAGCAGTAAGTGTGGGCATTCCTGCATATTCTTAATGCAGAAAGAATCATCTGTATTTTTCAGCTCTTGAAGCGCAAACCCTGACCCCTCGAGGTCACAGTGATTGCCGTCTGATATTACAGATGGAGTTGGCGGGAATTGTCTCTGAGCTCTTCCTTTTAGGGAAGAGAAGCCCATGGAAAGGAGGTTGGTTCGCGAGCGGGGGATGATAGGAAACACGTCTTCCCTTTAGAAGACTTAACCTTTTTAAAATCAAATTAATTTTTAATAAGTAATAATTCACTTGGAACAAAATGCCGAAGTATAAAAAGGGATAGAATGGAAAGAAGCTTCTTTCTCCCAGCCCTGCCCTCAGCTGCCCAGGAGTCCCCGTCCGCCCCCCCCCGCCCCGCCCAGGGGAGTCAGAGAGGTCGGCCTCCGTGAGCTGGGCACGTGGATGTACACATGGTCACCAATGTGCATCGCCCACCTGCCCGCCTGCCTTCCTTCGTTTTTTCCTTCCTATTTCCTCAAATCACACAGACAGCCCCCGGTTACGTACCTGACGCCATACCCTAATGGTGTGTTTTGGAGATTTGTTTCTATCAGTTCATAAAGGGCTGTCACGTTCTTTGTAATAGTGCCCCATTATTTATAAATCATTTTAAAGAGAAATTATTCCTTAAATATTGTGTTTCTGATGTAAATGAGGACCAAGGTTCTAGCTGCCTGAAGCCTCCGGGAAGGAGTTGAAAGGCTCAAAAGCAGTTGCTAGGAAGACCTTTCTCAGGAAAATTGCCTTGAAATGTCGTTTTTTAAAAGAGCGTTTTATTGGAATCTAATTTAATACAGAAAAGCGCACATATTATAAGTGTATAGCTCCTGAACCTTTATAGACTTAACACACCGGGAAAACATTATTCATATAGAAAATGGGACATGGTCATTGCCCCAACGTGAGGTATTTTCTTTACGCAAACGAGGTTTCTCTCTCCAGGCTTGTTTGAAAAATCTGAAATTTCAATCAAGGCAGCTCGTTTGGTTTCCAAGATATCTGGGGACCTGTGTGTCCTTAGGATCTGGCTCTCCCTGTGGGATGGACTTGGACCCCTGATACCAACTACATGGCTCTGGGGTGGGAATGGGTGCAGGGAGGAGAAGGGTCCTGCCATCTGTGACCCCAGGTGCCCCCAGGCCCCACCCTCTGCTGAAAGCTGCCTCGGAGAATACAGGCCCAGGCTCTGGAACGTGTTAGCTCTTCCGTCTCAGGAGCCTTCCGTACCTACCCCGGCCACCACTTTCTCAGCTGTGAAATGGGGCAGCTGGATGACCAGGTTGTGTAGCAGAGCTGGGGACGCGCTGTGATGTCTCCCAATGACTGTCCCATCACCGCGGAGGCTTGACAGCATCAGATCGCAACCTCCCTTCTCTAGGCCCCCACAGTAGTGAGAAAGGGGATCTTCCCGTGGAGACAGAGGAAGCCAGTGCACCTGTGTTGGCTGAGAACAGGGGAGGGGGGAGGCCCAGACCTGTCTGGGTGGTAACCGGGACCCCAGAGAACCTCCTAACCACACTCTCCTCGACACCCTCCTTGGGGTACACTCCTGAACAAGCCCAGACAGGGGGAGGAATGGACACCCGGGAGGCTCCAGGGTCTGTACCCCAGAGTCCTCTGGGCCCCTGCTCCCTCCCCTATCCCTGCAAGGCAGTCCCAGGAGCTGGTGGGGCTCACTGCAGGGGACACCTGCTGGAACAGAGTTTAGTCTGCTCATCCCACACCGTCCCTGTCTCCTGGTCCTTCTTGTCCCGGCCAGGGGACAGTGACCCCAACTGCTGCTCCCCTACCCTTTCCTCTGCAGACCCAGGGGAACCCATGTGTGGCTTTTATCTCCTGTGGACGTGGGGGCTGAGGATTCCCCAGAGATTGCTAAAGAAACATCAAAGTGTCCCTCGGTCTCTGGTCAACATCTGGCTGGGGAGCCGTCAGCTAGAAGTCGCCAAGCGGACTGGGAGCTTGGCTGGGAATGGCCCGGAGGCTCTGTGCATGCCTGAGCCAGGCTCTGGAGCAGAAACACTCTTCAGGCTGCTGGGCTGGGTTGGGGGAGGGGCCCTGTGGCCCTCCCACATGGTTCTCAGTGCCAGATCCAGAATTTAGTGTGGTGGGGGGGGGTGGCTGGGAGTCCCTGGACTGAGCCGCTCAGACGAATGGTGGGGGACCAGAGGGAGGGTGCCAGGGCCTAACCCCGAGCACCAGGCTGGGGGGCACAGGATGGATATCTGCTGGGCACCTTGCCTCTTGGAGGTCTCTGGCCAGTCCTTCCCAAGTTCCGCATGAGGGGAGCCCAAGAAGAGCACAGTGGTGCTCAGCAGGGACTCTCCTCAGCCCCCTTCAGAGAGGCCACAACGATGGGGAGGAAATTTCCGGGTGGGATGAGGCCCTGGGACACATGGTGTAGTCAGCGAGGCTGGGAGTGCTTGGGAGAGTGACAGCTGGGGGATGACGGGCCCTTTGATGCCCTTGGGCGGGGGCTGTGTTGTCAGCCGACAGCGTGCACACATTGCTGCTGTCCCCATGTGTGACCCCAGTGCAGGGGGGCGTCCTGCCATCAATGCCATCAAGAGACCCCTAAGAGGATGGTGTGCTGGCTGAGAGCGTGGTCCATGCTGAAAGGCCACTGAAGCAGGAGTCCTGCCGGTGCCTGGTGTCCTCCAGCTCCACTACCAGAGAAGCAGAGCCCCATGGACATCTACGGTTTGTGCCGCCTGTGAATACGAGGTCCAGTCCCCTGCATGTCTCCACAGACCCTCCCGCCTTCCTGGGAGTTTCCACCATGTGGCTCCCATCACCCTCCTGGGTCTAAGCAGCAGTCCAGGGCGGGGCTGTCCATTCTTCGGGAAGGTGCAGGTACAGAGTGGGTACGGGCATGGTCATATGTCCCCCCTCCCCCCGCCGCAGCGGTCTTGTTCCCATCCCCTGTGGCTCCGAGGGCCCTGTGATGGCAGATGGAGGGCTGGAGAATTGAGCCTATGTCTCGATCACGTGCTCAGTGAGGGGAAACTGGCCCAAGCCACGTCCCTGTCCCTAGGACGCCACTCTCCACCCAGAAAAACAGGTATCAGTGTCCCTCATCATCTCTGCAACCTGAGGGCAGAAGGCACGGGGCGAGAGCTTGACTGGGTGAGGATGAACATATTTTGATGGTTTGCAAGGTTTCTGTGGGTAAGGCTTGGCTGGCTGTGGCCCAGGCAAGGGACCCTGAGCTGTAGCTGTGCCGTGCTTTGACTTTGATGACCTTGAAGACCTTGAAGACCGCACCTTCACCCCGAGGGGATGGACAGCCCAGAAAGGATGGGTGCAGGCACCAGGTGCCTCTGCAGGGGTGTGACTGGCTGTGTTGGACTTGGAGAGAGGCCAGAAATGTGCCTCCATACCCCTGCAGCCTCCCTGACCCGCAGGGGCCTCCCTTCCAGAGAGATGTGTCTACAACCACATCCGCTGCAGGGAAAGGAGGCTTCCCGGGCCTCTGAGTCCTGCCTTATGTGGAGGAAGGACGACTCACGTCTTTTCCTCAACGTTTCTCTAGAGGTTTTGATCCACGAGGCTCAGAGGTCCTCAGAGAACCGGGAGAGTCAGGGCACAGGGAGCTGGTGCCAGGGCCGCTGAGGCTGTGTGGGGCTGGCTGTCTGGGATGACCCTTGTGCCCACAGGCCCGCAGGGAGCTGCGGGGAGGACAGCCTTCTAGTCTGGGGTTTGTCCCTGCGCTGTGGAGAACCGCCCCATAGAAGTTCGTCTTTCACTCTGGACTTGTTAGCAGCACGAGCAGGAGACCCTCATGGAGCCCCCGAGGCCGCTGGCAGGAGACCCATGGGTCCCCACAGTCCGTGCACATCGTTACAGGCCAAGACGTGAGCAAAGATTGACTTAAAGTGAGCTGGAATCTGCAGAGAAGAAGAGAGAGCCAACAGAAAACCCAATAATTTGTACCTCTACAGGGCTAGAGAGATCGGCCTGATTAGAGAGAAAATATGAAATAACTATGTATCGAATGCCTCAGAAATAAAACACAGCTCAAGAAAGAGAAAGCAACAGAGGTGATCAGAGGCAATCGGTAGGTTTGAGGATGAAGCCAATGGAACACAGCCCGTGGCCATGGGTCCTGGGACCCGGTCCAGCCCTGATTCTGCCTCTGCGACCCAGGGTTCTGTCTTCTCCGCGCCCCAGGAGCTGGGCCCACCCCCTGCACTGCCGTCACCACCTCGCCATTGTCCGGGTCAGGGTTGGGGTCCTGCTCCCGCTGGGTACCACATCCGGCTCCCGGGTGGAAGGGTGCTGACTGCTCCTCATTCTTCTTTCTGGTGCCTTCTGCCCAGCCATGACCTCCCACTGGTACCGGCTCAGCAGGCAGACTGCCTTCAAGGGACCACGGCTTCCCCAGTTACAGATCCCATGACGCCTCTGAGCCCATTGCCATCTTGATTAAGTGGAGGTATGTAGGCCCATGGGAGGGGCCCTGCTCTGTTCTGCCCTTCCTAAGCCATCTTACTCACCTCTACTCCTTGTCCTTGGCGTGAGACTCTTCTCCCCAAGGACCTTCCTGATCTCATCCCTGAGGATAGCAGCTAGCTGCTCCCATGGAGAATCCTGCAGATTCTTCCCCCTTTGCTGTCATCCTGAGAAGAAGGAGCACCCCAGGGCTTCCATGCTGGCTGCTGGGGAAGTTGGGGTGGGTTCTGAGAAGAGCATGGAATAAGATGGGGAGCAGGGAGCAGAGGCCAGGGTCCCACCCTTCATCATGGGACTGATCCCTCCTGGGGTGGCTATAGGACATGGACAGTTGCCCATGTGGTGCACTGAGTGGATGTTTAGGATAGTCTTGTGCTAGAGAAAGGGAGGGAAAGCAATGCTAGGTGTTTATCAAGCAGCAGAAATTCTCCCTGTTAGTTTGATGACCCTCGAGAAACTATTCAGAGTCCCCCCCAGGGACAGGTTTATCACCAATCTGCATAGAGGACCCTGGATGGAGGTTTTCAACCTTTCTCCTATAAGGTTACCAGAGTTAGAAAGAGGAAATGTATGTGTATTTCTTGTTTTTCCCAGGCCCTGGGAGCAGGGTAATTCTTATGACAGAAACATTAAAGAAATTTTAATGATGGCTGTTGACTTTCACAATTGATTTCACATTATTTACCATGCTTTCTGGTTTTATTTCTGTGGGTTATAAAATTAATGTACATTTTTGTATTAAGTTTGTTAAGTATAGAAAATTTTTTTTAAAAATTGGAAAATATCATTCCCAACCATCTTCAGCAGGAAGCACTGTTAGCACATACATTTTTCTTTCTGTGCCTTTTCTCAACCTAACCGAGCTCTTTTCTTTTCGTGGTTGAGTTTATGATACAAATGCAATTTATTTCATGATCTTCAGCTTCTTTTTAATCCTATAGGCATGTTTTCCCACATCACTAAAAGTTTCCATTTTTTTTAAAGATTTTATTTACTTATTTGACAGAGAGAGAGAGAGAGATCACAAGTAGGCAGAGCAGCAGGCAGAGAGAGAGGAGGAAGCAGGCTCCCCGCTGAGCAGAGAGCCTGATGCGGGGCTTGATCCCAGGACTCTGAGACCATGAACCGAGCCGAATGCAGAGGCTTAAACCACTGAGCCACCCAGGCTCCCCAAAGTTTCCTTTTAACACTGGAAACTGGGGTACCTGGGTGGCTCTGTCAGTGAAGCATCCAATTGGATTTTGGCCCAGGTCATGATCGCAGGGTTGTGAGATCCAGCCTGTGTCAGGCTCTGCACTGGGTGTGGAGCCTGCTTGAGATTTTCTCTCTCCTTCTGTCCCTCCCCCTCCCCTTTCTCTCTCTCTCTCTCTTTCTCTCAAAAAAAAAAAAAAAAAAAAAAACTAAGAAGAAATACCATGTAACAGGGGTCTGTGTGTTCCTGTGCTTATTCAGGGCTCCCCAGATGAAAGGACTGGCAGGTGACTTCTGTCGTTCCACTGTTATAAATCCCATGGTGCTAAGTGTCCCCGGTAATATATCCAGATTTGCATTTCGGATTCTTCCCTGAGGTTGTGCAGAGTGGATATGTTCGAGGCTCTCGGCTCCCACATAACCTTCTGGAAATAACGGGCCAGCTGCACATGTGGGGTCTTCCTCCCCCCTTGGGCACTGGTAGCTTAGCAGGTTACACTAAGTGGAGAGTTGACCTTTCTGAGTGACCGGCATCACTGCGAAGGTGTCCTAGGGCAGCGGATTCCGTGCCCCACTCCATGCCTTTTCCAGACTGCGGTGAGGTGGATCAGGTACCTGGGCCAGGGGTCTTCATGTCTGGCCGGCCATGTGACTGGTGTATGACCAAGGTGGAGGGTGTGATGGGAGTTCTTTGAGAGCCCATGGCACCTGCAGTAACTTCTGGTTTTTATTCTGTAGTCTGGAGCAGGGCACCGGGGGGACCTTGTTGTGTCTTCACAGGGGTTTGGCGTTCGGTACAATCGCAAGTGTGACAGCTGCATCCGGCTGGATGAGACTTCAGCCCTCGCCTCTTGCTGGGGGAGAGTCTGATGCCAGAACAATCTGTTCACTATTGATCGAACATGAACCCTTGATAGAATGAGGTTACATAACTAGAAGCCTGCCTTATCCTGCATATTGGTCCAGTGGGCGTCACGGGAGGCATGATCACGATGAAGAAGCTAATTGACAGGGCTCCTGGGCAGCTCAGGTCATGATCCTGGGGTCCTGGGATCAAGTCCTGCATCCGGCTTTCTGCTCGCAGGGAGCCTGCTTCTCCTTCTCCCTCTGCCTGCTGCTCCCACTGCTTATGTGCTCTCTCCTGTATCAAATAAATAAAATCTTAAGAAAAAAGAAAAAAAAAAGCTAACTGTTGTTAGATTAATGCAGGCCGGGCAAATCAAATCCTCAGTTCTATTTACAAACTTAACTCACGTAAACATTTAAAACTGCATTTCTAACCTAAATACATTTGAGCTTCAAACATGCAACAGGGCAAGGACAGAAACCAAGAAGGAAAAGCCTCCCCAAGTTCTTGCAAATGAAAAGAATTAAATAATTAAAAAATTAAATAATGGTCCGTCTTTTTACAAACACCAGATCCCAATTTCCCACCCGCGGGGGCAGCCACTGCTGGAGGTTGGTGGGCTTGGGCTTGGCCTAGGCACTGCTCCACCTGACCTGCCGTCAGGGCTGGTGATGCCGGGAGCCCTTGCTCGGTCTTGCCAGGACCTGGGCATCAGACTGCAGAAGGATACGTGGGTCCTTTATATGGTTACCCTGGCAAATGGGGACTCAGGGTCCACCCAGGGGAGGAAATGGTGGGTTCAAGGTGGCTCGGGATGATTTGAGTGGTACTGTCCGACCTGCCGAGCGGGTGTCTGATGTCCTTTCATAGCGTTCTTTGCCATCTGCCGGTCTTGAGGGACAGCAGCTCTGAGAAGTAATTCGCAGACATCTGAGGGGGTCCTCAGGTCTCCTGCTGCCTTCCCCTGCCCGTCCCTCCACCCCCGTCCCCAAGGACACGGCTTCCAGGACTCCTGTCTGGGGACAGGGCACGAGGTCGAGGAGCTGTGGGACCCCCTAGCGACAGCACAGCCACAGCAGGTGCAGGGCCAGCGCATGGGTGGTGGTGCAGGGAGGGGAAGAAATCGGGACGGTATGTGGGAGGGGGTGGCAGAGAGACAAGCCCCAGGAAGGACCTTGGTTTGTCTTCTGCTGGAGCTGAGCAGCAGGAGCAAGTTCCTGCTTGCTGTGTGAGCGCATCACCTGGGCTCCTGGGGGGGAGAACGGTCGGCCCAGCGTGGGTGTGAAGGGGGTTCAGAGGAGGTTGGGGGGTGTTTGCAGGCCGTGGACTGGGCAGGAAGGAGCCAGTGAAGAAAGGTCTAGAAGGGCCAGTCTGGGCTTGGGGGGTGGGGCTGGAGAGCGAGTCTCCGCACCCCCCCCAAGGGTCTTCACGTCATCGGGGTCCTGCGTGACTATTGCCTTTAGGGGGGACTGGACGTGTCTTAGTTTTGGGGGGTTTGGCTCTGAACTTGAGGAAGGCCATGCTGAGAGTTTTTGACTGTGGGGTCCTCCATACCATGACAGCAGAGGAACAGCCTTGTCCTTCTGCTCCCTGGGAGAGGCACTGGCTGGGGACATCGGTAGAAACCCGCGGGGTCACCCCTGCACCAGCGGGAAGCGTGCGTGTCCGCTGGCAATGGAGAACTTGGTGTCAGAGGTGTGAACAGGTAGGGGCTTCTTTCTACCCAGCACCAAGTCCTGGGGGGTCCTACTAGTGTGGTTTGGCACCTCAGAGAGAAAGAAGGAAGGGGCAGGGAGGGCGGCATTGGCAGGGTGAGAGGGTGAGAGCCAACTGGGTTTCCCGCAGAATTCTGCTCCCGTGTCCCTGGCCGAAGCTTGGCCACACGCCAGCCCCACTCTGAGGTAAGGTGCAGGCTGGGAGTGTGCACGTTTGTGTACACACACACCCCGCCATGCACTCGTAGACACACGTGAGCACATTCATGCCCACAATACATGCACACATGTATGCACATACATGTACACATGTGCGCATGTACACATAGACCCCTCACTTGAGCCGCTCTCTTTTCAGCCTCATACCTACGCACAGGTTTTTGGGACCTGTTGAGACCTGTCTTTTCCTCCCCCAGCACCCCTTGACCACAGGCGGACGTCCCGATTACGGCTGTTTCTGTGTAGCTCATTTCTAGCACTTATCAGAGAGTGATCACTAATTTACAGATTTGTTTGTTTCTTCCTGCTCATGCTCCGGGAGGCAGGGAGCATACAGCTGCCTATGAAGAGACACCAGCCATGGGGCAGGTGCTGAGGGTTAAGGCCATGTGGTCCGGAGGGCTGGTCCCGTGGAGCATGCTGCCTTCGGGCTTGGGGAGGAACTGCACTGTCCACCACTCGCTACACTGTAAGAAATGTGCTGTCCCACCCCCAGCTCACGTGCTGGGGTCCTAAACCCCACTCTGATGGTATTAGGGAGTCTTTGGGGGGCTTGCAGATCACGCGGGTGGACCCCCCCCCCCCAGGATGGGATTAGTGCTCTAATTAGTGCATGGCTCTCCTAGCCCCTCCCAGGACATGGAGAAGCCTGTTGTCAGCAGACACCACCTCTGCCAGGCCTTAACCTTGGAATTCAGTCTCCAGGATCCTGAGAAATCAGTATCTGTTATTTAGACCCCCAGGCAGTGCTACTGAACAGACTAAAACACTCGCTACGTAACCTTGGATGACTGCTCATCTTCCTTCTGCCTCGTTGTTTGAAAAATGGATATTTGTTTATTCATCAACAAGTACTTACTGAGCACTGAGTGCTGGGCACAACAGTGAGCCACTTGAAACTCAGTTTTCAGGAGTCTTTTGTCCTGGAGGTGGGAGCCAAGCGAGGCAGGTGATGGTCACTGCCTTAAGAGAGGGACCAAGGGGAGGACAGTGAGTGGCTGTCGGGGCAGACCTCCCTGGGAAGGGGCTGCCTCTCCCACGATCTGGGGGGAGGAAGGGACCCAGCCGTGTGGTGACTTGGGTACTCTGGGAAGATGCTACTTGCCGAGGGCCCTGAGGCAGAAGACTGGGAACAGCAAGGGGGTTGGTGTGCCTGGCAAGGAGGTCGTGGGGCCATAGATCACATGTGGTTTTGTGGGACTTAGCTCTGAGGAGAGAATCGCTGAATGGAGGGTTTCACAGTCCATCTGATGTTTCAAAGGGTCTGTCTGCCTGGGGAGAGAGTGGACTTGTAGGCAAAGATGGAAGCAGGTGGATGAGTAGCCAGAGGGCTCCGGGAGGGCCAGGGGCTCAGTGGCAGCTGCAAAGGACAAGGGAGGGTGAGGGGAGGAGAGTCTGTTGGTGCAGCGGGTGTCCAGTGCTGATGGGTGTGGGAAACCCCCGAGGGGTGTGTGCTGTTGTGCATTTGAGGGGCACGTCAACAGGGTGTGTGTGGCTGGAGAAAGGTCAGGACCACCCGATGTCTCCCTGGACCCATGGCAGGAGGCCGAGAGTGGACAGCAAGGGGAGTCAGGTGGTCACTTCAGAAGCTCAGGAGGACAGGGGCTGCTCAGGCTGGGGGAGAAGGCATGGGGCGCATGAGGGGACGTTGGCACGAGTGTCCACGTCTGAGGTTGGGCTGGGCGGGCTGAGCTCCGAATCGGTGGACTGGTGGGTTCACATGACCAGCAAACCTGCCAACACAGACGGCAGGCACCGGCAACTTGGCTGCCGTCCTGCCTCAAGGTCGAAGCGTGTCAGCCAGCAACAGGTGCACTGTGGCGAGAATGAAGCGTTCTTCACTGGCAGTCCCCGTGCTGGTGATCTTCGTGGCAGCAGGGCACAGTGGCCGGATGGCTGGCGGGGGCTGCCTGCCTTAGGCCACCTTGTAGGAGCGACTGTGCCCTTTCTGCCCCTGCATCTGACTGCCTGCCTGAAAGGGAGGCGGGGTCTTGTCCGACACAGAGTAAAGACATTGGACCAGGCGTGTGGCAAACTCAAGGGTGCGTGTCTGCATGGAGCGTAGGTGCTTGGACCAGGGCTCATGGTACGTTTTGCAGTTTTAGTGACTACTTACATACAAGCCAGTATAGAGACGAGGAGCTCTGATGTGCCTGGTGCTCTGTTTTGTACCCTGAGCACACTGAGTGTCCTGCCATCTTAGCCTTGTCCCCGTGAGGGAGGAAGCCTGCACTGTGTTCCCTGCTCTGTGTCTTTACAGGAAGGATGGGCGGGTTTGCCGCTGGGAGCAGGAGCCACCCTCCCTGGTCAACAAGCCAGCACGCACGCAGCTTCTCTGGCTGGGCTTCCCGGCCAATACAGAGGCTCAGGTGGGATCCCCCTCCCCAGGGAGCCCCTGCCTGATAGATGAGATGGGCCAGACCCCCACAAATGGCCTAACCACACAGTCCCCTCCTTGTCCGACCGTGGATAAGTTCCTGAGTGGGCAGCCCTCCTCGTCCAGGCACCAGCTGAAGGGTCTGCTTCCCCCATGGAGCGCCCTCTGTTCCCTGCTGGCCCTGGAATGACCCTGAGCCAAGCCCCTTCTCCTGTGGGAACCAGGGACACCCCACCCTTTTGTGCCCGTGAAGCCTGCTCCCGCTGCTCCTGGGTATTCACTCTCCTCCCGAGGGCAGCCTGTGGGGCCCATGGTGTGCGGGGTCCCCCTCCCCAGGGCTGTGAGGACATGTGGCTGACCACTTGCCCAGGCTGGGTGTTGTGAGCTTGGCCATCCCCCAAACCCCAGGTCAGGATCTCCCTCTCCAACGGGGGGAGGACAAGGTGATGAAACGGGTACTGACAGGCTTCACAGGTCCTGGCGCCTGGATGGACCGGTGGGCCACACATGCTGGGGCATATTGTTCAGACCCACATGGCGAGTGGGTAGGGCTCATGCCCCTTGCTCAGATGAACATGTTTCCTAACTTCCACCAGCTGCTCTCAAGGAAGCTCACAGAGCGAACATGCAGCAGATGCAGGAGCAGAGCTCGGGTCGGGACACACCTGGCCACCTGCAGCGGGACACTCATCCTACAGTGGACACAGCCCTGCTTCCGGGACGTGAGGCGAGGCCCGGTGCCTGTGAACAAATAGAGGAGTTTGGGGCGTGGTTTCCTGCCTCCCGCCTTGTGCTCCAGTACGCAATAGTGTACGCAATAGTGTTTCTGTGCTGGAAAGCCGGGCGTGGGCTGAGCTCAGGATTGCAGCAGGCAGAGCTTGCCTGGGGCGAGGCTGGGTCCAGCACCCTGGCTGCTGAGCCAGAGGACGCCGGTGATGGGCGGTGAAGCTGACGAGGAGGGCAGGGCTGGGTGGGGCTGAGGAATCAGGGAATCGAGGCCTTGCACGGGCCGGGTGAGCCTGCAACTCCCGTGGGAGCTCCCAGCGCCCGCCGGCTGCCTGGCCTCCTTGCATTATCCTGGAACCCAAGGGACCCTGGGAGCCCTGGGGATCGTCCTGGGAAGGATCCCGGCGCCTCTGAGTCGCCCTTGCCGAGAAGCTGCTGAGAAAAGGCACGAGTCAGTCCATGCAGGTCTTCTCAAGGGCTTTGACCTAACGGGGCAAGGGGATTTGCCAAGACTGGCCTACATTCTCCCCGATTTGTCATCTGTGACCCGAGGCCCAAGACAGCCCTGCCAGACACATGCCCCGTCCTCCCTTGTCAAGCCAAGAAATCCCGCTTCACTGTGCTTCCGGGACTTGACTTTGGCCGTTCTCTCTGTTTCAAACACTCTCTCCCTTCCCTGCTTGCTCCTCCACCCAGCTCAGAGGCCGTGTCCCCGCGGTGGGGTCCAAGGCCTGGTCCACCCATGGTGTGTCCTGTGGCCTCTGCCACACGGTCACTGTGACGCTTTGTCTCCCCAATGGGCCACCTCTTTCCCAGGAGGACGCAGGGCTGCGATCTGGGCTGATGCGCATCCCCTCGCTCACTGAGCCCTGCATCCACCTGACATGAATGAGTGAGGGGCAGGGAACGAGGGGCGGGGGCTGAGAGTCCTGACGGCTCTTTCCCATGCACCTCCCAGCTCCCAGGGTCCCCCGTCATCACCTGAACTGGCCCGTCTCCGCATGACAGAGCCCTGCATTTTGGAAAAACCTATCTTTTTCAAGAGGCAGACAAGCCTGTCTTGGATCCGTGTTTGTCCAGCAGACCTTGTGTGGGGTGACGAAGGCCACCTCAGTCCTGGGCGCCTGCTTGCCTCCCATGCGGCTCTGCAGACCTCCGGAGCCCAGTGGGTGTGCCCCAGGAGCAGCAGCATGAAGCTTTCCACGGCTGGAAGATGAAGTCATCGAGCAACACCTCTCCTGAGAAGTCCCCGTTTCCTTTGCTGGGGGTTTCTGCTGCTAAGTTTTGCTGGAAACTGCCAGCAGCATCACCACCCTGTTGACAATTTAAAACACTGGCTCTGTCGTTTCAAGGAATGTTCACGGCAGGTGGTACCCACTGGGTAGTTCCGGCAGGTGGGCTGTTGTGTCCAGTGGTCCCTCCCGCTGCCGGCAGCACAGTCCCAAAGCTGCTCTGGGCAGGTCTGCAGGAAGAGCGAGGAGGAGCTGGGCATCCACTTCTGCTTCCCAGGCCTCCACGGCTCACTGTCCTGCTGCCCCAAGTGGTCAAGTCACAAAGGAGGGTGTATCTCCAGATGGTGCAGGACTTCCAGAGGAGGGATAAGAGCACCTTGGTGTGTCCCTCTTGCCGGCTTCCCTAGCTTAGCAAGCCAGGAAGTGGCTCCCGGGAACTGTCGCTACTTCTGGAGAGGAGGGGTCTGGGGACTCAGGGAGGGCTGGCCAAGACGAACCGTGGGGGACAAAGAGAGAAAAGGGAGATGGAGCGTTTTCTGGGATGGTGGTTTTCTCTTCCTCTCCAGGCAATTGAGGACGGGCAATGAGGTGAGGCTCCCAGGTGAGGCTGGGAAAGGTGACCTCACAGTGGGGCCGTGGATCTCCTGCCACAGAGATGGCCGAGGGTTGAGAGGAAGTAGCAGTCACCAAGCTGGCCTGTCCTGGGTTGGCTGATAGCAGACTCTTTCCCAGGGAGGGGCAGGCCCTGGGAGCCTGTGGTGGGGAGCCTCGCCCCTCTGTCCCCTTTACTGACAGACAATCCCCTGGGCCCCCGACTGCCCTGCAAGGCCCCTGAATGGACAAGGTCCAGCCGCTGCCCCTGGCTCCGCCCCTGGCCACTTTGCTGCCGGAGTAGCAGGGGTGAGGACCCCAGGCAGGGCTGGTCCCTTCGGCCTGCTGCCTGCAAAGCCTCTTGCTCAACTTCACATTGGATTTCTTTTAAAAATGCACTTAGAGGGGCATCTGGGTGGCTCAGTGGGTTAAGCCTCCGCCTTTGGCTCAGGTCATGATCTCAGGGTCCTGGGATGGAGCCCTGCATCAGGCTCTCTGCTCAGCGGGGAGCCTGCTTCTCCCTCTCTCTTTGCCTGCTGCTCTGCCTACTTCTGATCTCTCTCTGTCAAATAAATAAGATCTTTAAAAAAAATGCACGTACATTTTTGTATTCACTGTGAACTCTTGCGTGTTTTTGTATAAAGTAGATTTTTTTCAAAATTTCAATTCTTAAGCAAACTTGACCTCCCTGGCCTGGGTTCACTACTCCCAGGGTCCCTGGTCACCACATCAACACAGACCCTGGCGTTGGGGGAGCATGGGCTGAGGCTGGCGACAGGCGAGCTTCCTCACCTCCCAGACTCTGTTTCCTCAGCTGTGAAGTCGGGGTGCTGGGGACAGGAACATGAAGATTCTGTGCAATTAGGTCAAGGGACCTTGCAAATGCGCCAGATGCAGGCTGACTCCTTGTGAGACCCGATTGCTGCCTGCCTGCCCCCCAGGACCCCCTCCCCATCCCTGCACCCCCAGCACCCCCCCATCCCTGCACCCCCAGCACCCCTTCCCCATCCCAGGACCAAACCAACGGGAGAACCCCATTTCTGCCATTGGGCACTGGAGGCAGGTTCTGTGGGCCGGGGTGCTGGTCTCAGCTTCTGGCCTGTCTCCCAGGGGCCCCTGAGCCCCTCCGGGTCAAGCTGTATGTCCCCCCTCATTCTGCCCAGCATCTGATGAGTCAACTGGCTCTCCACGTACACAGGCTTCAAGGTGCAGGGACGCCTGAGGGCTCAGTCAGCGAAGCATCTGACTCTTGGTTTCAGCTCAGGTTGTGATCTCAGGGTCGTGAGATTGAGACCCAGGTTAGACTCCTCACTGAGCGGGGAGCCTGCTTGAGATCCTGCCTCCCTCTCCCTCTGACCCTCCCGTCCATGCGTCCATGCATGCTCTCTCTCTCTCTCCCTCTCTCTAAAATCAATCAATCAATCTTAAAAAAAAAAAAAAAAAAGGACAAAGTGCCATCCTCTCCTGGGAACCGGCCTGACTGGACTCCTTGTTCAGTGAGATTTTCACACCGTCAGGCCCCTGTGTGCATGGCGGGGGGCTCTGCTGGGCCCCAACACAGAGGAGCCCATGGACGGAAGCCCTCGGAGCCCATTGTTCCTGCAGGAGCAGACAGGACTGTGGCTCAGTGGCTTTGCTGCTGTCCTGTCTCCGTGCTCGGAAATGTCACGGCAGGCCCTGCCCTGGGACGGTCTCTCTCCACAGGGGGATGGGAGGCTGGCCTCGCCCCTTGCAGGCTGTTGCTGGACGGATGCCAGCTTCTATTCACATATCGGGATTCCTCCAGTCGCTCCAAACCTTGGGGACAAGCCCCAGCCAACAGGACACCCACAGGTGGATGACTAGGAGGGAGAGCCCCATACCCCTGCCGCAGACTCTCTGCTCTCCTCTCCCCTGACGCCTCTCTGTTCCTTCCACCCAGGCTGTGTCCTGGCTCTTTGTGTCCGTGACCTTGGCAGAGACGCTGGATGTCCTGGGCGTCCCGCCCTGTGTCACAGTGATGAGGGTACATATCTTAGGGTGTTGAAAGACAAGATTGGCGAAGCTTCTGCCTCCCTTCTGCCTCCCTTCTCGGCCTGGTCAGTCTCCCTGTCCCAGGTCCTGAGACCCTTCCTTGCACACACATCCGCCCTTGAGTGGGAGCCCAGCATGCTCCACGGCCAGCGGATAGCTGTCGTCTCAACAAGGCGCCTTTATGTCTGCGTAACCCAGCCTCCTTAGGTGGCCTTGGAAGAAGCTGTTACATGGACTCACTCACCATTCCTTCGTCCTGAAGTATTCCTGGAATACCTACCATGTCTCCAGTCCTCCTCCAGGCCCTGGGGATAGCAGCAGACCATGCAGCTAAAATTCATGCCAGGCAGTAAACAAATAGCAAACAGGTACAACTCAGGTCACAAGAAGCATCCTGAAGGGAGAAAAGCAAGATGTGGCTTTGGAAGAGGATGAGCACTGAGCTCCAGCTCAGGCAGCAGCTCATGGCAGTCCTTGCCCAGAGGGGACATGATAGCATGAACCACCCAGAGGTCTGGGCACATCAGTCCATGCCTAGGACACAGCAGGTGCCAAGGCCCTGTGGCAGGGACATGCTTGCCTGGAAAGATCCCCAGAACTGGATGAAAGACAGCATGGCTGTAGAAGAGCGACTGTGGGGAGAGGGAACCGAGGCTTTGGAACCAGGGCCAGGCTACAGGACCCAGGAACCCTTAGAGAACTGTTGGGCTACTACTCCAAGTGCAAGGACAGGCTATGAAGAGAGCACGGTTGATCTGACTCATGTTTCACAGAGACCTCTTTGTCTACCATGCACTAGACAGATGGCTGCGGCCAGGACACCCTCCATCCTCTCTGTGCATCCTTCTTACGTTAAACATACCAGAGGCCTCATAGAAATAAACACGTTTGTCTGTGCAAATCTGGTCTTTAAAGTATTGGGTCCAAACTGGCTTCTTATCTTTCAGGGCACTGGGAGATCATCCAGATATCAAATACCCTGGACAGAACTTTCCCTTCAGGGGCTACCTGACCTCAGGGGTCCTCACAGACATTGGGGATCTGCTCCCTATGATCACAGAGAGATGACTCTCAGAGTTAGTGCGTCGGCTTTAAAACAACTCAGGCTGTAATACAGGTGTACCGGGCCTGACCACTGAAAGACTCATCGTTTTCCCTTTTCCACCGAGCACTGTCTAGCTCAGATGGTTGCTTTCCTGCTTTTCACTTTTCCTGAAGCAAGACTTTGTCGATGAAGGAAGCAGTGTTCATCTCTACCCTGGCCTCAGTGCCTTAAATTAAGTGCCTGCCCTCCATTTATCCACAGCTGAATCCTTCTGGTTTTAGACAGCTGTAGCTGGTTGTGCTTGTTGGAAAGGAGCTGAATGGATTTCTTCCTTTGTGCCTTGTTCAAATCACATACATGCTCAAAGCATCGTCCCGTTTGCAGTATTTGTGTTTTGGTAAACTGTTAGGGGGAAACGACGTTGTTGGCTTTGTTTGCGCTGCGGATTGGGCTTCCGCATCACAAGCCAGTTCCCAAGTATCTCGAGCTCTGAGGTCCCTGGGAAGGGGGCCCCACTACCTTCTTCCCAGGGGACTATGCCACCCCTCCTGGCACCTGCGATGCGGTCTTCTCCTGGCACCGTGGGGAGCAGCCTGACACGAGGTCTGCGGGACACTCACGAAGCCCTCAGTTCCGTGTGGAATCCTGTGCATCTGCTTCTTTTGGCTTTTTACTGTACTACTTTCAGAGAATGCATTTCGGTGTCCAGTTTCTTTATGTTTTGTATGGAAATCCCATTTCTTTCGAGAGTTTCACGGCTCCTTTTGCTCTGCTACATCCTCACAAGAGATGCCCATGGAGTTAGCCCTTCCCCGCAGGTTGTGGCGGCCGCATGGGGCTCCGGGGAGGGTCAGAGCCCCAGGGAGACCACGCCACACCCTTGTGTCCCTCCTGTGCCAGCACGGGGCTCACGGTCATTCGGTCCACCACTAATGCCACTTTGCAAAAGATGTCCCTTTCTGTAATCACCATGGCAGGGCTAAAAACAATACAAATTTTACTTCCCTAATGTAGCTTATGAATAATGATAAGGTATAAATTTTTTTTAAAAGCGTAATTAAAACTTAAAGCAATTGTAAAAGCAGCAGATTGTACAAATAGTTACATACTCGCATCTTCTTGGATTTTTATAGACTTTTGAGAACTGTTGGTGAACTAACCTTGAAATACTGCATGCTGTGTTAAGGTCATTGTGTGTGTGACGGACACAGAGCGCCCTGCGTGGGACCCAGTGTACAAGGTCACCCTGATGGCTTGTACCCGGTCAGTGAGGAGTCCAGCCAGCGCAGGCTTGCACGTGGTTGGGGTTTTTGGACAGAACTGGTGGAGGAGTGTGGGGGAGGGGATGGTTCAGGAGTGTCAGGGAAGGGATGGTCGAGGAGCATAGGGAGGGGTGGTGCAGGGGTGTGGGGAAGAGGAGCGGTCCATCCAGCAGGGCTGAGGGAGTGAGGGCAAGTTTCGTGAGTGTGTAAGCGTGGTCAGAACTGGAATGGTGAATCACAACATGAATTTGGGCAGAAAAGAAGGATGGAGGGCTGAGGGCAGGGAGACATTGGCTGGCTCCCTGGACTCTGGCCCCAACAGGACAAGGATGTGCCGGTCAGGACGAGGAGGGGAGAGGTGGGTCAGGAAGTTGACCCAGGAAAATGAGGCACTGGAACTCCGTTATGGAGCATGGCCTGTGCTGGCCAGGACGACTTCTAGGGTCGTGGAGGTGACAGTTCCCCACATTGCGGGAATGCTACCGGGGCTGAGAAGAAAGATGCTAAACCACAAAAATCCTGGAGTAGTGATGCTGTTCGTGTGTGTGTGTGTGTGTGTGTGTTTACATGTGTGTGCGCGTGCACCTCCCTCTTCCCCTCCCTCCTCTCCCCTTCCATTCCTCCCCTGCCCTTTCCCCTTCTTCCCCTTCCTCCCCTCCCCTCCTCCTCCCCTTCCTCACCTCCCCTTCACTTCCCTCTTTTCCCCTACCCCTTCCACGCTTCCCCCCCTCCCCTTCCCATTCTCCCTCCTTCTCCTCCCTTTGTCTTTCTCCTCCCTCCCTCACCTCATCACTTCCCTCCCCCCTTTGTGTCTTTCCCCAAAGTTCAGCATATGGTATTTCCACATCATGGCTCCTGGAAGTGAATGAGTCACTATTAGTAAGTATTCTGCTATTAAGTAACAACACAAGCTAATTTGTAAATGCTAACATTGAAGGTAACAGAGATAGTGATTACTTATGAAAATATGCATATTTGAGAATTTACTTACCTCACCTCTTTGAAACTGGCCTTAGAATTCTGATACATGAGATCTCCACCTGTATGTATTCGGAATACAAGAAAATACGCACTGTATAAACTGCCATTTGAGTATTTGTTTTCTCATTTATATTTAATCAAAAATTTAAAAGTGTTGGAAGTGTCGGGCCTGTCTGAGAGCTCTGAGAGATCAAGGGAGGAGAATTAATTATACATCAGGGGAGGTGATAAGTGGGCCATGAAGCTGAGATGGGCGCCACCGCCCCCGAAGAGGAGGCCAGCCTGGGAGAAAAGGGTGCCTGAAGATGGGGAAGCTGAGAAAGTCTCTGGGCAGCTGCGGGGACTCAGCAAGCTGCAAGCAGGGCGGGACTGCAGCGTGGGGCTCACCAGGGCAGGGCCTCCGGGGCCTCCGCCTCACACCTGCTGGGCCAGCGGCATCTTACGGGACGGCGGTCCACACGGGGCAGGCGGACGTGAGAGCGCGGATGAACCAGCAGCAGGGGTGCATCTGTGGGCGCCCGCTCTCCCTGCCGGGGAATTGTCTATGCCTCTTCTCACCCCCGCCACCAAAATCCAACCTGCCGCTGGTTTATTAAGAACCCCTGAGACCATGCCGGCTCATGGAGTGCTGAGCCGGTTCTTACCAGTCGATGCTGGTGTCCACTAGTTATGGCAAGTGATGGGTCAAATGGGGGACACGAGAGCAAGCAATAAGCTCACCATCTTTAGAGATGGCTGGGTCCCCAAGGTCTGGTCTGTCCTGGCATTCTCCCCGGCATCCAGCACGGTGCTGCTGCACGGTAGGCGTGGGGTGGGAAGCCTGGTGAGTGAAGGAAGGCAGGCGGGCAGGCCAGCAGTCAGCTCCTAGCAGTCAAACCGTGGGGAAGGGAGCCAAGAGGAAGGAGAGCTGTAGAAAGGCCGGAGGGAGGGATGGAGCCCAGCTCTGCTGGCCTCCCTTCAGGGGGCCTTCCAGCAGGAGTTCTGGGGTTGATCTGCTCCTAGAATGACAGCCTGCATCCTAGATCATCACAGCAAGGACACTCCCCTCGGCCTCTGCTCCAGCAAAAGCACCCCCATCTCCCTTGAAGCTGAACCCCGATGCAGGACAGTGTCCTCCTTGTGCTGGCCATGGCAGAGCCACACACGGTGCAGGAGCGTGCCCAGGAAGTGATTCTCCCCGGAGGGAGTCTCAGTGACAGCGCTGTACTTGGTGTTTTGGTAGCTCAGCTCGGGGTCCTGTCACCCATTCACATGTGAACCCAGGAGCCAGTGGGTATGGAAGGGAAGCTCTCAGAGAGAGAGCTGTTGACACAAATCACATTCTCTGTGTTAGCCCTGCCTGGTTTCTAGACACGACGTAAATCAGCGGGACCTGGGTTGAGATGTCTGATGGGTAATGCAAATGTTTAATAAATGGGCTGGGCTCATGCTGGCAGGACGGGTGGGTTCTCCCTGAGAAGAGCTGCGGGCAGGAGCACGGCCCAAACCAGCACGCTCTGTGACCCAGGGAGGTAGGTGGATGGCGGGCAGCCCAGGTGGCCAAGACTTCCTTGCAGTGGCAGGGCAGGGGGCCCAATGCACAGGGGACGACACAGTACCCAGGCTGGGCTGGCTAAGTGGGAAGAATATCAGACACAGCTTCCATGGAAAAGGATATCCAAGGGGCAGTAAGCATGTGAGATGGTTGCTGAGTGGTCACAGGATATGGAGATCTTCATAGGGAGACAGGGAAGGGCCAGGACTGTGTCCATGGAAATTACCTCCCCACAGAGACGACAGACTGCAGGCCACACTGGCCTTGAGGGTGAGGTGTTTCCCGGACCTCACCAGGCCCCCGTCACTGTGGTCACCGTACCACAGGCGGCTCCTGCTGACAGGACATGGCAGGCCCGTTCCCAGGAGGCTAGGGGACTTCCGCTGGCCTTGCTGGCGTCAGAGATGCACCGTGGTCTGAGATGTTTCCGTCATCGCTGTCTCCTCCTTGCCTGTCTCCTCGAGAATCAGCTCTGCATCCCAGTCTGGGGCCTACAGCCTTCTCCCTCACAGGCCTGGCCCCACGGTGTCTCTCCTGCGGCTCTCCCCGTCTTGGTGCCGGTTTTTCCGAGGACACAGATGGACACAAGTGGTACAGAGAAAACGTGGTCAGACGGAGGTTCGGACCCAGCTCCTGTGTCACTCAGCAAGCACCAAGGTGCTCTGTGGGCCCTGCGCCATCCCCAGCACGATCCACGGGGCTCTGGGTTCCTCAGGTGCCCTGGCAGGTGCAGCCATGTGAGCATCTGAACAGAAACAGGTGTACGTAAGGGCGTTGGGCCCTGCAGAAGGGCGATGAGGGACTGCAGACCATTGGTAAGCGTTGGTGGCCATGCCTGGGGGCCAGTGGCCCTGTGGCAGCTTCCAGAGAGGCCGGCCCTAGACTCCAACCATGGTAGGGCAGACTCAACTTGGCAGCAGGCCGCAGACCTCACCGCCGGGACGGCGGAGCCCTGGAGACGATGCAGGCTTTGCTTACTCCCCCAGGGCCTCTCTGTCATGTGACATTCACAGCCATATGGGGAAAGCCAGGGCCCTGAGCAGAGCCGCGGAGCCAAGGGGCAGGAGGAGCAGCAGCCCTGTGCTCCCTGATGATTTGCTGTATGCATTAACAAGAACACATCTTAAATGTACAGCTTGATGCATTTCCATACAGTAAACATGCACATGAGATCCTTCCCATCAACATATAGAACTTTCTAGAACCATTGAGCCCATTCCCAGTCATTGCCCCTCAACAGACAATCACCACTGTGACTTCTATCACCATACATTGGTTTGCCCATTTTTGAATTTTATTAAAAAAGAAAAATAGAAGAATACAACGTGTATTCTTTATGTCTTGATTCTTTTGCTCAATAGTATTTGTGTCTTTGAGATTTGTCCATTTGCCGCAGGTAGCAGTGCCTTATTCTTTTTTTAAAGTTTTGTTTTTTTTTTTTTAATTTAACAGAGAGTGAGCACGAGCAGGTGGAGCAGCGGGCAGGGGCAGGAGCAGACTCCCCGCCGAGCCGGGAGCCCAGTGTGGAGCTCAATTCCAGGATCCTGGGATCATGATCTGAGCCAAAGGCAGACGCTTCCCTCACTGAGGCTCCCAGGCATCCCTGGTTTTACACTTATGAAGGAATCATTGGATTATAGAGTATGTGTATGTGTATTTTTTTATAAATACTGCCAAACGGTTTTCCAAAGTGGTGTGCCCATTTACGTGCATGTAGCAGAATGTCATGCTTCTGTTTGTCCTACCTTCTCTCTAACACTTAGCATGTGTATATAATATTTAAACTTTTAGACATTTTGGTGAATATGTAGTGGAATTTCACTGTGGTTTTAATTTCCCTGATGACTAATTATATTGTGTACCCTTCACACACTTGTTTCCATTTGTATATCCTTTACTATGAAAAATACATCTAATATTTTTTCCAGTTTTTTTGTGGGGTCATCTTATTGACTTGAGAAAGTTCTTTTTACATTCTGGATATAAGTTCTGTGTTGCTTATATTGTAAACATCCTCTCCCACAGTACAGTATGACTTCATTCTTGTATTTGTGGTTTTCGATTAATTGGCATTGTTCACCTTAAAGTAAAATTTGTAAATCTTTTCCTCTTAGCTATTTGTTTCTGTGTCTTTTTAAAGAAATCCTTACTGAGATCAACGTCATGAAAATATTGTATGATTGTATGTATGTTTCTAGAGTTCAGTATTTCTAGAGTTCAATTTTGTGTATGGTGTGAGGTAGGAATCAAAGCTTATTTTTATTACATCGAATATCAATCAGGAACACCACCACTTGGTTAAATCACTGCTTTTCCCCACTACATTGTAGAGGTCTTTGTCATAAATGATGCGGCTCTCTTTCTGGACTTCTGGGCCAAATAAAGTGGTGCAGTGATTCTGGGCTGATTTCCAGGCAGGTCCTCAGAGGTCCTGAGACTAACGATGAGTCCCCATCTGCTCTGTCCTTCCGCTGTTCAAGTCATCCCAGATGGGGTTCCAGGCACTGGGAGCAAAGGTATGTGACTGCCACAAGTCTTGCCCCTAAATAAATAATGGTTGTTTTGCTGAGCTCCTGAGCTTTGCAGCAGTTTATTGTAGACAACTGGGTCATCCAATTGTA
Organism: Lontra canadensis; assembly: GCF_010015895.1. NCBI lineage: Eukaryota > Metazoa > Chordata > Mammalia > Carnivora > Mustelidae > Lontra > Lontra canadensis. The sequence goes on from NW_022631007.1 coordinate 17,231,193, forward strand.
ATCTTCTTCAAGATGATCCTGCCTATTCTTGGCAGTTCAGGTTCTATTATAAATTTTAGAACTGGCTTGTCAATTTTTACCAAAAAGGTTGCTGGGATTTTGATGAGAAGTGCCTGGGCTCTGTAGATTTGTTGAAAAGAATTGACAGCTTCAGACTCTTAACTATACAGAACAAACATGGTGAGAACAAACCAGAAGGGAGGTGGGTGGGGCCATCGGTTAAATGGGTGATGGGGGTTATGGGGTACACCTGTTGTGGGTAAGGACCAGGTATATTAATGGAATATTATGAATCACTATATTGTACACCTGAAACTCTTATAACACTATGTGGTAACTAACTGGAATTGAAGTAAAAACTAAAAAAAAAAAGGATTGACATCTTAACAATATTGAGGCTTTCAATGAACATGATCTGTCATTACATTTATTTTCTCCCAGAAATGTTTGTAGTTTTCTGTATACAGAATATATAACAACATAACATGGGAATAATATAATAAAAATATAAAATTATCATTATTTTCAGATACAAAATGTTTAGTGATGCTATTGCAATTGTATATAGCATAGTTTTTAATTTTCACTTTCTAATTCTTTATGGGTTGTATATAGTGTATATTTTTTGTAATTGGAGAACATGCCATGTATGGTTTCAATCTGTTGCCACTTACTGAGAATTATTTTATTGACCAGTGTATGGTCTAGGTTGACAATGTCCCAGGTGCACTTGAAAGAACACATCTTCTGCTGTGGTTGGTGTAGTGTTCCAATGTGTTAACTCAGTAAATGTTCTTACTTTTGTTCAATTCTACGTCATTGCTGATTTTTTAATCGGCTTGTTTTATCAGCAGAAAGAAGAAGTTAAAAACCTCAACTATGATTGCAGATTAGTCTTTTTCACTAGTCTTGTTTTTTACTTTTCACCTTTTTATTTTGAGGGTTTTTTTTTTAGTTATATGCAAATTTAGGGTTTGACCTTATAGATTGACCAGTTTTTCATTGTGAAATTTTCTCCTGTAATGCTACTTACCCTAAAGTTTCCTTTGTCTGATGTTAATATAACTCACAAGTTTTCTTTTAATTAATCTTTGCAGCTTTCTTTTGATTAGTCTTTTCCTTTGTGAGTCTGTGTTGTTACAGTTAAGTTGTGTCTCTTGTATTCAGTCCATAGTTATTTTTAAAATTTGATCTTACAGTCTTTGAATCTTATTTATTTTTAAAAAGATTTTATTTATTTGAGAGAGAAAGCAAGAGAGAGAGTATACAAGTTGGGGGGAGGGGAAGAGCAAGGGATAAGCAGACTGCCCACTGAGCAGGGAGCCCAATGGGGGACTCCATCCCAGGACCCTAAGATCATGACCTGAACTGAAGGCAGATGCTTAACTGACTGAGCCACCCAGGTGCCCTGTCTTTGCATTTTAAGTAGAGAATATAGTCCATTTACATTTTATGTCATTACTGCTATTTTAGGTTTTAATCTACCATCTTGCTATTAGAATTTTATTAATATAATTTGTTCTTTATCATTTTTCCCTTATTGCCTTCTTTTAAATTGATGCTTCATTTTTATTGTTTTATTTTTATATAATTAACTTAATTGATTAATAGTTAATTAATTTTATTGATGGTATTGATAAAATATCAGTATCAATGGATGACTGATAATAATTAATAAAAAGTAATTTATACTTTTTATTTTCCTTCAGTGGTTTCCCTAGAGATTGAAGCGTGCATCCTTGACATATCATATTAGGTTCGACTTTTTTTTTTTTTTTTAGATTTTTTATTTATTTATTTGACAGACAGAAATCAGAACTAGGCAGAGAGGCAGGCAGAGAGAGAGGAGGAAGGAGTCTCCCGCTGAGCAGAGAGTCCGATGCGGGGCTCGATCCCAGGACCCTGGGATCATGACCTGAGCCAAAGGCAGAGGCTTTAACCTACTGAGCCACCCAGGTGCCCCTAGGTTCGACTTTAAATTAGAAGATTTATCATTTTGTGGACAATGCGAGGACTTGCAACACTTTAATCCTACTTACCCCTCTCTACTTTGGTACTATCGCTATAAGGAACTTTAATTCAACACATATTCTTAAACCCTAGAAACCATTTCTATTATTGTTTTGAATACCTAATAATCCTTTAGGTTTAATCTAAATATTAGCACTTCCCAGTTTCTTCTGGCATTGCCATATTTCCACCTGGCATTATTTTCCTTCTGCCTGAACAACTTCCTACAATGTTTATTTGAGGGTCTGCTGGTAATCAATTCTCTGTCTTTATTTGTCTGAGAAGTTTTTAATATACTTTCTTTTTTGAAGGATGTTTGCCATAGATATAGAATTTTTGTTGGTAGTAATTTTCTTTTAGCATTTTCAAGATGTTATTCCATCACATTCTGGTTTCTTTTCTTCTCTCTCTTTTTTTTAAAGATTTTATTTATTTATTTGACAGAGAGACAGAGAGAGAGCACAAGTAGGCAGAGCAGCAGGCAAAAGGAGAGGGAGAAACAGGATCCCCACTCAGCAGGGAGCCCAATGCAGGGCTTGATCCCAGGACCCTGGGATCATGATCTGAGCCACCCAGGTGTCCCCACATTCTCGTTTCAATGACATCTGTGGAAAAGTACTCTCAGTCTTGTTGCTTCTATGACAGTAATGTATCTTTTTTACTCTGGGTGGTCTTTTTTTTCCCCTTTCATTTTTGTGTCTCTGCAGTTTTACTCTGATGAATGTAGGTGTATTTTTCCTTCTGGTGTGTGTGTGTGTGTGTTTCTGTTTAAGGTAATTTATCACTTTTGTAAAATTCTCAGTAGGTGAGTCTTCAAATATTGCTTCAAATATTGCTCTTGCCCCAACATCCCTGTCATAGCTCCTTCTGGAAATCCAAATACATGTATGATAGACTTTTTCATCATGTCCTATATAACTTATTTTCTCCCTTTGCATCTTCAACGAATTTTTTTTCTATACTTCATCTGAAATATTCTCCAGTGATCTTTCTTCCAATTTACTAATCTTCTCTTCTGCTATATCTAATTTGTTTTTAAATTAATCTATGAGATTACAATTTCAGTTATTATATTCTTTTTGTTCTAAGATTCCCAATTGAGTATTTTTTATAGATTCCACTTCTCTGATGATATTAATTTTTCATCTGTTTTCTTGAACATTTTAATCATACTTACTTAAATTCTGTGTTAGAGAACTCAAATGCCTAGATCATCTGCAGTGTTGCTCCTATGGTCTATATTTTGCTCTTTGTTTTCTGTCATTTGGGCCTATTTCCTGGCATGCTTGTAATTTTTGACTGAATGTGAAATATTATATGTGAAGAATTGTAAGCTCCTGAATGATGTTATTGTTTTCCAGAGACAAATTATTCTCCTTCCTCCTCTGCTTCTCCTTCCCTTCCCCCTTTTCCTCCTCCTCCTTTTTCTTCTTCTTCTTCCTCCTCCCCTTCTTCCTCCTCCCCTTCTCCTCCTCCTCTTTCTCCACCTCTCCTCCTCCTCCTCCTCCTCCTCCTTCTTCTTCTGACAGATGAATTTGGGAGGATAACTGTTATGTAAGGTCTTCTATTTGCAGATACTTCCAGGGTCTCAGCTGAACCCTGGTGGAACTGAATAATTTTTGTCAACCCAGTTCCATGAGACTATTCTAATACCAGCTCAATCCTTTAACCTCATAGAAGTTTCTCTCTAATTCCTTCCATCCCTCCATCCCTTCCTTCCTACCTCCCTTCCTTTTCTCTGACTGGTTTCTTCAGGTCTCACTCTGAGTCATACATGCATCTTGGGCTTTGGAAAATATCTCAAGGAAAACTGCAGCATTCTAGGCTCACTTTGGTGTGATTCTTGTTTCCTTTGGATCTTGTGCTTACACCGTGGCTGCTTTGGTAGCCCCAAACTCCAATTTAGTTTCTAAACTGCTGCAAGCTCCAGGTCATGCTTCCCTCTGTGTGTCTTGTGCTGCCAACCAGCAATCGTACCCAAGAGGGAAGGGGCTTCACCATGGGCTCACGTCTACGCATTTCCCTTCCTTCCAGGACTTTGACCCCTGATATCCTGGCTACCTTGGTTGGTCTCCAGGAACTTCCAACAGCTCCTTGCATGCATGTGTTGGCCTCCATAAATCAGGATGGTGAGACTGAAAACAGCTCTGTCACAGCCAGAAGTTGGCTTTTGAATTCACATTTCCTGTGCTGGCCTGTGTTTTATTGCATCAAGAAACTGCTAAAACCAGTATCAGTTGTCCCTGAGGCCCATTTATCTTTTTGTCAACCCCAGAGCGTATAATACTTGGCTGTATGGGAGTGAAATGGCATCAAAGGAGGCTTTACTGTGGAAATCTCCAAGAACACCATGCCCCTGGGATTCACACTATTGATAAGTTTAGTTTAATGAAGACTCTATTTGTATGTCTATACTTGGCACCTAAGGTTTCCCATCCATGGGACTTGTTCCTCACTATTAAAATCTGCTATTTACCACCTTGCCAACTCCTCCCCAGGCAACACTGGGAAGATCTCACCTCCTCTCTGGGCCCCAATTTCCCCTTTTATAAGGTGAGGGGGGGGATTAGGGTTTCTTAACACACTGTCTTCTAGTGTTCTTTTATCTTGACCATCATAGTGGGATCTATTCAAATGGCTTGTTGATTTGATGCAGGCATTGGACATGAGTGAGTGATCTTTTGAGTCTTACTGTTTTTTGGCTAAAGGCCAGAGCATGTGTCCACCATAGTTTGGCACCCACCTTGACTAATTTTGGCAATGTGATTACAATTTAATGTTTGCTTAAGCAAAAGCTTGTTCCATTTTTGTTGAGTATATGGTAAAGAGGATTTCCCCACTCCATTGCTGTCTACCAACTTTTGGATGTGGAATGCTAACATATACGTTTCTAAAGCCAGTCAAAAATAATTCTTTGCTCATATTTAGTTTTTTTTATAATTTTATTTTTTTTTCAGCATAATAGTATTCCTTGTTTTTGCACCACACCCAGTGCTCCATGAATCCATGCCCTCTCCAATACCCACCACTTGGTTCCCCCAACCTCCCACCCCCCGCTGCTTCAAACCCCTCAGATTGTTTTTCAGAGTCCATAGTCTCTCATGGTTCACCTCCCCTTCCAATTTCTCCCAACTCCCTTCTCCTCTCTAACTCCCCTTGTCCTCCATGCTGTTTGTTAGGTTCCACAAGTAAGTAAAACCATATGATAATTGACTCTTTCTGCTTGACTTATTTCACTCAGCATAATCTCTTCCAGTCCCGTCCATGTTGCTACAAAAGTTGGGTATTCATCCTTTCCGATGGAGACATAATACTCCATAGTGTATATAGACCACATCTTCCTTATCCATTCGTCTGTTGAAGGGCATCTTGGTTCTTTCCACAGTTTGGCGACCATGGCCATTGCTGCTATAAATATTGGGGTACAGATGGCCCTTCTTTTCACTACATCTGTATCTTTGGGGTAAATACCCAGTAGTGTAATGGCAGGGTCATAGGGAAGCTCTATTTTTAATTTCTTGAGGAATCTCCACACTGTTCTCCAAAGTGGCTGCACCAACTTGCATTCCCACCAACAGGGTAAGAGGGTTTCCCTTTCTCCACATCCCCTCCAACATGTGTTTTTTCCTGTCTTGCTAATTTTGGCCATTCTAACTGGTATAAGGCGGTATCTCAATGTGGTTTTATTTGAATCTCCCTGATGGCTAGTGATGATGAACATTTTTTCATGTGTCTGATAGCCATTTGTATGTCTTCATTGGAGAAGTGCAGATGACATGATTCTTTATATGGAAAACCCAAAAGACTCTACCCCCAAACTACTAGAACTCATATAGCAACTCAGTAATGTGGCAGGATACAAAGTCAATGTACAGAAATCAGTGGCTTTCTTATACACTAACAATGAAAATACAGAAAAGGAAATTAGAGAATCGATTCCATTTACTATAGCACCAAGAACCATAAGATACCTGGGAATAAACCTAACCAAAGAGGTAAAGGATCTGTACTCAAGGAACTACAGAACACTCATGAAAGAAATTGAAGAAGACACAAAAAGATGGAAGACCATTCCATGCTCTTGGATCGGAAGAATAAACATTGTTAAAATGTCTATACTGCCTAGAGCCATCTATACTTTTAATGCCATTCCGATCAAAATTCCACTGGTATTTTTCAAAGAGCTGGAGCAAATAATCCAGAAATTTGTATGGAACCAGAGGAGACCCTGAATCGCTGAGGAAATGCTGAAAAACAAAAATAAAACTGGGGGCATCACATTACCTGATTTCAAGCTTTACTACAAAGCTGTGATCACCAAGACAGCATGGTACTGGCATAAAAACAGACACATAGACCAGTGGAACAGAGTAGAGAGCCCAGATATGGACCCTCAACTCTATGGTCAAATAATCTTCAACAAAACAGGAAAAAAATATACAGTGGAAAAAAGACAGTCTCTTCAATAAATGGTGCTGGGAAAACTGGACAGCTATATGTAGAAGAATGAAACTCTACCATTCTCTTACACCATACACAAAAATAAACTCAAAATGGATAAAAGACCTCAATGTGAGACAAGAATCCATCAGAATCCTAGAGGAGAACGTAGGCAGTAATCTCTTCGATATCAGCCACAGCAACTTCTTTCAAGATATGTCTCCAAAGGCAAAGGAAACAAAAGCAAAAATAAACTTTTGGGACTTCATCAAAATCAAAAGCTTCTGCACAGCAAAGGAAACAGTCAAGAAAACAAAGAGGCAACCCACGGAATGGGAGAAGATATTTGCAGACAGTACAGACAAAAGGTTGATTTCCAGGATCTATAAAGAACTCCTCAAACTCAACACACACAAAACAATCATATCAAAAAATGGGCAGAAGATATGAACAGGCACTTCTCCAATGAATACATACAAATGGCTATCAGACACATGAAAAAATGTTTTGTTTTGTTTTTTTTTTTTTTAATAGTGGAACCAGTTTGTTTTGCTTCTACAGCTGACTGCTTATAGTTTGTAGAATTATGAGTTGGGGTCATGTCTCCTCCTATTTAAAGTCTGCCAATGGCTTCCCATATCCTAGAATAAAATCTCAGAGCCTTGGCATAGCCCCCTTGCTCAGCCTCATCTGCACAATCTCTTCATGAGGCCCTAGCTCCCCAGGCCTCTTCAAGTTTCTCCACTTCAGGGAGTTGGCCTCTATAGTCTCCCTCCTTGGGATGTAACTTCCTTTCCTCCTTTGGATCTTGGGCTCCATGTGACTCCTTAGAGGCCTTTCTTGTCACTGAGGAAAGGAGGGCACCTTGTCATTCTCTCTCATGTCCCATTATTTTCCTTTGTAGCTCCTATCATAATGTGACATTAGGTAAGCATTTGTGGGAATATTTATCAACTTGTTTTTCAGTTTAAATATTACATTGATACAAAAGAATATTTAACATCCATGGGCAAGGAATAATTATGTTACATGTCTGTGAACCACCCCCAGATTAAGTCTTGGAGCCCCTCTGTGTTCAGGTGCAGGGGTCTTCCCTCCCCCATCCCAGAGGTGACTGTCACCCTGAGTTCTGTATAACCCCCTTTGTGTTTCATTTTGTTTTGCTACATTATTTATATGCCTCTAGACAGTGTGTGTTTAGTTTTGTGCATTCTAAACTTCATATAAATAGAACCACACTGAATATGTGCTTGCTGACTACACATAATGTCCTGGAAATCCATCCACCTTGGGGCATTTGGTTGGAATTAATGCTGCAAGATAACATTGTGACATGTGAGCTGATCACAAGTAACTTACCTCTTCTATACTGAATGGACATTTACATTGTTCCAAATGTGTTGGTCTTTGAGGACAGCTCATGGGATCCTTGTTCCCCTCACAGCTAGAGTGGCCATCTCTGATGCCAAAGCACTTTTGAAGGGCTGTCCTCAATCCTGGGCTTTTTGGTCAACCCCATGGCACATGGGGGCAGGCCAGGTCTCCCCACCATGTCCTCTATGCAACAGATGCTCTTTAAATACTAACAGAGAGAACAAGGGATGAGTGGGTGACAGAACAAATCTGGTGGTCTCATCAAGTCCAGGCTTTCAATGACTCTTAAATGCTGGTGACACACTTTCTACATCATTTGCCTGACCTTGCTCTGTGTCAGCCTGATGTGACATCTCCACGTGCCCAACCCTCAACCTGGCTCAACTCTGGTCCCCATTTTTACCACCTCATGAACCTCACACCGTGTCTTTCCAACATGGGAGTCATTCTTGGTCCTCTTTCTTACCACCTTCCCCAAACATTTCTGAACCAGACCTTGCAGATCATCCCTTGAATACTTGGCTTATGTTCCCACCTCCTTCCTGCCACTACAGTGTGGTATTGGCCAATTCGGTGTCTCCTTTGTACACGTGAACCCCAGGAGTTGTCAGGGTTTGTCTGGAGCAGACAGGAGAGTGTGGATGAGAGAAGGCTGTGCCCCACCACTGCTGTCCTCATGGCTGGTATCTCCATATTTCAGCCGTTTCATGCCTCTGGGACTCACACACACATCCTCCCTGCCTGGCACTCCTTCCCACTAACCACACCCACCTTCCCTTTGCTGTCGGCTCAAACACTGTCTTCTCTGGGGATGCCAGCCTGTCCTCAGCTGCTCTGAGCCCCCACAATTCCTGTCTTCCCTCTGCCTGGTTCTGTCTCCCACACTTGGCTTTGCATTACTGTCATGGCTGAATTATGTCTCCCCAAATCCATATGTTGGCGTCCTAACCCTTAACACTTAAGAATGTGACCTTATTCAGAGATAATTATTTGCAGAGGTAATCAAGTAAAAGTGAGGACACAGGGCTGGGTTCCAACCCAGCATGACTGGTGTCCTTAAAAGAAGAGGAAATGAGGACTCTGGGAGAAGGTAGCGGTCTACAAGCCAAGGAGAGGGACCTAGAGCAGATTCTCCCTGATACCTTCAGACAGAACCAACCCTGTCAGCACCTGACCTCTGGGCTCCAGAGCTGACGGAACTGTAAACTTCTGTCATTCTAACCACCCAGTACATGGTACTTGTTATGGTAGGTGCAGGGAATAGAAATACTCCCTTAGAAGGGGGGGTCCTTGCTCAGCATCTTTGTTTGCCCAGCACAGGTGGATGCACTTAACAATCTCTATTGAACAAATGAGTAAAGTGTCTGAAGAGAACACAGCAGACCCTTGAAGGGTCTTCCATTCCAGCGCCTGGTGTGTGCAAACCTTCCTGGTGTGTGGAGATCTTCCTGGTGTGTGCAGACCCTCCCTGGGTATGCAGACCTTGCTGAAGGGAAGAAACCCTTCTGCTGGTGTCTCTGGCTCTCACCAGAGCTTGGTACCGGGGAAACTCTAAAGTGACCTCTCAGCACTGGTTGAATTTCCTGGATGAACCACGACTGCTTTTTTGGTTCACTTTGATGATGGGGACACTGGGTCCCAAAGAACATCACTCTAGGACCACAGTCTGCCCCATGCTAGATTCTTTGCATGAGGAGGAGGGCGTATGGACATGTGGGACGTTGGCTCATTTCCTAAGGATGGCTGGCAGACCATGCCCATCCCCGTGCAGGGTCTCGCATGGCTATGTCCAGCTGGCAGAAGGGAATTCCTTACTTCTATTCCAGGACACCAAGGAGCAAAGTGTTAGGCAAGTGTCAGCAGCTGTTGACCCCCCCGACACTGTGCTTATAGAAAAACTCATCTGCTCCCTCCCAGAAGGGTACAGGTCTCCCCATATTATTGGCCACAGTCCTTGGTGGGGTTGGCCAATGATCTGGGCTGCACTGATGCCTGGGTCTCCCCCTGCCCCCCAAAGGTGGGTATGTATGCATGTGTGTATTCGTGTGTGAACACTAACACAGGCATCTTGGCCTGGGGTGGGGGACACAGCAGGTGACCTCGGTCCTCCTTATCTCCCTCCCTGCATCTGCAGCCCAGACAGAGGTGCCCAGTGGACCAGCCTGCCACCATTTTGCTCCCTGATGCTTGGCTCTGCTCCAAAGTCACGGTCCTACCATATGCCAAGAGTGACACAGTCCAGATATCAGCGTGTGCCCCCTCATACCACAGAGGGACAGTTCCTCAGGATACCATGATGGCTGGGGTGCAAGCTAATCCATTCTCCAAATGAACCACTTTTGGACATTGGAAACATTTCCTGGGAACCTGTTATACAGCCCAGAGCTTTCCTTCCCTCCTTCCCCGTTTTTCTAGCACAGAACCTTAAATAAGACTGAAGTCATCTGGGTCACGTGCAGGGAGCCAGCATGCTCCAACAGTCTCCGACAGGAAGAAGTGTTAGTGTGATGGTGGGTTTCATGTTCCCATAAACCAGGGACCAGACACACCCACACAGAGAGGACACTGGGTCTGGAGTCTCGCCTTGGCTTCATTCCCCAGATGACATTCTCAACACGGTCCCTGCTGTAATGTGTCTGTACAGTGTGTCCTTCCAAATTCCTATGTTGGCTCCTAGTCCCAAGAGTGTTGGTGATGGTGGTAGTGTTGGGGGCTGGGACCTCTGGAAGGTGCTCGGATCATGAAAGTGGACCTCCCCCCACCGAGTGGGATTAGTTTCTTAGAAAGGGGGTTCCAGGGAGATCCTGGGCCCCTTGAAACACGTGAGGACACAGCAAGAAGTCACCAGCTATGAACGAGGAAGAGGCACTCTCCAGAACCCAACCATGCTGGTGCCTTGACCTTGGACTTCCTTCAGTGGAGAGCTAAATGTCTGTTTAGCCCCCCAGCTAGTGGCATTCTGTCAGCAGCCGGGACACACCAAATGAGTCTCAGGCCACACTCTGCCAGCTGGAAACCTTTGAGGCCCTAACAGAGTAGAAGTAGAGAGAGTCTCAACCCAACCTTGCCTTTGAATTTCCAGCACACAGTTGAAAAAAGGAAGGGCCTGTTGTCCAGCCTGTCCAAGTTCAGGGTCCAAGGTCAAGGAAATGATGCCAGCAGGCCATGGTGTCCATGGCAGAGTCTTCTTATTGACCGGACCACGAAGCAGGTGCTCTGGGAGGCACTGTTGTGGTGGACAATGAGGGTCACTGTTGATATTTATAGAGAGGTGGACAGAATGCCAGCATCCCAGGCCCTGCTCTAAAGGCTCAGTAGCCGTGAGCAGGGTGAGGTCTGGGCTCCTGTCTGAGCAGGCATTTCCTGGCTTCTGGTGTGATATTGTCTGCATCAGACATGCCCACCATGACAGGTAGGTTCTGTGCTTTTGCTGCCGCAGAAGCTCTTAAATTGATTAAGACAGCACAACATCGGGCAACCCCCAGGAGAGCAGAGTGTGAGGGAAGACTGTAACTGGATGGCCCTGGAGAGTCCCAGGTGGAGAGAGTTGGGATGGGCATTCTACATGGAGGTAGGCGGGACAAACAGTTTGGGGCGAGTACTAGTGGTGTTAGGTGGTTGGACATGGTCTGGGAGGGAGTCAGGCAGTTGTGCCTTTTTTGTGGGTTTGGGAAGCTTCACTCAATTCTTGGCTACCTCCCACCAATGTGGGGCAGCTCCATGCCCCGAAGCTGGAGTTCACGGAGGCTGGTATCACTGCAGCACTTTGCTTTGACGCTTGTCCTCCTCATGGACCTCCACCGTCTCCAGTCCTTACCCGTACATGTTGCTTTCCCCAAGAGGCAGGCTGGCCCCCTGAGCCTGGTTGTCTGAGGACCCAGTGGCCATCAATGAATGAAAACGCAAGATCCCACTCTGGACTTCTCCCTCCAGAGACACATCACGTGGCCTTCAGAAATCCACTAGCACCTATCTTGGCGGCAACCTTTCCTGCCTGGTGGGTGATGGTGGCATTTGCGCTCACTTTTACAAGAAGACGGTGCACCCCGAGAATCCGAGATGGCTGTGCTGTTGGGAATGGCCCGTGTTGGCCGTGAGCATTTGTAGCACGGAAAATGAACTCTCGGAATGGTGACATTTACTGAAATGTCTGAACATCTTTTGATCACGCATGTGAACTGGTAGGTGGCCACGTTGTCCTTGGGTGGCTGTGAGAGCTGGTGGAGAAAGCTCGGGCCTTCTTGTCTCATCTCCACGTTGCATGGGCAAGTCTTAAAACCACGTTATGGAAAGAGAAGCACGTCTGGGCCACAGTGTTCTGCTGAGCAAACTGACCCAGGCAATAGAAGACAGACATGACTCGGTTTGGTTCTGGACTGATGTTCAATCTCCACCAGGAACTGTGAAGTCTTCCCGGGAATATCTCCCGCTGGATCTCGAGTCTCCTCAGGTTTTGCCTGTTTGCCAACCCCTCTGTGTCCAGTGGCTGTCCTGCCTAGTCAGTCTAGGTCGGAATGGCTGCATTATGTATTGAATTAGGAACACAAATTGCTTATTTCCACCTCAGGGTCTTTGCATTAACTCAGCCCCCACCATCTGGGATGCTCTCATTTCCTCTTTGCATGCCCGCTTCCCATTGTCCTTTAGATCTGGCGGCACATGTCGTTTCTCCAGAGGTTTTATCTGGCTCCTTCCTACAGCAGCTGGGCAGCACTACAATATTTTCATTACCTGATTTTGCTGCTTATTCATAGATCTCTCTCCTGCTTCTCCATCTCTCTTGCAGATGTCTGTCTAATCTACCTATGTATCCATCCATCATCTGCCATCTGTCTATCGTCTATCTACCAACTATGTATGTACATAGGTATGTATCCATTGATCACCTATTTGCATATCTATCTATCCATAATCCTTCTATCTTCTATCTCCATCCACCGTCCATCTGCTCTGCATCTATGTATATATTCATCCATCTATCATCTATTTATCTATCTGCCTACCTACCTACCTAGCTTTCTATCACCTAATCTACCATCCTTTCCAAGATCATGCTCACATTATCCCTATCATGTCCCCCTGGAACAGCATGGGTGCTGTAAGCACGTCTGGCAGATAGATCAACGAATGCCAGCTAAGTCCATCTTTCCTCTTCTGCTTGCTCAGAGTTCAGATTCTAGGTCAGGGTGTTGGTCAGCTGCTGCTCCGCAGATCCATTTAGCTCAGCTCTTAATCGCAAAGACCTTCTGATGTGTCCTGTTTCCAGCCCCCTCGGGACAGGGATGGCTCCAGGAATTGCTGAGCGGGACCTCTCTTCATTGACGGGTGGTGGCTCTGTCCTGCTCTGAGGGGTCATAGGCAGGTGTTTGTGTGGTGAGGGGCGCTGGACGGGGAAGGATAAGGGCCTCGTCTCATGTGGGAGTCATTGGACTTCATGTAATGTCTGTACACCATTATCGCACGTGTCCTCTGGTTGGGACAGCTCAGATATTTATGTCCTGTGTTCAACAGAGGGGACTGGAGAGGGAAGAGTTTCGGAGACTGCCCTGGCATCCTAGGTCCTGCAGCCTGCCTCCCAAGATTGGGATTGATTGATTGATTGGTTAATTAATTAATTAACCCACCCAAGCCTTAGTGAGTTAGTTCTTCTATAACCAAAACACATGATGGGGATGGGAAGTACAGTGGCTGACAAACTAGAGGTAGATAGTTTTGTGGTTTAACAGCCAATTATTTTATTAAGTATGAGTAAGAAAAAAAGTAACTTGGAGCAAGATTTAAAGAGAACGATCCCACAGCAGGAAGTAAGTCTCTTTCTCATAGCCAGTGCCTTGGGAGTGGCTGCATGGCCCCAAATTCCTGCTCTACCTTGTACTGGCCACATGGCACTGGCCAGTCAGCTAACCAGGCTCCATTTTCTCATCCACAAAATGGGTACATGTTTGACTTTGCAGCATCATTTTGGGCACCAAATAGTAACATATATGAAACCTACACATATCTCTTGGTACATAAGAAGAGTGAGTGTTCAAATTACTGAGTTGTTCCTCTTGTTTAACTTCCTAGTTTACCTCCCTGATTGTGAGAAAACTCCCCCACTAGCCCAGAACGTTCTGTCTGAAATGCTGGGAGCCCCACAGAGTGTGAGTATCCTGGCCGAGGCCAGTGTGGTCCCGTGGCTGTCGTGAGCTGTCCAGACGCCAGCCTTCTGCCTCGACGGTGCCCAGCTCTCCCGGCCACTGAGCTGTCTCCCCCCACGGGTTAGAGCAGACATAGCACCACCTTCCTCCCCTGACGGCGGCCCTCATGTGGACACTCCACCGTGGGCTATCCTGACCCAGGTTCATCAACACAACTTGGCAGTTTCTCTCATTTTTCTCCTCAAAGTTGGCTTCTTAGGAAAGGGCTTTACCCTTTTCTCTCATTAATGAACATGTTAGCATGTTTAAAAAAAAAAAATAAGAGAACCATTTTGGGGGCCCCTGGCTGATTCAGTTGATGGGGCACGTGGCTCTTGATCTTGGGGTTGTGGGTTTGAGCCCCACATTGGGTGTAGAGATTGCTTAAAAATAAAATCTTAAAGAAGATAACAGAACACTTTTAAAAAACCGGTTTCTTAGAGAGCCTTTCCACGCTGAATCATGCTTCATCCTTTCATTGGCCCCGAGGGGAGGGGTGGCTTAAGACGGCCGAGGAAGTGGAGTCCCCTGCCGTCCCCACAGATCCCAGGGACAAGAGAAGAGAGTTCCTCGGCCAGCTCAGGACGTGGGTGTTCTGGATAAGGCAGTGCGGGGAGCACTTGCTTCCCACAGGACCAGGGAGAAGTCGGACCCTGTGGGTTCAAGACGCCCAACCGCCAGGAGCTGGTCACCAAGGATGCTGGCTCCTGGATCTTTGCTGAGAAAAGGTGTCCACAAACAAAGCAGGTCTCCAACAGTTCAGGTGAGCAGAAGCTAAGCCACTTTATACAGCACTGATTTGATTTTCCTTTTGCATCGTGTATTTTTAAGATGTTGTATTTTTCTGCTGCCTCGACATCCCCACACACATGCAGCGGGCTCCCCGCCCCTGTGGCCTGGCATGCCAGTGGGTAGGGCTGCCCCACCTTCTTGCCCCGACCCGCCCCATCCTGACCATGACCTAGCGACATTCCCGTGCACCACTGAGACCTCAAACCGCTTCCTGGGTACTCCAGCCTGACCCTGAGAAGGCACTGGCTGCCCACATCCTTGGGTTCTCCAGGGTCTCCAGCTCCTGCTGAACCCACTCTCCGGGCCCTCCTCCCATGGGGTCCTCCGCCTCCCTCCTCCGGGACCTTGGATCTCAGGCTTCCCCGAGTGTCATTTCTTATTTAAAGCAGCCCAAAGGGACACTATAGGGTGCCGCTGGGAACCACGGCAAATCCGGTCACTTGACTAATCTCAGGCACAGCCCCTCAAGACAGTGACTTGCCTTCTGTTTTCAGACAAGGGACCCAGTGGGCCGACGCAGGCAGCAGGTTTGACACCAGAGCTTGTGCTCATGGTGGTGCTTTAAGTAAGGGCTCTGTGCCGCCGAAGGCTGGTATTGTAGGCTCATCGAGGGACCCTGCGGAGCTGGACCACTGCCAGCACCTGATCTGGAGACATGCCCGGGGACCCCCCAGAGGCAGGGGAGTCTCTGAGCTCTTACCAGGCCTGGGTTTGCCGGGCAAACATGAAGCTGAAGCGTCCTGCATGGGAATTGGAAATTCTTCGGGGCTTCCTCAGAGCACGCTTGGAGAACCCTGGTGGGCAGTGTTAGAACGTCTGTCATCCCGCTCCTGGTTGACAGCTTAACCGTGAAAGACTCCATTCTGCGTTTTAACAGAAAAGCACTTCCCACCAGATATATAAACCTTCATTTGGAAAAAGCCATTCTCACCGACAGCTCCTCCCTCTTCCCCAAGGCAGGGACAGATGCAGGTGCGTATGCGTATAAACGCTGGGTCCTTGGGACATGTGGCTATGGGCACCGTGACCTGTTCTGCTTCGCCCCTGCCGTGAGGTAAGCCTAGAAAAAGGAACTGGCCTTTGTGGTGCGTATATTCATGGTAAGAAAGCCGCCGAATTTCTCCAAGAATCCGACTCATGTAGTGACCACAACCCTTGGGGAGCTGGTGTCCCACTGCAGTGCCCACCGAGGAGAGACCCCCTTCTGCAGGTTGTTAGGGGCTCAGAACCGTGAAGGGTGGATGCCAGCGGCGGCGGCGGGCGTGTGGGGCTGGCAGGCTCTTGCTCCCGGGAGGCCTCACTCCCCGCGGCAACAGCACCTCTGGAAGGCAGCATTCCACCCTGGGACTCAAGCGAAGTAGTGCAAAAAGCATGGAGGTCCTTCTCTACCTGGATTTTGGCAGGAACCAGTGGGTGGGCAGCTGGGATCTGGGGAAGACATTGTGAAGTTAATTGTAGGTTTCAAACGCATGTTTTGTCGACGTAGTGAATATCCTTTGACAGTGCCTGGAACTGGGGAAGCAGAGGTGAGGGGGGACCATCCCTGGACACCCGGGAGGGCGGGACACCCCCAGGAAGCCGCCCAGCTCCAAGGTCCTTGGGCTGCCTTCCAGGGTGCCCTCTGCCCTCCGCTCCCTGGAGGAGACAGGTCCGTACTTCGCCCCCCCGTGAGCCCTCTCAGCCCTGGGATGCTCTCGCTGGGCAGCCCACCCAGCCGCACGCCCACCTCCGGAATCCCAGATGGAAAGAGCGGAGCAGAGGGGCCGTCCCTGGAGCACGTGAGCCTGGGCTTCTGTGTCCCCGGGGTCCCACGAAGCCCCACGCAGAACGTGCTTGGTGAGAGCAACGCGCACGCCGCAGCTGAGAACGTGGGGAAGATGGGGCCCATTGTTAGGAGTGATTGAGTTTCCTATTGTTTTGCCAGCTCCCAAACACACGGCAAATCCATTCGGAACTTGCTTTTCTCTGTTGTTGTTTAATAAAGCAGCAATCATATACCGTGTGAGATAATGGAATGGTTGAATGCAGACTTGAATTATTTTATTTTATGGAGTCTTAATTAGGTTTGTAATGTGGAGCTCCTAAGTACCAAATGTTTGCTTAGATTTAATGAGACCTGTAATGGAGAGTTAGAGACTCGTAATTCTCCTATTAGCTCAACAATGCCATGCACTGCGATTGGAAGCATCTGTCATGTCACAGAGCTGCTCCTGATGCCGTGGGGGAAGCTGGGGCTCACCTCTCCACACCATTCCCCCTTGGTTCCCTTGGTGTGACCCCTGGAGAAGAGCCTTTCATCTTAAAGCTTCTTCATGAAGCTTTGAATGGTTTGCCATCCCGCCTGAGCCGCGACTTTGGAGGCTTTCCACTGCCGGGTCGTGGGGGAGGTTCTTGGCCCAAAGGCCATGTCTCCAGTGCACGTGGCATCCCACCTTCCATGGGTCACGCCCTGCCATGGGGTCAGGACACTTGTGGGTCAAAACCAACATGGAGGTGGGTTCTGTAAATAGTTTATGGCCCAGAATATCTAAGTACGACGTTTGTGAATGATTCGTTAAAAACTGAGCCCAAGTGGCCATCCCTCCAGGAACACGCCACGTCCCTAGCGTCCCTATCCAGACTTCAAAGCTGTGGAGAGCAGGGGAGAAGCTGGTGCTCTGGGGAAGCATTTGAATATGAAACAGGAGGCTGTTGGGGACCCAGTGCACTAGGGAAACAGCGAAGATGGTGGCAGTGCCCTAGTGTCCCCCCACCCTGCCCCTGGTCAAGGGGCTCTTGCCTGGCACCTCACACACGTCACCAGGAGCATGTCCCTCTCCCACCTGTGAGGTCTCCAACCTCGGCTGCTCAGCTCCCTCCTCGCTGTCACGGTTGATCTGGTTGTGACTCCACTCGGTGGGAGCCCTGCCTGTGCTCGGGGGGCAGCATTTCCTAGCTGGGGTACCCCAGAAGGAGAGCCCAGGCGAGGAATGGTGCATGTGACTTGTTGAGGATGTGCGGGGACATGGGCAGGGATCAGAGAAGGGACAGCAACCCTCTAGGGGAGATTAGAAAACCCAGAATGCGATAGGACTTTGTCCTGTGGGGAGTCCTGGGAAGCAGAAGCACAGCAGCCAGGAGCTGAGGTGCTGGGCGTCCATACCCCACTCCTGTCATCTGGGCCACGTGAAGTCACATCCAACAAGCCCTGAACTGGGTGGCACCAGCCAGGCCGAGAAGCAGGAGCTCATTGCCAGAGTCAGGTTTGCAGGACATGGAAAGGGGATCCAGTAGAATATGGGGGACACCACCCGCTGATGTTGGGGCCTTTTGCCCCCCACCTGTGGGCGCCATAGAGCCACCAGATAAAATACAGGGTGTCGGGTTAAGTGTTAGCCTCAGTTAAATAGGAAATCTGTTTAGTAAATATGTCCTAAGCACCTTTTCTTGATCCGGAATTAACCTAACTGAGGTTCCTGTATTGTTATTTTACTTGATCTGACAAGCCGGTCCCCTCATAATCCTGATCGTAGTAGACTCCCTCCCTCCAACCTGCTCTTCCTCCCTCTCTTCTTTCTTTCTGTGACTTCCTCAGGGAATGGCCAAAGGCCTGGAGTGCTGATAGCTAAGAAAATCTGACACTTGGAGCCAGGCAGCACCCAGAACCCTCCAGCATTAGTCAGAATCCCCCCTCAAGAGCCCAATACCCTCAGGAGCACTTGGAACCCCCCAGCTACAACTAGACTTCTTCCAACAGCACCCAGCACCCCACAGCAGCACTCATACACCACACAAGTGCCCAGCACCCTTAGTAGCACTAAGGAGCCCCCAGCAGCTCTGAGCCCGTGTCTCCTGAAGGAGGTACTGTTTTCTCATGGGTGGAATAGAGGGCACCTACTTTGTCCGTAAGCAAACAGATGGGTGCACCTGGTGGGGTGTCTGGCCCATGGCCAGAGCTCCAGCATTCCTACCACTACTTGGAATGTCCCAGCTTCTTTCCTTTGTCTTGAATGTAATCTCAGAGCACCTCTAAAATGGATGTAAAGAGTTAGACAGGACATCCTCCTTCTGGACTGGGATCTGTCTCCAAACTGTTGCCTTCCTATCAAAAATAGTTCTGGAATACTCCTTGTATTAGTTTTAATCGATGACCCTATAGAGTGGGCACTGCGGTGGTGTTTACCGGACACAGAGGGAGAACGAGAACCAGGAGTTCAAATCAAAAGGAGTTCCTAATGTTTCCTTTGCCCTCCTTGTGGGTCCTCCTCTGAGCAGTCTGGGGAGCCCTCTCCTGCTTCTAAGGCCCTGGGGCTCCCCGCTTCTGGTGCTCCCACATCCTTCAACCTGTCCATGCGGACTCAGAGGCCTGTCCTCTCCTTTGCTTCAGTCCCAGAGGGCAGTGGAGACCCTCCCAGCTGTGGCAAAGGTGGGCCTCACCTCCCCGCACGCCTTCCCCACCTGAGCTGCTCAGGAGGGTCTGCAGCACCGGTGGTGGGGGGGCGCTCCCCGGTTCCCTAACCCTCTCTCCCAGGGCCTCCCTTTCCTGTGAGTTCAGTGGAAAGAGGTTGGCAATTTTAAAAATGCACTATACTGAAGATGTGGGTCAAGGGAAAATAAACCCACGGAAAGGACATCTACTGGTCACGCTGGCAGAGATTTCTATTCTGAGAGTCCGAGACTGGGAGACGGAGCTGGGATGTGGGAAAACCCCCTGTGGGGCATAGGGTGGCAGCCTCTTGGTGATGAGACAGCCCCCCATCCTTGGATGCAGGTGATGTCGGTGCCCATCCCAGAGGCTCTGGGGTGAGGGGATGGATGTTCAGGGTGAGCACATGTCCCTGGCAACAAGTTGGTCCCCATCCCCTTACCTTCAGCAGGTCTTCCCAAAGATCTGCCCTCACTGTTCCTGGGGCCCTGGGCACCCCCTGGACTATGGGACTACAGTCTCTTTACCTGTGTTGGTGGAGGGCTGGGCAGCCTGATGGGGAGATTCCCCACCCCCGGACACTTGCCGTTCTATAATTCTATGTCTGCTGATGGCAGCCTGCTTCTCCTCACACAGGGGCCTTCCTGGGATCCAGTCAGCCCCTGAGGCCCCGTGCTCTTGGGGTCTGTGCTGGGAGCTTCTCTTTGGGGATCCCACCAGGCCAGACAGACTTCGTCTTGTTGCTCTGGCATGGGACCCTGCCATTGGCAGCCAGATGAAGCAATGACATGTTTTAAGCAATGGAAGTAACCGGGTTGCCTGTAAATGTTAGAGATGAGCTTATATACTTCTCTGGTCCTTCTCCTTGTCAGGTACAGAAACTCCTGTGACAGAGATCTCAGCCCACGTCCAGAGCCAGGGGATGGAGAAGTCTGGTGTGCAGTCACCATGCAGGCCCCACCTGGCTTAGCTTCCCACTCAGGCTGGCACCTCTGTGTGCATGAAGGGGCCTCACCCCCTCTTCCAGTTAACGGCCTGCCTGCCACTGGGAGTTCTGAGCAATGCAGGGGTCCCCTGAGGCAAGTCACTGGACCACACTGGCCTTTCTAACAGATGTGATGCAAGGCCCACCTCACTTTGCTGTGGGGACGAGCTACCAGCACGACCCACACTTGTGCCCCATGGAAGCAATACAATGCACGGCACCTGATTACCTTTGGCTGCCCTTCGAATTCTCTGAAAATTCAGTGATGGGGGAACTGTGGTTGTCTGCTTCCAAGAAGGCCCCCTGGGTACCTGCAACCCCTCTCGGTCTCCTCCCATCTCCTCCCCACGTACCAGAACATGTCACTTCCGGGATCAGATGTTAGGGCACTGAGGCTCCTGTGTTCTCTCTCACCTCTGTGAACCTGTTGCTCTGGGCAAGCCGACAGGACACAGGATGAGGCAGTGCGCCCCCCTGTGGACAACCCTGTGACCTTGGACCTGGAAGCTTCAGGCCCAGTTGAGCCTTCAGATGAGACCTTGGCTCCAGCTGTCTGCCTGATTGAAACCCATGACAGACCCTGACCCAGGACCACCCAGCTGGGCTGCTCCAAGGTTTCCAAGCCTCAGAAACTCTGTGAGATAATAAATTTTTGCTGCCAGGAGCTGCTTGGTTTTTAAGCACAGTGTTAGGCTGCAGCTGGTAATGGATACGAGGCCCCGGCAATAATGGAAAGCAGCCACAGCTCACCGAGTCAGTCAGTCTGTTAGTGGGCCGAGGTCCACAGCGCACGTCACGCAGCCTGTCTCCTCTGGCAGTGTTGCCCGCCCCCGCTGCCTCCCCTCAGCCTTGTTTTCCTCTTTGCACAGTGTGCACAATAGTGCTGCTCTCTCTATGGGCTTGGGAAAGAATGATCTGAGTTGGGGCTTAGAACATTGCCTGGGAAACAGGCGTGGCCCACTAGGGACCTGCCCAGGACCGGCCTCCTGCCGTCTGCAGGGGAGGGAGACGGCACCAACAGACACCATTTTTAAGGGCTGGGAATGAAGCCTGAGAGCCTTTGGGGTCACCTACATGCTCAGGGAGATGCAGACAGGCGCATAGTCATAGCAAGGGTCAAGGGCAATCAAGGTTCGTGACACTTGCCCTCCTGGCTCTGCTTCCACAGCTCACTCTGAAGCAGATGGATGCCCTCCTTCTTTGCAGCTGGTGCCAGGAAGTCCAAATGCATGAGGACAGCGGGCTGGCAGGAGAATACAGCTCTGTCCTCTCTGGGATCCCAGGGGGTCCCACGCCCTCCTTCCAGAACACTAGCCAGAGGAGCCACTGGCAGCCAGATGAAGCAATGACATGTTTTAAGCAATGGAAGTAACTGGGTTGCCTGTAAATGTTAGAGACGAGCTTATATAAAAAGTTGGTGCAAGAGCTATAATCAAAATGATTACAAGGTATAACAAGGAGACAAAGGAAGGAGAGCCAGAAATTAAGGACATTAAACCAAGAAGCCAACAGCTAACCCGAGGCTGCAAATGCTATGGTTCAGAGTTTGTGTGTCAACAGTGTCAGCCTTGGGAAAAAACTGCTGGATGTCTGGTGGGAAAGGCTATTGCTAGAATGTACTTAACCCAAAGGAAACAGAAATGTTCTCCCCACAGAGAGAGGGTGGGAAAGTTAAATGAGGAGTTGTTTGTCTGCCTGGATTGCTGGCCAAGCCACTCCGAAGGACCCGAAATATAAGCAGGAAGTGTTGGCAGGTCACTCTCCCTCTGTGCCCAGCGGGACACGCGGCATGTGGCACAGGGGTGGGGACGTGTTGGCATCCTTGCCTGGCTGTCTCATCGATACAGAGGGGGCCCCAGCCCACATTGGAACCATGGTGCCAAGCCCAGTTCCCCAGCCCCAAACCCACCCAAGGAAAGACCCTCCCCCTGGCATGGGTTTGAAGAAGGAGGAGGCCCCCCACTGGCTGCAGCTCCAGTGCTAACCACTGCCCTATGGGACATGGCCTCGTTGCTGCCCCTCTAGGCCATGTCTGCGGACAGGGGGTTGGTGCATCGCTTGATTCCCTCTCAGAGCCTGGTACCTGAGTGTGTCGCCTGGTCACAGCCACTCCTTCAGAAAACACATCTCCCTCCCCTCCAATTGCAGATCTAATTAGGCATCATGACACCTCGGGGCAGTCACCTGAAATGTTGTCATTTGTTATTTTTAAATGCCTTATGCATGAGGTCCATTGACTTTCACTGTGGTCTTCCATCCTTCTGGCAGCCATAGGTTCAGAAAGTAAAAGTACAGGCGAGTGGCATGAGGCTAGTGACGTTGGGTGACCTGGTCCTGGGGGCAGAGCCCGAGGGGAAGTCTGGGCCCCAGACTCAGGTGCCAGGCTGCCTGTGATCTGGCGACAGCGCCCCTACTCACAGCCCCCACTTCAGAGGGTAAACAGGCTCAGACCCATTCCAGGAAGTGGAGAGTCGTGGGCACCTGTGCCATCTGCTGCTCAGGCCCATTGCTCCCACCATTCTGCTCTGGGCTTCATGCCCCATCTTGGAACTTCCCTGAGGGGCTCGGGAGACCCAGGTGGCACTCCGTAGAAGCAGACCCTGAGATGCACGTGTGTGCACAGGGTTCTTGAAGAAAATGCTCTCCTGAGAAGCCAGCACCCTGAGGGGCAGAGCAGGAAGGGAAGCATGGGGAGCGTTCAGCCAGAGGCCCAGCCTGCGTCGATCCTGCAGGGAGCTCTGGAGTGTGACTTCCACGAGTGAGCCCCCGGGGTCAGGAATCTGGAACCCTGCCTCAGACAGTCCTTGGCTGACTGCTGTGTCAGCTCCCAGACAGGCACTGCCTGGAGCCTGGGGGCAGCCCCCACCTGGGGCAAGGTGCATAGGAGCCCAGGGGGGTGCCCCATGCCAGCAAATGGGAGTAGGGCATCTCGGTGGCAAACCCTTAGCTTCTGCTCCCCTGGATTTCACCTTGGACTGGAGAGTGTTCTGTCCACATGGTCCATCTTCCTCCCGTGGCCCCTCATTACCTTATAAACACTCACTACCCAACACTCCCAGGGACCCTCATGGTAATTAAGAGCAGCTTTTCCTTCTAGCTGGTGAGGAACCCCAAAACTGAAAATGGGAGAAAGACTAGTTAGCTGTACAAAATGTTCCAAAAGACAAGTAATAACACGATTTTTATTTTCCATCCACAAGTACGACTCCACATGAGCTTGGTTCCTAGCACAGTGCCTGGCAAATCGTATTCCAGCTCTGTCTTCTTCGCCAAAGCAAAAGAATCCTTTTTGCAAAAGCATTCTTCCGAGTGATTTCCAACATGACTGTAGAGAGTCCTGCATGTTTCAGGAACTCATTGGTGTGGGGGTTCCAGGAACACTGTCTGAGAACCCACCACGAACCAGAGGAAGCAGGAGCTGGGTCCAACCCTTCCCAAATGACAGGTCCCCTTCCTTTTCTGGAGAGGGACAACCAGACCAGCAGAACGTTGACCTTGAACGTTTAACCCAGATCTTTTCAGGCCTGACAGTTTCATCATCCTAGTGCTCCCCTGGGAACATCCGGGAATCTGTGTTCAGGGTAGTCCCATTCTATCCCTTCTTTCTTTTGTGAATCATGGTGTGGGAATCCTGGAGGGCTTTCAGCAGGAGGGGGCATTTGAACTCTGCCACGAGGTGCAGTGTTAGCTGGAGAATGGAAGGAAGTGAATTCTGGGGCCACATGCTAGGCCATGGAGGTGGGAGCATAGGTTCTGATTTTCTGTGTGGCTGGAGCGTAGGGGAAGGCAAGCCCTGTGCTAAGCTGTGGGGCTCTGGGCTACAGGAAAGTGGAGGCCATGCAGTTTTTGAAGAACACAGTAAAGCAATGTGACCAATAGAGGAGAGAAATGATTATGCATGCAACTTCAGCTATAAGGAGAAACTGCAACATGAAATGCTGACAATAATTATGTTAATGATATCATGGGCTACATAATAGTTCCCAAATGTTCCGGGAAGAAATTACACATCCAGACAGGTTCAAGCCCTTAAAAGTTAATTATACCAAATCTGAGAACCTCAATATAGGGCCTTCCCATGTTTAGAGAGGGTAATAGCAAACTCGGGAAGATTTTTAATCTAACATATACCCATCCTTCAAATTATGATATCTAAGAGATGCTGCCGATCTCTAGCATAAACAGTTCTGAGGTTAATGACTCTCCAGTGAAGAGTCAATTAGAGGAGAGTTT
The DNA here is from genome assembly GCF_010015895.1 of Lontra canadensis. NCBI lineage: Eukaryota > Metazoa > Chordata > Mammalia > Carnivora > Mustelidae > Lontra > Lontra canadensis. The sequence goes on from NW_022631007.1 coordinate 17,255,611, forward strand.
CTCTCATCTCCCTGCTCAACATAAGCAGATTAAAACGAACATTTCAGACCCTGCCAGAACTGGGTTTGCAAAGTAAAATACTAGCCTCTTTCATTTTTTGTAAAAAAAAAAAAAAATCATCAAGGTATGGACATGCCATGGGGAGCCGGGTCGCAGAATGATCTGGGGTCTTTGTGAAGTACAGGGAGGCTGGCGGGACCCTGGTCCCGCACAAGCCTCACTCTAGTGTCCCTTTGCCTGCCTTCTGCTCCTTGTCTGTGGCTTTTTCCCTCCAAGCCCCCAGCGCCACGATCCCTTCACCCTCCCCATGTTGTTCTCATGCTTTTTCCTCCTTAACCTCTCTGACAACTCCTTAACTTTGCTGGGGATTCTGCACATTCTCCAGGTGGGTCCGGGCCTGGGAGCTGACGACCCCCCTGCTCCTCCAGGGACCATCGGGATTGTGAGCCTGCGGTCGGCCGCATGCCCTTGACCCCCATCCATGTGTGCAGGTTTCTTAGTTGTGGGATCTTAGTGGACTTTGTTTGGAATGAAGCAGGAATCCTTTGCGTTTGAGGAAAGAGTGAGGTCCGCTGACATTCACAGGACAGCAATAAGGATGCTGACTGGGTGGGACCCGTGTGTGGTATGTGTGTGTCTGTGTGTCTGTGTGTGTGTCATGAGTATGGCGAAGGTGTGACATGTGTAGATGTGCGGGTGTGCATGTCTGGACAAACAGATCCCGTTCTCAGCTTTTATGTGCCAGTGTCCGCTCTCAGCTGAGGGGCGCTCAGAGAAGAGTCAGCCCCTGTCCTCATGGATTTCTAATTTTCATCGATTTGCAGATCTTGCAACTTTGTAACATGTTGGAAGGTCTGCTCGTCTGTGACAATTGTAGCAGCTCCAGTAGAGAACAGAGCCCAGAGTTGAAGTGAAACAGTTTGATGCATTGATGCAGGCAGGTGCGCCCATGTGTGTACCCACACTCACAACCACCAGTGGCATCAAGCCTGGGCTTTCCTGGAGCCCCTTGCCTAGCCTTCTGCCCTGTCTACACTGCCCCTCCTCCTGCAGCAATGACCAACTTGCTCTCACATGTAACAAGACCACTTTGTTTTCTAGAAGTGTCCATGAATGGAGACCCAGCATAGCATGTTTTTAGTTTTAGATATGGTGACACCAAAAGAGACTTCCCTTCTGGTGTTAGTCCGTGAGAACTAATAGGTGATTGGATTCATGTGACCACTGTGACATCTCCTGAGTTCTTTTCAGGGGTGCAGGTGAGCTATAAGGTATGTTTGGCCCTTTGGGTCTTGGTCCAGGGTGCAGGGTGGGGTGTGGGCAGCATTGAATCTGGGGCGAATGGGTGCCAGTAATGGTTGCCATTCTGGGTGCCCAGGAATGGGGAGGACCTCCACCAGGCTGGCGGGAAGGGGAGGTCCTCACCCTCCCCTCCGTGCAACCAGCACTATTTCTCCCCAGATCCTTTGTTTGGTTCTCACAGGGATGGTTTCCCATGCACACGCCCTAGTGGGTACTTAACTCACAGCTCAACGGGGTGACCTCTGTGTATTTGCATGTTCTCCAGAACATTCTCTGTGTGCAGCCTTCTCCTCTCTGCACTCTGCCGGGCAGGTCCAGGGCTCACCCCCTTTTCTCCGCCCCTCAGGGACCCCTCACCTGCCTGACCTACTGTCCAGCGTCTTGAACGCTACTGTTGCACACACTTTGTCCAGGTGGTTAGTGATTTCAGGTGGATAAACCCGCCCCCCCCTTAAGCCCCAGGGGTGGGAAGGGCAGTTTCCAGCTCAAAACAATTAACCCTTCATGGCTCTCCATCTTATAGCCCTGCATTGCTGTAATCCTGTTTATTTTTCTATATAAACTCTAGAATTAGCTTGTCAAGTTCCTGCTGTTATTTTATTAGGATCACATTAAGGTTTCTAAAAGTCACTAATGTACCAATTTTTCTGAAAATTGAGTTCTTGCCCAAAATTAAGATCTACCTCTCCATGTGTTCAAGTCCTTTTTTCTGTATCTCCGTAGGAGTTGGACTTTTCTTAATACGGTTTTGCAGCTTTCTTGTCAAATTTGTTCCAAGGTATTTTCTTTTTTTGTCTTTTCTTCCTTCATACTTTTAACAGGTTATTATTTGTGTAAAAGCGTGGTATATTAATTTGGGGACCAGCTTTGTGTTAAGTGTTTAAAGTTTCTCACTATTTTCAATTACATTTCCAGCTCTGTCTGCAAGTGGAAAGCCAATAATTAGACACTGCTTTCTTTCTTGTTTAGCTGCATTTTCTTATTGTGTTGAACAACACTTCTAGAATTGATGTGGTACTTTGGGATATCCTTGCTTGCTCTCAACATTAAAGAGAGCATTTATTTTTCTCTTACTATTAAGAGTGATTATGGCTTTTTTTTTTTTTTCTTTTTGGCGTTAAATTTCTGATGCTCCTAAGGAGTTAGGCAAGCATCTCTTCGTTATGTTTATTAAGCTCTGAAACCAGGATGGATATTGAATTTTCTAGTGTGGCTTTCAAAAATCTAAGGAGTGGAGACCTCCTGTTCTCCTGTGATCAAGTAGCGCCATTCCTCCCAGGTTCCCTCTCTTACAGGAAAAAAATCTCCTCTGCATACGACAAACAGGCATGGGAAGAAGGAAAGGTGGAAGGAAGGAGGTAGGTGGTCAAGGGAACTCAAGACTCAGGAGAACGGACTCTCAGGGACTCCTTGGGCTCTCTTGTTGCCTCCAGCCCTAAACTAACAGCAGACACAGATAAGAAAGGGCTTGGAGAGCAGTGCGTTCCTGGGGCCAAAGTGTAGTTCAACAGCAGCGAACTGTTTGGGAACACTTGTCCTACACCAGCCCAGCACCAAGTGAAAGTGTGCATGACCAGGGAACTCGACTCTTCCATCCCAGCCCTTCCCTCCCCACCCTGCCCCTCAGACGCAGGCCGCCTGCTCAGGTCCCCCCTGCCCGGGGTCAGGAGGGTGATACACTACCCTTGGGGAAAAGATGGTAGACTTCTCATCTGAAATCATGGGAGCCAGTGGCAAGCAGCACTCACTTTTCGAGTCCTGGAGGAAAAGATTTGCCTCTGTTTCTACATCTGCTGAAAACACCCTTCTGGGATGAAGCTGGAAGAAAAACCCATTCTCACCATCTAAGAAAATTTGTTGCTAAGAAATCTACCCCCTAGGGGCGCCTGGGTGGCTCAGTGTGTTAAAGCCTCTGCCTTCGGCTCAGGTCATGATCCCAGGGTCCTGGATCGAGCCCCGCATTGGGCTCTCTGCTCAGCGGGGAGCCTGCTTCCTCCCTCTCTCTGCCTACTTGTGATTTCTGTCTTTCAAATAAATAAATAAAATCTTAAAAAAAAATCTACTCCTAAAGAATGGTTAAAAGAAGAAGGTCTTTAAACAGAAAGGAAATGATGACAGAAGAAGGGTTGACATTGGGAGGGTTGAAATGGACTTAATAAAATTGGGGTGAATCTATTAGTCAACCCTTTTTCTCACAAATTTCTTAAATGTACTTGATGGTAGAAGCAAAAATTGTAGCATTGCTAGATGTGGTGCCCAATGTATTTTGAGGAAACATTTCAGGCAGTGAGGAGGGGAAGTTATCTCAGTGGAAACAAGACTTCTGTACTTTACTCAAAGGAGCCAAACCCTGGTACCAGGAGAGTACAAATTATGAATACGTACCATAACACCTAGAGGAAACTCAAGAACAGAAGAGACAGACTAAAAAACACGACAAACAAACCAAGATGGGATTCTAAAAACAGTTTAATAACCCACAGAAGGGTAAGAAAAGGAAAACAGAAGTATACAGAAAAGGAAAAGGCAAACTGAAGCCCTAACTTATCAGCCATGACCCTAAACGTAAATGATCCACATACACCCCCTCCCAGGGAAAAAAAGGACAAAGAGTGAGGGTGGGTTAAAAAACAAACACAGGGGTGCCTGGGTGGCTCAGTGGGTTAAGCCTCTGCCTTCAGCTCGGGTCATGATCTCAGGGTCCTGGGATCAAGCCCCGCATCGGGCTCTCTGCTCAGCAGGCAGCCTGCTTCCCTCCTCTCTCTGCTTGCCTCTCTGCCTACTTGTGATCTCTGTTAAATAAGTAAATAAAATCTTTAAACACACACACACACACACATACCATGATCCAACAACAGTGTGTCTGTAAGAAACTCACTTCAGATATAACTGTGTAGGTTGGTTGACAGTGAGAGCATGGGAAAACTTACTCCGTGCAAACATTAATGAGGAAAAAAGCAAGAGCAGCTCTACTAATGTCAGATAAAGCAGACTGCAGATCAGAGATTACTAGAGACAAAGAGAGATATCATATGAGAAAAGGATCAGTCCACCAGAGAGACATAGCTGTCCCCAAAGCGTATGCACCAAACACAGAGCCTTGAAATACACGAAGCCAGAACTAATAGAGCTTAACCAAGAAGTGGAGACACCCACCATTCCAGCCGGGCTATTCAGTACCTGCTTTCAGCACAAAGAACTGGCGGAAAACCAGCAAGGCGGTAGAAATACTGAACGACACAATCAACCACTGGTATCTAGTTGGTACACAGAGAAAACTCTGCAAGTAGCACCTGAATACACATGACTTTGTTAAGCAACTGCGGAACATTCGCCAAGATTGATCGTATCAGCTGCCTCAACGAGTGTTTTAAGATTTAAATCATGCACAGTGTTTTCTCTGACCATAAGGAAATCAAATAGAAGTCAATACAGAAAGATTAAGAGGAAAATCTCTAAACACTTAGAAATGAGACTAGACATTTCAAAATAATCCATGGGTCAAAGATCAAGTTTCAAAGGAAATAAAACAAAAACATAGAACTGAATGAAAATGAGCATGTGACAAATCAGAACGTGTGGGATACAGCTGAAAGAGGAATTTAGAAAGTTTATAAATGTTTATCTTAGAAGAGAGGGAAAATCTCAAATCAGGAGTCTAAGTTTCTACCTCAAGAAACTAGAAAAGAAAGTAAAATAAGTAAAAAAACAAACAAACAAAACAGAAGAAAGAACTAGTAGGGGCAGAAATCAATGAAACTGAAAACAGGAAAGCAGTTGAGAAAAATCAATGACACAAAAAGCTGGTCCTTTGAAAAAAATCAGTAAAATTGATATATAACAAGATTGACTAAGATTAAAAGAAAAGGTACACATTACTAGGATCACGAATGATACATCAGGGATGATATCAGAAGCTTTCACTAGAGATCCTGCAGATACTACAGGGATGATGAGGGATACCACAAACAACTTTGTGATCATAAATTTGACAACTTAGAGGAAATGGACCAACTTTTCAAAAAACTAAAAACTGCCAAAACTCAACCAAGATGAAATAGACAATCTGATTGACCATAAAGCCATTGAAGGAGTTGAATTTATAATTTAAAGCTCAACGTGATTATTGGCAAAGTACAAAAGCAGCTGAATGGAAGAAGGTAGACTTGTCAACACATGGTGTTGGAGCAATTGAACATTCATGGGCAAAACACTAGCCAAACAAACCCAACCAACCAACCAACCAACCAACCAACCAACCAACCCCACCCCCACCCAACCAACCCAAAAACCCAACCCAACCAAACCAACTCAAACAACCAATCCCACCAAACCAAACCAACTAATCACCCCAACCCAACCAACCAACCCAACAAACTGAACCAAACCAGTTAACCAAACTGACCAATCCAACAAACTGAACCAAACCAGCCAACCCAACCAAAACCCCTCAACCTAAACCTCAGACATTACTTTTAAAAATAACAACTAAAATTGAATCACAGACTTTAATATAAAATTACAAATCTTTCAGAAAAACATAAGATAAAATCTTGGGACCCAGGGTGAAATGAGGAGTTCTTAGATTTGACACCAAAAGCAAAAAAGGAAAATTGAACAAAATGAAAAACATTTGCTCTCTGAAGAGAGTAAAACAAGCCATTGAATGGGAGAGAATATCTGAAAACCACGTTATCTGATGAAAGACATGCATTGAACACATACAAAGGATTCTTAAAACTTAATAGTAAAACTAAACAATGTAATTAGAAAATGAGCAAAAACCAGCAGTAAAGATGGCAAATGCATACCTGAAAAGAGGCTCCATCTCCTTACACCTCTATCACCCGATGCCGGCAGAGACAGAGCACGCATTACTCATGCACCACCAGCAGGTTGTAAAATAGTGCAACCGTTCTGGGAAAAGAGGTCTGCGTTTATCTTATAAAACTAAACGTGCACCTACTCTACAGTCCAGCAATGGCACACTTGCAAATTTCTCTCAGAGAAGTGAAAACTAAGGCTTACTATATAGATACTCATAGCAGTTGAATTCCTGATAGTCAAAACCTGGGGAAAATTCAGATGCTTAAAGGAGTGGAATAAATACTCAGAAGTAAAAGGGAACCAGTAACAGACACACACAACTTGATGGCTCCCCAGAGAATTATACTAGGTGAAAAAATCTCATCCTGAAAGTTATACGGTATATGATTCCATTCACGTAGCGTTCTTGAAATGACAAGTTTACAAGAATGGACTATGGGTTGGCAATTTCCAGCGTGCAGGGGCAGGTGTACGAGTGGGAGGAAGGGACAGGTGTCATGGTAGAAGACCACATAAGAGGACTCTGTGCTGACACAGGTGTCCTGTACCTGTCAATATCCTGGTTGTGATATCATGCTGTACTTTCCCAGGACATCCCCATTGGGGGAAACTGAGTAAAGTGTATAAGGAGCCTTGATATTATTTCTCACAATTGCATATGAGTCTACAATTATTTAAAAATTAAAAAATCTAATTAAAAAAATCCAAACGGTTAACCACACGCTTTTTTTCCCCAATGACCTGCTTGTTGGAGGATTATGTAATAGCTTTCCTTGTACTGATCAATCTTTATTCCTTAGATAAACTCTGTCATGCAGTATGTTCTTAACGCTCTGTTCCATTCCACCTGTTCATTTTTTTACATTAATATTTATGAAGGAGGTTGTGCTCACGTTTTTCCTTCTGTGTGTTCTGTTAGCACTAGGAGCTACTGTTACACTGAGTTGACACAAAGGATCTGGAGATGTATCTTTCCTACCCTGTCTCTGGACCCTTTCAGAGAACCTTAGGGTGACGTGTTTCTTGAAGGCTAGCTATATTCATCCCTGCATTTCTTGCCGTTTTTGCTTTAAACGTTTCATCTTACATTACCTGGCACAGAGAATACTTGACCAATCTTCACTGCAGATTGTTCCGTTTTGTTTTCTTTTTCTTGTCATTGTTGTTATCCCCACCATCTTGCCCTCTCCTCCTTCTGGGTCCCTGGGTTTAGATTCAGCTCTCATCATGGCATCTCAGTTCAGGCTGGGATTTTAAGGCCAGGATCCTTTTCTTCCCTATTATTGGGTTAGTTTTATCTCTGTATTTTGATGATACGACAAATATTTTTTCTAGTTCTCTCGTCTTATTTATCTTTTAGAAGAGATCTGGTTTGCTGTGAGCTCTATGATTCATGTCTGTGTGCTCGTGTGTGTGTTATTTCCAATAGTTTCGTTACTTATTGCCTCCTTATGGTCCATGGTTACCGACAATGTTTAGTGATAGAGTAAAACCCCTATTTCTCGATGAAAAGTGTTAGCATCCCCTCTCTTCCAACCCCAGAGACCTAACTCCTGTTCCCTTCTCCTAGCTTCCTCCCCTCTTGTCCACTTCCAACTTGGCTTAAACCCTGTTTTTAATCTCCTGTGATTACATTGTTATGTGGGATTTTTTTGTGCTTGATCTATCAGCTTTACCTCCCCCTCCATTTCCTGATTTTGTTGTTAGATGCTCGTTTCTTCATTGGCACATTTATAAATTAGTTCTGCTCTCTAAGAAAAATGCACAGAGTTCAGCAATAGCCTGCTCTTCGATCTGGGGGATTGTTGCTGATTCACTGACATTTTTCCCTCATCACTTGCTGGATTACAAAAAATTGTTTTCTCACACTGAGATCAGGGTGCCATTCCCCAAGCCCTTCATGTTTGAAGATGTCTATACATTTTCTTATATGTGAGCAACAATTTCTCTGGGGAGATTCTTCGTAGACATGGAAGAAATTTGAAGCAAATCATCTGGTGTCTAATTCACCTTTATTTTCTTCTTCCTAGAGGCTCACAGGATTCTTTATCCTTGAAACACACTCATCTTACTGGAATCTGTTTGTTCTGTTTAAATTTTTCTTGGGGCATGGTATGCCCCTTCAGTTACCAGATTCAAGTCTTTAATTTCTCCTTTCCTCTGCTATGTCTTAGAATGGTTATCTTTTTGACTCCATTTTTTCTATTCTCTTCTTCAGAAGCATCAACTTCAGCGTGTTCTGTCCTTTTCTGTCTGTCTTCTAGATCTGTTATTTTCTCTCTAATAATCTTAATATTGTTTTTTCCATTGTATTCTGCTTTTGTAGTTCTTCATTTTTTTTATCAATATGTACCCTTATTTTTTCTACTTTTCTTGTGGCTTTTATTTCTCTATATTTAAAAGTTTATCTTTCATTTCTTGGTCTGAACTCCAGCAGCTTATTTTTATCTCTTGTGACCTATCAGCCTTTGTATCTCATCCTTCTGTTTTTGTTTCCAAGAGACTGTGTTTTAAATTCTCTTTGATATCAGGGAGATTTTTTTACTTGAAATTATTTTTATCTTCCTAAAACACTTCTTTGGAAATGTGTTCCCCTTGCCGTTTGATGACAATGTTCTTTGTTTCCTGCATTTTTCTGAGAATGTCTATAAAGGACATGTGTTCATGTTTGGGTTGGTATTTAGATAGGAACAGGGTGCTTTCCTTTGTTGAACAACTTGCTGAAGAATACTGTGAGACATGGGCAGGATTTTTAATCCAGAGATTAGATGTTTAAATGTCCTCTGAGAGCAATCTTTAAAAACCAGCTCTCCTGTTCACTCTACCCAGATGCTTATTTCTGCTTCTGCTCCAAACACCACATCCTCCCGTTCAGAGTGGACCACAGGGTCTGATCAACTCCAGGGCATCTTCTGTATTTCAGACTTGGTAACTTAGAATTTATCTCTTTTGCTGACTGTGATCGGTCACCATCTCTCTCCACCCAGCTGCACCAACAGCCAGTTTCTTCTAAAAATAACACTAATTAAAGAATATTTATCGCAAGCTTGCTATGAAAGGCACTGTTCTAAGTGCTTTTCAAGATTATCACATGCACTCTTCTGTGATTTTATGTTCTTGACATCTAAGGAAAGTGAGGCAGAGGGTGGAGAAGCTGCCCATTGTCACAGCTCTGTGGGTCACAGATACAGGCTCAGCTGTGGGACTTCAGATGGTGACTCCAGGGGCTGTATTTGTAACATCAACTACCCATCTTCCAGTCTCCTTATACAACCTCATTTCTCCTGCCACCCTATTGATTGGATGTGAGGGACCATAATTTAAACACTTCAGAACCAACCCACCTATTTTGGAGAACAACCTCTGTGATTGGTCTCAGACATCTCTTGGGAGCACCTACTCAGAGTTGCATGTTGGCTTGTTCCTGGTTTCTTTGATGGCTAGCTTTATTTTCAGGTCTGATGATGGAAGGGGTGGTCCACCTGGGTCTCCCACAAGGGAGGACCTGTTGCCCCAGCTACTGGCATGATCAAACTCTAAGACCTTCCAGATTGCTCAAAGTCATGCATTTCCTGAGCAGCCACATCCAATATTCTCTCAAGACAGGTAAATGAAGGCCCACACCTTGGGACCAGAGCAGGACAAAGCTGATGGGCCATGCTAGCTCTGCTCGCCCTCTCCCTTTTGCCCACAGACTTAGCCAACCCCCATTCCCATGTACCTCAGATGTGTTTCTCCACTGGGTCTCCTGCTCCACTGTCTCTCTCACTTTTCCTTCACTGCTGGGGAGCCAGCCCTTTGGCCATGTGACTCCACTTCACTGGCTCCTTCTCTTCTTGATCTCTTGGATCTGCTTCTTCCTATCCTTTTATTATTGTTCTCGTTGTTATTATTTTTCACCAAAACTGTTTTCTGGGGGGGCTTACCAATGGCCTTGTGTCGTCATCCCACCTGGCTATTTCTTCTCATTCTCTAGGACTCTCCTGGGTTTCCATCCAGATAGTCTGGGCACTGGGGGGCTTGGAACCCTTCCCATTGGCCGTGTATAACTTGCCTGCAGGCCTCCCTTTGCCTGCGCTCCATCCTCCCCGCACTGGTGAACTGCACTACTGACCCCTCTGCCTCCCTAAATCTGGCCATCTTGCCATCCAACCCAAACTGTGACCAATCTGGCTTCTCTTTCCTGTTTCATTTCTTCCAAGTCCCTGCCCGGGGCCTTGAGATGAGTCTGGCCCCTGCCCGCCCCGGCACTGTCCTCACCTTGCTCCTGGTGAGTCACAGCACTCAGTCATGCTGGGAGTTTTGTTACTCCATCCATTCTGCTGACACCCCTTTCCTTTCCCACAGTCACCCACTCTGGTCCGGCCTAGGTCCCACCATGACTCAGCACTTGCTGTCTGAGTTTCCCTTCCTCTCCCATTAGAGGCTCCAACACCACGGGTCCAGATGGGTTCCCTAAAGCCCTGGTTGGCAGCACCTCAGTAAATGCCCAGTGGTCTCCCCTGCCCCCACCCTGAGACCGGGTAAAGTCACAACTGGGCTGACTTCTGTGACCCTGGCTCTGCCTCCAGTTGTCCCTGCCCTCACTTCCGACACTTCCATTCACACTTCTTATCCTCATCGCTGGATCCACAGCCCCCCACCACCCTGCTGGGTCCCCTAGCCACAACATCACCTCTCTTCTCCCCTGACAGAGGCAAGTGCCAGTCCCAAGTCTGCAGAGCTGACTGCCTCCGTAACTCATGGGCAAGATGCAAGTACCAACACGTGCCCTCCCATGGAAGGCTGGACCCTTACGAAGTCCTTCATGGCTATTTAAATGTTCACATGTTAGCGTCTCATCTCTCGCATAGACCACTGACGTTTGATGGGTAGGGACCTGCCCTTTGCTGCTTCTCTATCCACAGAAGGCCCTCCCAGGAAAGAGAAGCTGGGTGTGGCTGGTGCCTCAGCCTGGACCCAGAAGCAGGGGCTTGGGTGGAGTTCTCCAGGGGTCCTTCCCTGGGATTCCATGGGCTAGCCACTCCCATGCTCTCTGTCCCAAACTCCTTAACATGTGCTATTGTGGGCTCAGATCAAAGCAGGTGTATGTGAGTCGGTGGTCTGTAAGACATGAGGTGCTGGGTAAGGATGGCAGAGGGAGCCCCTCACCTAAGCTGACATGATGAGCCTTGAGGCAGCCAGCTGGCCATGTCAGGGAGGAGACCTGGAGCTCCTAGGAATCACCATGGTTTAGGTCTGTGGCTTTGAGCTTTGCACCAAAACAGCGTCACATGAGGAACAGAAGTCAAGCATTTAAATTCATTAACATTGATGTAAGGTTCACGGTTTACTGTCGGGACTGAAGGCAGCAAACTTCTCAGTTGGGTCTACCAAGATGAGTGAGTTAGAGCTGGACTCCTTTAGGGTTGTGATGGCTTTCACCCCTCTCCTGACTGACTTGAGTCCCTACTTCATGTCCCTCCTCTGTTTCACCTGACTTCCAAAGTCCCACCCGTGCGTCCTTCCTCCATATCCCCCCGGCCTGCCTCCTCTGGATGCCCAACACGCTGGAGCTGGTCTGTGGTGTTTGCCCCGAGCCATGGGCCAGGTTCTAATGAGCTGAGGAACTTCTAGGGCAGGTCACAGATGGGTTTATGTGTCTAGACTCTTGCTCACCCACCCGGGGATGGGTGCTGTTCTGGTCTTGAGCCAGGCCTTTCAGTTACTATTAGCTGGAGGGTAGGCATCAGTTAAATTCTCCTGTCAAGAGGAACTGACTCAGGAACTCCAAGCCCACTGTCACACTCATAGTGGAAATCTCCAGTTTTCTTGTTATCAAAGAATCATAATGGTCAGTGCAACCCACGTAAGTCTAGGGCTCCCTGTGGCACCGTCTTGGTGCAGCATGGCAAAGATACTGTGATCTTTTCTGAACACCTTAAGACACAATGGATCTTTAAACAATTATTTAAGGGGCACAAGAAGAGGTTTACATAGTTTATCCTACAGAAAGATTCCTAAAATCTCTTCTTTTCTTCTTTTCCAAGGACTACCCCATTATGGCAGCTGCTAAAAATCTGTCTCTCTCTCTCTGCTGCTCTCCTTTTTGGCTCCTTCCCTGGGGTTCTCAGCTCTCTCTGTTAGTTTAGGGGGCTATCACAAAAACACCACACACTGGGTGGCTTACAGACAACAGAAATTTCTTCCTCACTGTTCTGAGTCTGAGAAGGTCAAGGTCAAGGTGCCAGCTCAGTTGGGCTCTGCTGAAATCCCCTTTCTGGGTGGGTCGCAGGGTGCCAGCTAAGGGCATCAGTCCCATCGTGGGGGCTCTATCCTCATGACCTCCACGCTTTCAAAAGCTCCCCCTCCTACTTCCCTCATCTTGGGGTTAGGATGGGATGACACAAATATTCAGGCCACTACTTGAACATATCCCAACCATACTAAGGGGCTCTCATTGCAGTAGCATCTAAGACGGTCACCTTGTTCCCCTCCCTGACCACCTTAGAGTCAGTCCCTGAAAATCCAGCAGAACCTGAGGGAAGGCCAAGGAGAACAGAAATCCTCCTTCGCTCTGAGCCATTTATTAGCAGATGCTCGTGTCTCCTTTGAGCTGGTATCTTTAAGACAGCCGGTGTCAGGACCTGAGCTAGGGTTTACCACAAAGACTTGCTTAGTCCTGGTGGGCATGGTTATTACTCTCACTTTACAAATGAGGCCCAGACGTGCACAGCCCACAGCGGTAGGGCTGGGGTCCCATCCCACTTCACTCACACCACCCACCTCGGCGCTACCCAACCAGCCACCAGAACACAACAAGGACATGGACAATGGTCACAGATGGCTTTGTTCCCTTTTCATTATAGGTTTTGCCATTTGGGGCACTGGGCTCCACTGGGCTCTGTCTGGGCCGCTAGCGGGTGCATAGCTAGCTGTTCATACTGAATGTTCCAGCCTGGCCCTGGGAGGACCCCTGGTATGTCCCCAGAGCGCTGCTGGTCCATGTTTTTCCCAGGCAGGCTCCCTGGAAAATGGAGCCTGTTAGAACGCCAAGAACTTCTGTCAAGCCTTGCTCTTCCTCTCCCCCTGCAGGCCTATGGCGGGTTCTGGCCACCCGTGTCCCTGCTCCGGTGACTCAAGGGCCCTCCTTGAGCCCGGGGCCAGCTCCTCCTTCCTCGGGCCTCACCTGGGAGGCCTGGAAGATGCTGAGAGGCCACCCACGAGTGCTGGTACCCTCCCCAGGTTGGGCACCCCTCAGCACTCAGGGTACTTGGTCTTGGGCCAGAAATGCCTCTGAATTGTGATGTCTGAGTCCGGGAGTATGTGGGGGTTGGCCCCCCCCCCACAGACGGCACTTCAGGCTGGGGCCACCTAAGGCCTGGCCGACCCGGAGCTCTCTGTGTGCTGTCCTGGCCCCAGCCCCCACCTTTCGAACCCGGGGCCACTGTGGATCACTTCCGGTAGAATCAAGCCCCAAGGGTACCATGGGGACAGATGCCTGACCACAAGAGTGACACCTCCAGCCAGGGTGGCTGCACCCATCCCAGCACGGCAGCTCTCCACGCAACCTGGCCTCGGGGGCTGGGCCTTCCAGCTCCCAGGCAGAGGCCTCCATTCAGGGAAGCAGGGCCCCTAGCCCTGGGTTTGAGGTCTCCCTTCATGGCTTGTCTTGGCCCCTGTCCAAGCCCCAACACCCCCCATTTGTAAAGTGGGGACCGTGAGGCTGCCTCCAGCAGCGTGATGTCAAATGAGAAGACGCTCAAGGGTGTCCTGTAAGTCCCAGGTGTGCCCTGTAAGTCCCAGGTGTGCCCTTGTCATCCCTTCAAGGCCGGCCCCATCCTCCCAGCCAGGGAACCAGGCCAGTGGCTGTGCTTCAGGGCCAGCTCTGCCTGAGAGTGCTGGGGTTCGCTGGGGGTTCCTGAAGTCCCAGGAGTTGCCTGCAATGCTCAGAGGCCCAGGCTTTCGGGGGTTTCTTTGGGCATGACCCATGTTTGGGAAAGAAGGGACTGCCTGACTGGGGACACGTTGTCACCACTACCAAGACCCAGGAGCCTCTCCCATGGTGGGTTCCTGCCCTTCCACTCACCTCCTCCCTCCTGCCGCCCTCCCTCCACTCTTGGCTGCCTCGGAGGGGAAAGAAGCTTTTGAAGGAGGGCCAATGGGGCTGGCCTTCCAGAGAAGCTCTGGCCGCCCGGAGAGCTGGAGAGCTGTGCTTTGGGTCGCTCGGGAACATGCCCTCCCACCCGGCACAGCAGGCAAGGAGCCGTCCTATCTCAGCTCCATCTGTGCCGCTCTCCAGCCCTCTGCTCAGACGTGCCCAGGCAGGGGTGCCCGGTGCAGGCTGGAAGCCATGCTCTGCTCCCTCCCACCCGAGCCGCTGGGCACCACGCACACGAAGGCTGGCCCACATGCCAGCTTGTCCCCAGCCTGGTGGGCGGTGGGGGACCCCGCCTGCGCCCCTATAGCTGCAGCGTGGAGGGACTGGGACACCACCCCTGGTTTCGAGGCTTCCCCTGCTGAGTTTCTGCCCTGTTTAGAAAAGCAGGGAAGGGGGAAGTGAACAGCCCGGGGCGGCCTGTGGTCTGCGGACTTACCTCAGTCGCTCCCAACAGGGCCCCCGCACACATGAAGACCCCTCGGGGCCTTCTGGGGTCTTCCATGCTCATTTGCGGTGCTGTCTCAGGGGGTGGGATGATGAGTGGCAGCAGGACCGTCGACTCCCGAGTGGGAGAAAAAATGGACAGCAAGAGAATTTCATTTATTAACCTTTTGAAATATGTTAACTTCTGAAATCAGTTTTTGCAGAGGTGATCACCAGTTAGTTATTAGCCAAGGGGACACTCACTCTGGCTCCGGGGTGGGAGTGGGGGCGGGCGGGAGGGGCCATGTGCCAGCACCATGGAGGAAACCTCATCTGTCCTGGGAATCCTTGCAGTGACAGTCTCACAGATGCTTGTCAGTGTCCCCTTTGTGTGGATGAGGAAACCTACCCTGGGGGGCTGGCTAGGGGGGTGTCATGGGGTTCCCTGGGTGGCTGCAAGTGGGGGTGTCATGGGGGTGTCGGCCCAGCCCTCCTGCTGGGTCCCAATGTCTGGGTGGCTGAGGCTCCTTCCCCGGGCCCTCTCCAGTCCCTGACCCAACTGTGTGGGTCAGGGGTCGGTGTGTGGAGTTTTCAGGTGCTAGAGAATTATTTAAAGGCAGGCATGTATCCACGGGGTCCACAGAAACAGAACACTGGTATTTGTTCAGGAGAGAGAATTTCTATTTTCTTTTGGGTATGGTAAAATTAGCTTGTATGTTCCAAAAAAGTGTTGTCAATTACTGCTCAGGGCTCTTTGTCTTAACAAAAAAAAAAAGAAGAAGAAGAAACCTTATTGTTGCCAGGTTGTTGAGACCTAGCACCCGCCACCCACCAGGGTCAGTGTTAACCTCTCTGTATAAAACGGGCTCACTGCCCAGGGACACGACAGCCAAGGCAGGCTGGGGGCTGTGTGTGCTCCTGTATTTCTGGTGAAGACAATGGGACCTTTCCCAACTCTGGGGCAGCTCTGGGAACAGGCCCTGTGGGGCTGGCAAGAGAGGAGCTCTCTGATGTTGAGCCTTCTTCTCCTTCAGACCCGGGGCCCTCCCTTCCTTCCCCACTTACCCCCTCCCCGCCCCGTTCCCTCCCTCCCTCCTTTCTCTCCTCCTTTCTCTCCCCCTTTCCCTACCCCACTTCCCTCCCCTCCTTCTTTCCTTTCCTTCCCTCCCCTTCCCCTTCCCTCCCCTTTTCCACCCCTCCCCCCTTCCCCCCCCCTTCCATCCTCCCCCACCATGGCCATGGCCATTGGAGAACAGGAGGGAGGCTTTGTGGGCTCTGAGGCAGCACCCAGTGTGGGTGAGGAGCCTTGGCTGGGCCCCTGCACGGCCGTGTTATTTCATTGTTTGTAACCACAGCCATTGGGACACCAAGGAGCCCACAGGCTTGGAGAGTTTCCAGCACTGGGTGTCTATTGGGGTTAAGTCATGTCTCACCAAATTCATCCAGGATGACGCCCCAGAAGAAGTCGTGGGATCGAGGTGATTGCCGAGCCCCGGAAAAATCCAGTCATGGAAGTGCCAGCACCTACAGCCTGCCCACGTCGGAACCTGGGGATGAGTTGACACAGGCCACGCGCTTAGGCAATTCCTGTCAGCCTGCCGGTGGAGAAGATGAAGTAGGGCGATGCTACTGTAGCCTAGCCTTCCACACACGCACACATGCTCACACACACACACGCGCGCGCGCACACTCACGGTGTTCCTTCACATGAGTGTGCGCACACCGACACACATGCATCCCTAGACACATTCACACACAGAGGCCCCTGCCCTCTCCCCCATGTGCTAGCACGCACACGTGTACACGGGCATGCACACACACACAAGCACTCAGATGGAGGATCGCGCCCAACGAGGCAGCTCTGCAGCGTGGCCCCGGCCAAGCAGAAGCTCGCACTCTCCTCCTGAGAGCTGGCTCTGGTTTCCTGGTCCTTGGACAAAGGTTTCTCTGAAGGTGACTGGCACTTTGGCCATTTGCCTGGGGGAAAGATAGGGCTTTGTAGGGAGGGGAGGTCCTCAGGTCTTCAGTGGCACAGACCAGAGACGGCAAAGCCACGTGCAGTCACCCAGCACCTTCCTCTCCCTGCCGTGTCCTCAGGGCCCTCCGTGTGTGCCCTCAGCTTCCCTGGAGATGGCTGCACCAGTCCCAGCCTGTCGCCCACTCTGGAATGCCAGTTCCCAGACTCTGGGGAGAGGCAATGCCCACTGACGTGCTTTTCCTGGCATGGCTGCTACCTTCTGAGGGACCTCAGCCTGCAAGAGTTCCTCCGGGAAGACCCCTCAGTCCCCCAGTCACGTCCCCAGCCACTCACAGCAGGCCTCAGCTGGAACCAGTTTGGCCTGAGTGTGGCATGAGCAGGCTCCATGTCTGGTGGGACACAGGACCCCAGAGACCAGTAAGGGGTGGGGTTCACGTTTCACCTGCCATTTACAACCCAGCAGACAAACTGATTCACCACAAGGGGAAGAGAAGAACGTCTTGGGTGAAGGAGGCCATGGGGGCCAGAAGCTGGCAGCCTGTGACCTTCCCTTCCTTCCACTCTCTGGAGGTTCTATTAGCATCGCTGTGGCCAGTTCTGTGGACAAAGCAAACAGGTGGTAGTCAGTGTGGACCAGGCCTCATGGAACACGAGGGGGCACGCTCAGAAGGGCCCTGATCTGGGGTGGGGCAAGGCTGGGGGAAACCTAGGTCAGCGACCAGGGAGCATCACCAGATCTCAGAAGCAGAGCTGTAGCCATGGGAGAGGGGTGTGCGCTGGGACTGAGGCCACGGTGCTGCCACCAACCCTCAAGTCCATGGACAGAGCCCAGAAGAGCCAACCACAGGCAAGGAGAGGCAGGTGGAGAGTGGGTGGAGAGGGGCAAGTGGTGGGGTGTGGTGCAGAGGGTGAGGGTGGGCGGTCAGGGGCCTCTCTGAAGTGGACAGGCTGGGCAGCTGCTGGAGAGCTGATTAGCAGCACTGTGGGCTGTGGACACAGAGAGTGAGAAGCTGCTGGGCCAAGCAATGGGAGAAAGGTGGCTGGAACCAGAGCAGACAAGAGCTGAGAGCTTGGGCCCCATCCTCCGTGCTGACCTCCTGGCCTGCAGCTCCCGGGATTCCTGGGCATTTGGTTATGGGAGGTGTATTTGAAGACCACGCGGCAGGAGGTCGGAGATGCTGGGGCACCATCTCGTACCTGACAGCCCCTCTCTCAGTGGTCTTGGCTCCCCTGCCAGGGCCCAGCACCCAGGCTCAGAAGGGCTGCTCTCCCCCCATCCCTCTAGCCCGAGGCAGGGCAGAGTCCCCCTGATGTGAGCGCTGGACGGCGCCCCAGCTCCTCTAACTGGAAACAATCCCCTGTACGGGGTCTCTTCTCTGTGAAACACCTCAAGAGTTCTCCTTTCCTGCTCAGGCCTTGACTGGTGCAGTCCGGCAGGGGATGGGTCTACTGGGCCTTGCTGGCCATGGCTGGACATCTCCCACAGAAGCCACTGCTAAGGAGAGCCCCTCCTCCCTCAGCAGGGGAGGACCCCATGGATGGGGGGCACCAGGGCCGTCTCAGCTGCTCACTGGACAGCACTTGGTGGAGAGACCATGCGCTCATTCCTTCATCCATCCTTCCAGCATTTACCTGCAGTCTCTAATGGAAGCTCTGGGGTTCTCTCCTGCTTGCGCCCTGGCATTCTGCAACAAAAGAAGCAGACCCAGTTCTGGTGCCCTGCAGCTCAGGGGGGCACATCTGCTGAGGCTGGGCTGACCCCAGCCCCTGGAGGTGTGTCAGAGCCTCCCTGCTTCGGGGGCCAGGGGCCAGCCCTGCCTCACCTCTGCAGTGTCACCCGCAGCCCCCTAGTCCTCACCCACACTCAGTGTGCTTCCTGCTGTGTGTGGGCGCCTGGCTTGTGGTGGGCTTCCTGATCCCACCCCCCGCCGCCATCGGGACGCCAGTGTGCACGTGCCTGTGGTCTCTGTATGCAGAAGGTCCGTGAGCCCGGGCCTCCTGTGGACAAGATCCCTGTTCCCAGTGGACCTCCTGCTGGGCACCGCCACGCCCCCATGGGAGGCCCCCACCCACAGTGGGCTCCAGCTCCGTGCATGACCCCCCACCCACGGGAGACCCCCACCCATGATAGGCTCCAGCTCCGTGCACACCCAGCAGCTGTGGGCAAGAGGCTGTAAAAATATCTCTGTATTTCCAGGCATTTCTCAGGAGAAGACATTATGTTTGGGAACATTTCATTTGTGCATCCATCAAAATTAAACTGTCAGGTATTTACTAAAAACAAAACCAAACAGTAATTTCTATGGGAAACACACCCTGCCCACTTCACTTCCCTGAGAAAGCAGCACTGTCGCCTAGACTCCGGGGGACACAGGTGACCAGGGCCGGTGACTCAGACCCCCGTGGGTGGCAGTCAGCCTCAGACCTGCCCCCGGACTCAAGGACCACAGTGGTCTTAAAAAAAAATCAGTCTTCCTTAAGGGTATCCTTGATAAGCAACAAAAATCCTTCCTTGGGGGGCGCCTGGGAGGCTCTGTCAGTTGAGCATCTGACTCTTGGTTTCAGCTCAGGGCGTGATCTCAGGGTCATGGGATCGAGCCTCGTGTCGGGCTCCACGGCATGGAGTCAGCTCGGGATTCTCCCTTCCCATCTTCCCTCTGCCCCTCCCCTCCCTCTCTCTTTCTCTGGAAAAAAAAAAAAAAAAAAAAAGAAAAGAAACCTAACTTGCATAAATCTTGATCATCTTTTAGCAGTCTATGGGACAAAATGCGGGGGACAAACACAGCCCGGGGCCGCACACGGAGGGCGCCACTGGCCTGGAGCGAGGCCCTCACCACCTTGAGCGTGTGCGGTATTCACGGGCCGGTTTTCACACAGAACAGCCGACACCCCCGGGGGTTCGATCAACTTGGGTGTTGGCAGAGGTTGTCTCAAAAGCGAATGGAGGGAGCCTTTTACTGAAGCAAAACCCCGGGCAGTGTTTTGTTGTCCATCACCCAGATGAAAACCGGGGTCTTGGAAAGCGCGTGTCCTGATGGCCACCCAGTCCTTTTCTGAGTGGTGGATGGCGATGTTCGCGAATGAGATGCCTGAGATGTTGTGGAAGGAAATGTAGCAATACTCAGGGAGTCTGTGTAACTCGGTGAAGACATCGTTTCCAAACGACTCGTCTCGACCTGCATGCTTCCCCGGGCGAAAGACAGATCCGAGGTGCAAGACAGACCGACGCGTTTAACTCCTAGAACTGCAGACGAAAGCCCACGGACGTGTTTGCACATTCCACGTTCCAGGGGCTTGAGAAGCCACCGCTGTCAAGTTCGGGTGTGGTATCAAAGCGGATCGTCCACAAGTATCTGGAAAAGCTATTAAGATGCTCCCCCGCCCACCGCATACCATGCTCAGCCCCGACGGACAACAAATCGCAGCAGATGGAGCGCGGAACCCGGTCTGAGAAACATGGCCCATCTTACGAGCGCTGGTGCGACAAAGAACAGTAAAAACCAGTGCTGTCCTTCCTTCCCGCTGAATTGCATAAAATACGCGATTGTAGTCTGAAAAATACAGTCTTTATGTTAACATGGGATGGGGCTGTCATCAGTTCTACATGGATTCACAAATAATCTGAAAACTCTGTTTTCCTTTTTCAGAAGGTAAGTGCCAGTGGCTGTAACCCCCATGAACACCAACTCTCTGGGGTCCTCAGTACCTTTCAGGACAGTGGGGAGTCCCAGAGCCCACAGACGGGAGGGCTGCTGCCCAGCCACGCAACAGAGCGCGGGGGTCCTTTAGCCCAGAAGACATGTGCGGCCGAGGACCAGCTCCTCAATGTCTCTTGCCCACTCATTTGTTTGTTCCGCTGCCTTCTACTGAGTCGGCTCTGGTCAGAGCCAGGGTAGGGTGAAGGCCTGAGCTCCCCAGAGCCTCGGCCCAGAGTGGTGTATCGTCCTTCCCAAAAGCAGCGATCTGGGTGGGAATGAAAGAGAGTCCGGTAGAATTGCCGGGTCCTGTGGTCCCTCTCTGGATGCCATGGGCGCGGGTCTGCCGTGGCTTCAGGACCCACGTGGGGGTGACCCTTGGGCTCATTCATCTCCCGGCCCTCTGTGTGGCAAAGCTGACCTCAGGGAGGGGAGGCCTGGTCTGTTGTTTCCACGTCTGGGTTGGAACCCGCTGCAGGAGGTGAGGACATTAGCAAGGGCCTACTGGGCTCGTCTCGGTCACGTGGGATACTAGGGGTCTGGGCCGCGTGCACATAACCCCACCCACACGTGTAGTCATCCCTTCCCACAGGCGTGCACTCACCCCTCAACCTCAGGGAATAACACCAGTCGTTTTAAACAAAACTAAACTTTCAGATGCTCTTGGCCTCTCCGTGATGTCAGTGGAGAGATGGGCGGCAGGGTGGGGTTGGGCACATGGTCCCCACCCCTGCCTGTCCATCTGCTCTGGGACATTAGAAACTGTGGTCTGAAGGCGACTGCTTCTAACATGTCCCTTTTGTGCAGGAAGAAAGGAGTCGTGGTCGCTGCGGCAGGCTGATGGCTCTCATGGAGGGCGCGGGCTTGGCCTCACAGGGCCAGTCGTCATCAAGGAGAGGCTCAGCCTCACTAGACTGCACTCTCCTCTCCTGTCTGGTTCCCCAGGCCCGACTTCCCAGAGAGGAGGCGATCCATGACACCCCCCTCCTTCCTACGCCTCCTCTTCCTTGGCGACCAGGGCTGGGCCCTCGACTGCTCCCCGGGTGTCTCCCCCAGCCTGGACGTTGGTGGTTCCATTCAGAGCAGGGACTGACGGCAACCTCTCCTCCAGCCCCGCTCTCAGAGCCAGTGCCTAGGGAGCTGGGATGGTCGCCAGTCGGTCCCCACACTCCCTCTGGGAGGCAGGCGTGAGCTCTGATCCTGCACACAACGGGGAGCTGGGATGGTCATGGCGTCCCCACACCTCCTCCTGAGAGTCTTTGCTCCCCATGCACCCCCAGCTTCATTGCTGTCTCCCGCTCCGGAGCTGGGACCTGGTCTGCTCTTTCCAGAACCACACCCAGGTGTGGAGGCTCCCCCATCACTGCTGGGGGATCTCTCAGAGGGGGATGGTCCTCAGGATGGCAGAGCCCGTCTCCTGTTTCCCATCACCACTGCCTGGTCTCCCCATGGCCTGTTATGTCCTCAGCCTGCCCAGCCACCTGTCGGCCCAGCACATCTCTGGTCTGCCAGGACCTCCGTCAGACAGGTCCACACAGCCACGTTTCTGCCTGGCCACACAGGCCTTTCACAAGGACTTCTGATGGAAAGGTCTAGAGGCTCTGCGAGTCCTCCTAGGGAGAGGAGTAGGTCCAATGCCGTGCTCTCTGCACGGCTCTCTGAGCAGGGTCTCCCTCTGCCCCCTGCAGGCCCATTCACCCTCCCGGGACCCGGCCCCCTCCTGCAGCGCAGGGGACTCTGTGCGGGACAGGGGCTCCCCATGGCAAGAGCACCAGGCGATTAACAAGAACTATCCATCCAATTATTTGTCTAACAAATGAGCTTAGCTCTTCGTGAAAAACAGAATTAATTTTATTTATCGGGTGCATGAACGTCGAAGCAGGCCAACTTTAAATGTGTGTAATATGTACGGTGACTATTTCTAGCACAATAAAGCCAATTATTTTTAAAAATACAGTCTAGTACTGGTAAGAGCATATCTATAGCAACGTTGGTAGTTCTCCTTGCCTATTTTTGAAATGTGCAATGAAAAGTCAAAACTATGCAAATGGCTCTCAGTGCACTTTCATAATAATATGCTAAGTACTCAGAGGCATTAACTTTCTGGGCTCGAAGCTCCTTGCCATTTTCTGTGGCCTCTGGTGGGAGGACAGGTCTGGCTTGTGGTCCCTGTGGCCTCCACGGACCCAGGGTGCATGCAGGTGGAGGGGAGAGGGCAGGGGCACCTTTCTGGTGGCGCTGACCCTCTGTGTCACTCCATTCCACCTCTCTCACACGTGTGGCTGGCCACTGAACAAGGCCTCTGGGTGTCCCTCCCTGCATTGGCCTCTCACCCAGATTGGTCTCCAGTTCCGTCCCCACGTCTGCCACCAGAATCCCCTTTCAAAACACCAGGTCAGGCCCCTCTGTGCCTAACACCCGCCCAGTCTGCCTCAGACCCCAGCAAGTAACACCCTGTTTCCCTTGGACACCTGGCTCTGGTCCCCATCTGTGTTGTCCCCCATGGGCATGGCCCCTCAGTAGGGGCCCTGCTCTGGGTCTGTCCATGGAAGGTTCTGGGTCTCGCATGCTTATAAGTTTTTATTGTAGGGCAGACACTGTGTGCAGAAAACTGATAGTCTAAAGTTGGCGCATTTCTTCCCTGAGGATGCCTACACTCCCTTCCCCCTGCCACTGGCCCTGTGGACCCTTGTGTTCAGATAGGGGCTTGTCTCCCTCCGCCTTCGCCCCGTTAGGACCTGGCCTGGCTCAGACCTGGGACGCAGGTTGGAGGGATGATGCCTGTATTCATGTGTGTTCTCCAGAGAAACAGAACCAACAGGACATAAAAGGAGATTTTATTTTGAGGAATTCTTCAGCAATGAGCCAAAAAGAGAAGGGGCGGATTCCTCCTGTCTCTGCCTTTTTGTTCTGTGCCAGCCCTCCAAGTGTTGGAGAGGGCATCCCCCACCCCGAGGAGGCCATCTGCTGCACCGAATCTGCCAGGTCAGGTGCCAACTTCACCCAGAAACGCCCCCAGACACAAAGTGTCATCAGAGAGCTGGGCCCCCTGGGACCCAGTGTGGCTCACACAGAGACCTGGCCGTGACCACGCTGACTGCCGGCCTCAGTGCCTCCCTCTCTGGCCCAGGCCAGACGCGTCTCCTCCTGCACGTGCCACAGGGCAAGGAGCCGACACAGAACCCACTACACAGTTGGGTCTCCCCCACATTAATCTCTCGTGCCCACCATCTGATGTTCACAACATCCCCATGATGGTCCCTCAGCCAAGTTCCTCTGCCCAGGCTCAGAAATGCACCCAGGAAAGGAAAGGGTCCATCTGGGATGCTCACCCGGGAAGGGCTGTGCCTGCTCTGGGATTGAAGGTGCCCGGTCCTTCTTTCTGTGGCTGTCCAGTGTTTTTGCCGCTGCAACTTTCATTCCCCGATGGGCCGCTGATTCCCACTTTAAAGTACCACGTGGAGGCTGAGACCCCTTGCGGTGGCTGCAGATGGAGAGCTGTGGCCCAGAGAATCTTCTGCCGGCATCCTGCATCCCCCCTCCGGGACCTGCTCCTTTTCCTCTCTGGGCGGCAGTCCCTCCACGCCCCCACCCCGGGGCCCAGGTACTGAGGCTCTCCGGCTTTGTTGTGTTCCTTCCTGATGGGTCCACCCACGTCCCTCCACGTTTCAGTGCATCTGGGGGCCTGCACGTGGGTGCAGAAGTGGGACTAAGCTATGCTGGTGGCCCATAGCATCACCACTCAGAGTTGCAGCCAAGACCGGACTTGCCCCCTCGCATCGGCATCCTCCCAGGAAACCCTCTCCTCCATGTAAGAAGAGAGATATTCCTAACGGGAGAGTAAGCGATAATAAAATCCTCCTAAGACACCGGGAGCGATCTTCTGTTTCACCAGCTGCCCCAGGATTTCTCTCTGTGGCCGTTCTGCTCAGGCCAGGCTCCCACCCGGGACTGGATTTCCTGCGTTGTCCTGCCCTGTTCTCAGGAATATTTGCTCAGCCATCCTGTCTTCCCTGAACATGACTGCCCAGGACAGTGCAGGTGGCCATTCACAGGATGACCCCAGGGTGGGCGCAGGTGAGGCTTGGGCAGGGTTGGGTGCAGGTCCACGCAGAGCTAGGATGGTACCCCGGGGTGCGCACAGCTTCCCTGCAGAGGTGAGGTCATGCCCCAGGACTGGGTGCAAATCCCTGCAGAGGGGAGGTTGTGGCCCAAGGGTCAGTGCAGGACCCTCGCAGAAGTAAAGTCGTGGGCAGGGCTGGGTACAAGACCCTGCAGAGGTGAGGTCGTGGCCCCAGGGTTGAGTGCAGATCCCCGCAGAGGTGAGGTTGTGCCCCAGGGCTGGGCACAGGTCCCCACAGAGGTGAGGCCATGGACAGCTCTGCATGCGGGCTGGAGGCCCAAGGCCTGCTGCTTGCTCCCCTGGCCGGCTGTGGCCCCCCGGCTTTTCCATTAAGCGACATCCTATGACATCTTATGTTGGACAGGATGAGCACTAGTGAGGCCTGGGTCGGAGCTCCCATCAGCACTCACAGGGCAGCCGCAGCTGTCGGAACCTCTGGTCTGAGTCCTTACAGCCTGGGTGGTGACCCACTGGTGCTTCTGAGACTCCGCGATTCGGTCCACGTTTGTTGGTTCGTGTTTCTCTGCAAGGAAAGCCTCCCCCCCCCACTCCGCAACTTATTCCTTTGTTTTTGTAGCAGCAGGAACTCAGGGCTCCTGCCCTATTCTATGGGTTACAACCAATTACTATTTATGTCGATGCTCAAACGGCCCCACATTTGACGGTGGAGGGGCCGTAACAGAAACCACCCAGGGGACACCTGCTTGGGCCACTTACATCTCAGAGATCACGGGACAAACGGGTGGGCCGGGCAGTGATGGTGCCCTCAGCTGCCTAGGTCAGATGATCCCTGGTTCCCTCCCACCAGCCTGGAGGCCGAGCCGGGTAGATGGGATGCACGCGTCCCCACCCCCAAGCCTGGCTGCTGGGTGCCGGCAAGACTCGTCCCCCAAGACCTGCAGCACCTCCAGGACCCCTCGGCCAGGAGGGACCCTCGTTCTCTGAGCCGTCTGCCACTCTGGATGGAGTCACCTTGCACCTGCCTGCTCCTGCGTTCCTAGGCGCTACAAACAGAGGCAGGCTGTTTGGGACAGCACTTGGCAACACATAACACGAATCATAAAATTGTTTGCTCCATTTGACCTCACGGTGACATTTCTGGGAAATCGTTCTAAAAGAAAATTCCAAAAATGGACAAAAGCCTATGCATGAAGAGGTTTATGACAGAATTATACAACTCACAAAATAAATTGGATGCCTGTCGGTCCGGGAATGGGGAGGTAATTTATGGCATGCTGAATGGATTGAAGATTATATTGCCTCTAATATAATTCTCAAGACTATTAAGTAACAAGACAAATGTGCGATGTATTATTGAAAAGGAAAATGCAGAGTTCAAACCCTTGTGTGTCCATTGCTTAGGATTACAGATAATAACGTCCATGATATGATCCACAATAATGCAAGTAAAAAGATGTCCTTTTTCCGAATAGCTGACTTGAGGGTTCCTCCCAGGGGGAGCTGGGAGGTGTCTGTCTGAGTTCTGTGTGCACCTGGGAAGGAGGGGCTCAGGCCAGGGGTCTTCATCTAATGCCGCCCTGACGGTTGTGCAAGTGTGAGCATCCCACAGATAAACGTGGTCCCTCTAAACCGGGCAAGGCTGGGAGGCACAGAGAAGTCAGAGTGTGCTCCCTCAGACCCCTGTCTGGGCCCGACGTACCTGGCCTCCAAGCTCATCCTGGTGTCTGGGGGTGTGATGTGGGCATCCCAGTGTCTGGGTGAAAATTAAATTCCCTTACTATTTACAAGACCCCTGATACATCCCTAAAATATGTGGGGCATGACCTTCCTCAAGGCACTCGTGGCTGCCTTAGTCCCTTAATGTTTATGTTTTAATAAAAACCAAACGTAACCTTATCTTAACAGCAGCTAGCTCCTCAAGGTCCTGAAAGCCTTGCTTTCAAATTCCTTAGAGACTTTATCTCTAGCCCCATTGCCTCCACAAACTTAAAAGTATATAATCAGTCACTCCTCACAACCCCGGGGAAGGAGCTTTTTCTGCCCACGGGTCCTGTCCCCGCGCTTTAGTAAAATCATCTTTTTGCACCAAAGACGTCTCAAGAATTCTTTCTTGGCCATCGGCTCTGGATCCCGTTCTCACCAACATTCCAAAAACTACATCAGCGTGTCCCTCAGCGTCTGGGCAGGGTGGGGCGGGGGTGGAGGGGGTAGCGTGAGGGGATAGTGAGCGTGCACAGCCCTTGTGTCTGCTGGGATTGTGGGGGTGACCGTGTGTGCCAGTGTCTGGACAGTGGGGAGACACACGCGTCCTGGTGTCTGGGCCGGGGGTTGTGGGGAAGGACGCATGCGTTGTCCCTGTGTCTGCTTGGCCTCTAGAGGGAAAACAGTCTCCCTTGGGTGTCCCAGGTTGGAAAATAAGGGAGCAGCTGGCCTTGGCACCCACCCCCCACTCCGGGGGTCTCCAGAGGAAAGAGGCCACTAGGAAGGTCAGCCCCCACCGAGGCTGCTCCTGCAAAATGAACACATATGTAAATGTATGTCATGTTATTTACATATGTGAATAACAGAAAAGTATTGGGGCTATTTTAAGAATTTGTGAAATGATAAGAAAACAGATAAAAACCACACGATGCTGTGTCAGTGGAACAGAGCTTGTGGCCTTCCATGGTGCCTGGGTGTGACTCTCCAATAAATAGCTACTGTATCAGCTTTTACTGGTCAACGTTTTTAGCGTCGTTTTTTTGGATTATTTTTCTTCAGCAGAAAAAAAAAATTTTTTAAATGTGCAGATGCCAAGACTCGTCTTTCCACCTTATGGGGCCTCACATTCCTACAAGGGGTACATGCAGGTCGATCCCGAGGATGCGTTGGCAGGATGGAGCCGGGATGGCCGGGGTCCTGGGCCCGCGTGTCCACACCATGGTGGACAGCGATGCCTTTAGCTTTCTCCCTGGGGAAGGGGACAAGCCGGTGACAACCCTGGGGGCCCTGGCATCCTAGAGAAGGGCCAGCGGAGGTCAGTCTTCCCACTGCTGCATTGTTAATGGGCTGCCTCCTCTGCCGTCTCTGGGGTCATGTGGATCCTACCCAATGTTCTCAGAATAAAATGAGATCCTTGCTTGTTCCGAGTGTCCGGGTCCGTGCCCAGTCAGCCCCTCTGGCCTTCAGGGGTGAAGACAAGTGTCCCTTCTTACCGGGGTACATGACAGGCTTTGCCCCCAGATGCTGGGCCTGGCACCCATGGCACTGAGGGCCAGGATGGGGGAGGGAGGTTTCCGTGAGCTGTCAGAGCCTCCCGGCCCTGAGCGCCGGCCAGGGAAGTTATCTGAGCGGGCCATCAGCAATGGCTCAAATGCACGGAGCCTCCTCCCCAGAGGAAGTGACCTGCGGTGACCTTCATACTAGCCGAGCTGTGAACCGCCCCGAGGGAAGGGAGGGTCCTGGGATGACTGGGAAGTTGAAGGGGCCAGGAGCAGCAGGAATGTGTAGCATGGGAGCGAGGCTGCGGCCGGTCAGACCTGCTTCTGGACACCATAGTCAGGGCTGTAGAGGGACAGACCAGACAGGCGGGAGGGTCAGGGGAGACAGGGTGTAGCCTCACAGGACAGTGCCCCAGGGCTGGACAAGCTCTTCCACTGTTACCCAAGGCCTCCCCTGACTGTGCAGTCTCCCTGATGATGACTGGGCTCCCAGTGAAGTGGCCTGCAAGGGACCAGGGACCCTACACCTGTCACCCACCATGGGCCAGGCCTGTGGACTGCTCCCAAGCACCTGCGGGAGGCCCAGAGCCAGCTGCGTGCAGGGCGGCTTCTGGGCGAAAGCCTGCTCCTCCTGGAGAGAGGAGAGACACCCTGTTCCATCCATGTCCTTGCAGGAGAGAACGTCCAGCCTCTGAGTCTGACCCCTTCTGGAACATGGTGAGAGAGCCAGGTGTCACAAGATGCTTTCAATGGCCTCGTCTGCAGGCCAGCACACAGCACAGCTCCCATGTTGGGAGAGGCCCTAGTGGGGCTGCGTCCCATTGTCAGGGACAGCTGCCTTCTGCTGCCCTATTTACTTCCCACTAATTCAAATCCTGGGCATCCAAAGCTCGCCCCCCCATGAATACACAAGGCCCAGCACTAAGGGGTCAAGTCTTGGAGAGGAAGGGGACACAGCCCCTGCCCACCCGAGCAGTCTACAAGGAGGAGGTAAGGGCCAGCACCTACGGCCCATGGCTTCAATGGGCATGCGGTGTGTCCTTAGGGAATGTCCCTGCATCTGGTCAATGTCAGCAAAGCCCTAGTCTAACATCGGCCTGATGTGCTGGGACACCCTCCTGTCCCCACCAGGCAGGGCCAACTGTTCTCACGAGGCACACCGAGCAGAGCAGAGATGCTGCGTGCCTGAGAGCCGCGGAATCCAAGGACAGAGATCCTAGCTTCCCAAGCCAGACACCCCACCACACTCAGGACGCTAGTTAGCTTGGTTCCCAGGCGTGCAAAACCTTCTCATTTTGTTATCAGCTTTACCGAGATGTAATGAACTCACAGATATTCACCCGTTTAAAGTACGCGCTTCAACGACCTTCCGTGTATTCATAACTGGGGGGCCATGGCCACTGCCAAAGCTGGAACATTTTCACCGCTTCCAGAGGAAACGCTGCCTCCCTTCGGCGTCGTGGCCAGTGTCGCATCCTCTCCCCCGAGTCCTGGGCAGACTCCAGCCCATATTTGGTCCCGCCGTGTGTGATTCCTCTACAAGCTCACATACGTGGAATCATGTACCCGTGGTCTTTCGTGGCCGGCTTCTCCCAGCCAACCATTTCCAAGGCTCGTCTGCACGGTGGCCCGAGTTGAGGCTTTGCCAGTAGCATCCCACCGTGTGGACGGACCACATTCCGTCCGTCCTCCATCGGCGTTTCCACTTTCCAGCTGCAGGGAGCCACATGGCCATGCACCTCCGTGTGCCAGTGTTTGCAGGGACCTACATCTCCATCTGTCTGGGGTGCGCCGCCGGTAGGGGAATCGCTGGGTCATGTGGGAACGCCACGGTTAACTTTCCATGGGGCCGCCACACTGTTCCCTAGAGCAGCTGTGCCGCTCTCCCCCGCCTGCCGTGCGGGAGAGCTGCCGTTTCCGCACAGCCTCGCCGGCCCATTATCTGTCTCTGATTAGAGCTGTCCTCATGCCTGTGAAGTGGCGTCTCATTGTGGCTTTGATTTGCATTTCCCTGATGGCTAATGATGCTGAGCCTCCCTTCCTGTGCTTACCGGCCATCTGCGGAGCTTCTCTGGGGACGGATATAGCCTCTTGCCTTGACAAGCGCTTGCACACTTCCTGTCTGGTGTGCGCCGTGCGTTGATGGGTTTATTTTGGAGCTGGTAGTACTTTCTTCTCTGCGCCCCGCTCCCCTTAGGGGAACAGCTTCCCACTCCCTCCCCCTTCTCCTGCTCTGTGGCACCGGAGCGTTCCCCTCTTCTGCCCCACCTGCCTGGGCAGTTGTGACCACTGGCCAAAGGGGTGATGATCCGGCTGGCCGGAGTGAGCGGGGACGCTGGAAGCATCCAGATGGCCATCAGTGCTCTGGGCAGCTCTGCAGCCGGTTTGGGGCAAACAGCCTCCCTGCAGAGAGAAGCAGCCACAAAGCGCAGCGGGAGACCAGCGCCCGGACCCCATGGGCACTTCAGGACCTCCCAGCGCACAATGGGGGACTGTTCCAGGCCTGTGTGACTCTGCATGGGTTTCCAGAATTTGTGACCCCAGAAAGAAGGCAGACCCCTGCCACTTCCTCTCAGGGATAGGAGGGGTGAGGTGAACCCACAGATGAGCCCCTCCTTGGGCTGGAGGAGCTCCGTGCCAGCCTAGGTCATGCTCGTTTACCCTTGGTCCTCACCTGCAGTGGGCCACTCAAGGGGCCCGTGACCAGACGAGGTCTCCATTCTGACAAGGTGCCAGGCCTCAGACAGCCCAGCCAGAGGCATGTCCCAGTCACGGATGTCCCCTAGCAATCCTGGGCAGGACAGACTCCTGTGGCTTTTGTGGAATACGGCGTCATGAAGGTCATGAAAGAGGCCAAGTCTGCGCCCAAGAGCTGTTTCCCCTGGGCCAGCGAGCAACTCTTCAGTGAAAAGTCTAAAAATTCTGCAGGGGCTGAGGGAGGAGACCTGGAGTTTTCTGGAAATTGGGGCTGAGCACGAGGTGAGCAAAGCCTTGCAGGGATCCATCCCTGGCCAGTGAGAGCCCACGGCCAGAGGCAGCCTGGCATCACAGAGTGGGTCCCAAGGCCTCAGGCTGCAGAGCTGTGTCCTGTCATGGTGGTAGGCCTGGTGCCCCTCCGTCCCGGCGCTGGCCTGTCAGCACACACCCTGCACAGCTGAACGGACCTAGGAAATGGGTCAGAAAGGCCTTTTTCCATGGGGAATGACTTTATTTGATTTTAATACGAATGAAGTGTCCCACGAAATGCTGGGCCTCGACCAAGGCCAAGGTCTAACACTGGTGGAGAAGGGCGTGTGGCTTGGCAAATCCGTATGCACCTCAATTCCTTGAACTCCTAAACCTATGCCGGATCCTCAAAGAAAAAGTTAATACAGATGCTATGCATGACTCCCACTTGCCCCATTAACCTTTCAGTCTTCGAAAACCAGAAAGCACGGTGAGTGCGGACTCTTGCTCTTGGTCCTGGGGTGTCTCCTCGACAGCTGAGGGAAGTTTCTGGACGCGCGCTGGTCCATATGGCTCTGGCATGGTGCCCAGATTGGAGCCAGGCCTTCCACCCTGGTCAGGGTGGTGGGGATGGCCGTCCACTGTCCCTGCTTACCTGGGCCCGTCTGGGGCAAAACCTTAAGGGTTCGGTGTTTGGTGACAGTGCCGTGCACTCTGTCAGGCACAGCCACGGGCTGGGGGCCCAGCACCAGCCATGAACCACCCAGGGAAGCCCTGGGACCTGCTGATGGGTCCAGACCCTTTCAGCCTCGCTCCCCCTGCTCCCCCTTAGGGCCCTGAGGACTCTCCGTGGCGACGGGGTGAGATCTCTGGATTTTCTCTGTCGTCTTTTAAATAAACAATTTATTTTGAGTCACATGCCGTTGTGAGAAGCAACAGCCTGGGCCCTTCACCCAGTCTCCCCCCAAACAGCATCCCGGCCACGTAGGGCCCTTGCATGGGTGTGTACTTAGTGCCCCACGAGTTAGTGACGCACGGGCGCCCGAATGCAGCGCCGCCGGAAGGACCCTTGTCGGCCACACGGCGAGGTCCTTGTGCCCCCTCAGGCCCCCTTCCCAGCCTCAGCAGCCCTCCTGCTCCGGCCCCCGGACACTGCTGGTCAGCGCTGGCTTCAGTCTCACGCGCCTCCGGTGATCACCCCTGGTGTGATGTGAGCAGGTCTTCTTTCTGCCTTTCGGTGGTTCTCTGAATCCTCACCGCGACCTCTCAACTGCCTGGGCGTATCCTCGGGATTTCCAGTTTGGGGCTATTTCGAATAAATCCTTCATGTACAGGCTTCTGTGTGGGCGTAAGTACTCTTTTCTGTGGGATAAAGGCCCCAAAGTGTCACTGTGGGGTCATGGGCTAGGGACACATTGGGTTCGGTAGGAAACCACCATATCCTTCCCAGAATAGCTATACCGACCGACATTGGCCATCAGCACATGCCAGGAGGGGTCCAGGGTTCCTGTCTCCTGCCGGCATCTGCTGTCATCACCATCATTCTGTCAGGTGAGCAGTCGTCTACCTTCTTTGCGGGGAAGAGATACCAGAGTCCCTGGAAACACCCCGCACATGCCAGGGACCTTTCATGAGGAAGGCTTCTGGCAGGTACGCGGGCCCCAGGCTCTGCTCCTCCGTAAGCCACAGGCCCTTTGCTTGATGCCAGGTCTTACATCCCAAAGGAGAGCCTGGGACAGGGTCTGTTTGCTGGTGTTTGGCAAGGACGGCACAGCCTGCCACGTAGAAACCCCACGAAACCGCTTCTGGCTTGTGCTTCTGCTCCACACACCCACTTTTTTCCTGGGCCTGAAACACTTCCTCCGACCCTGCTGCCGCGCCCTCCTGGCTTCCAGCACCCGGAGACCCTCCCTGCCAGAGGCCTTTCCCGCCCACGCCCACCAGGCAGCGGCCATTCCCAACCTCCCTCCTGACTCCCATCCTTACACTGCTTTATTCTCTGCTTAGTATCTGATTTTTTCCCGGTGGAGTGAATTCCGTGAGGAGGGAGATAAGCTGCCACGTGGGGTCGAGGCTAGGCATCTTGAGGGCATCTCGGAGGCATCTCCGGACCCACCCAGCCCCTGGGAAGACTTCCCTGGGGGCCAGGACCCTGCCTTTTTCTTTCCCCCTCAGTGTCTACCTGTGATGCCGTTGTTAAATACGGCGGCATTTCCAACCACAATGTCCTAAATAAAAAGCAGTATCAGTTTTTTTTTTTTTTTTTTTTTTTCTTTACCAGAAGTAAAACTTGCCGTCTAACACGGCCCTCCAAAGCCACAGCCGAGGGCCCATTTTCACACCTTCAGGCTCAGGACCTGTTTCTAGAAAGCAGGTCCCCTTCATTGTGTGGGACATTTGTCCGCGAGACCTTGCGTTGGCAATTGCAAGACCTCCGACATATAAATGTGCTCGCGTCCAGACGTCAGCAACTGTGTGGTCTCAGAAATCACCAAGGACCTCAAGAAGTTTTTGTTCACGTGGCTTGTATCTGTCACTATCTACCATATTAACAATTAAAACTAAGCAGTTAGGGTATTTACTTATTCACCGAAAATAACCATTAAAAAAACTATCATATGTTAACATAACTAACATGAAAAACAAATATATTTCCATTAAAAATATTCGTGGGAACCGTGGTACTAGTTTATAATTTTGCAAACCTCCGCGTCACTAGACAGCACAGGTCCTCACGTGGGTTTCTGTAATCAGCAGCCGAATATGCTGTTTTTGTTGAAGTGCACATTGAGATCCTCGCAGAGGGCTGTGTGAAAATAAAGCGTTTCTTGTGTTTTTTTCCGGTAATCACGGAGACCCTTCTTCCACACTGCAGCGGACCAGATGGGTGGTTTCTGGAGGGCTTGCTGCAGTGGGGATCTGAAACCCTTCCAGCGACCTTCCCGTCTCTGTTACGTCCACATGCACTAGGTAAGACATGACTTTGTAACACGATGTCTTGGTCATTTGGGAAATACTGGTTCACCAGGTCACGTGGAGTTTCAAAGGAAAACACGTTTCATGATCTGACTTCTGAAAATTCCTGTCTCCATCGTCATCCTGTCTTTGGGTCTTTACGTAATGTGAGGCTCTGAAGCTTTCCGTGGTGGACACACGGCTTCCACAATTCTAATTTTCACTTGAAAGGTCACATTTTATTAGCAATAGAATGAGTTGTTTTCTTTGAAACACCAGGTCGCTTCGTTCATTTTCTAGACATTACCTGCAAAAATAAAACCTGAATAGCTGGGGAGCCTGGGTGGCTCAGTGGGTTAAGCCTCTGCCTTTGGCTCAGGTCATGATCCCAGGGTCCTGGGATCGAGCCCCACATCGGGCTCCTTGCTCAGCAGAGAGCCTGCTTCTCCCTCTGCCTCTGCCTGCCTCTCTGCCTGCCTGTGCGCTCGGTCTCTCTCTCTCTCTCTCTCTCTCTCTCTCTGACAAATAAATAAATTTAAAAAAAAGAAACAACTGAATAGCTTATCGGTAAATCATTCTTCTGGGGAACAACGTGCTCCAGGAACGGAAATTTAATAAAATCGATAATTTTTCCATGTTGCCTGAGTGCCTGGTGGTGAGGTGGGCAGGGCCAGCTTCATCGGCAATGTGGCCTTGACCAGGGTATGTCCTCGTCCTCACCCGCCTGTGGTCTCACTTGCCCGTGGCCTCATCTGCCCGTGGCCTCACTGTCCCCACCGTGGTCTACTTCCCCATGGTCTCACCTACCTATGGCTTCACTTGCCCATGACCTCACCCTTCCGTGGCCTTACCTGCCGTGGTCTTACTTGCTTGTGGTCTCACCCGCCTGTGGCCTCACCCTTCTGTGGCCTCACCTTCCCCACCATGGTCTATATCCCTGTGGCCTCACCCTCTCCTCCATGGGCTCACTTACCCGTGGCCTCCCCGTTCCATGGCCTCACCCGCCGTGGTCTCACTTGCTCGTGGCCTCACCCACCTGTGGCCTTGCACCGTCAGGTCAAACGCACACCCGTGACAAAGGAGTAAACTCCCAGCTCTGCCCTCACAGCGCTCCAAGGTGTTCTTGGGGACCAGGGCCCCAGGACACTCTCAGAAATACCTCTTTAGCCATAAGGCCAGAGCAGGAGGCCCCATCTCTCACCCTCCCCACCTGCTGACTGCAAGGGATGTGCCTACAGCACACATTGGAGGGAAGCTTAGTAGGCTTCGAGCCAGATCCTTCTCATCAAATCCTAAAACTCATGATTCTTCACATTAACATCACTGTTCTAGTGAACACCGCTATCTCTGCAGAGTTTCAAAAGTATTTAGAGTCTCTTGGGGCACCTGGGGGGTACATTCGGTTGAGCATCTGACCCTTCATTTTGGGTCAGGTCCTAATGTCAAGGTTGTGAGATCGAGCCCCACATCGGGATCCCTGCTCAGTGCTGAGTCTGCTGGACAGTCTCTTCTCCACCCCCACTCCAACCACCACGTGTGCACACTTGCTCTCTCTTAAAAAAAAAAAAAAGTGTGCAAAGTATTTGAAGTAACTTAAGCTTATGCCAATTGTCAGACTTAGGATGTGAACAATAATGTATTTGCTCATGACCCTGGCAATCAGCTCATGAAATGAAACGTTAAATATAGGGTTAAAGAGCCAGCCTATCCCTCCCCGACGCTACTCTCCCTCAGCGTCCTCCAGGAGAGGACGGCCCCTGGACGTGTCTTCACCATGAAACTGAACACACTCTTACAACCTATGTCTGCGTCCCTAAGGGAAATGTAGTTTTGGGGGGAGCAAACTGTTCCGTGCCTGGAAGCTTCTCCAGTCACTCATGCAACAACGTATTGATAATACGATAGGATTACACGTAATAATATTATAATACTTTATTATAATCATCAATATCATTGCAATATAAAATGTAATATATACTACATATGTTAGAGTAAATTATTATGATGATAATTATATTAATATATCCTATCTTCTGGCTGGCTGTCTCTGTGGCGTGATCCCATCATCAGGGACGTGCAGGCTCAGATTCACTAGGTCTTGGCCCTTGGCTGTCTGGGGAGGGGAGTCACATCAGTTCACGGGTGCAAACAGAAGTTCCCCAGGGATTCTCTGTTTTGGGACATCCTCTGCAACATCTGAAATAAGGAGACTTATAAAATGTTGTGGATCTTGTGGTGTAGAATGGAATTCTATTGTACTATAATTTGTTTTCTTTGAATATTAGTGAGGTCGGTTGTGTTTTCAAATCTATCCGTATCTAAGTGACAGGGGTATCTCCTCAATTCTTTTAATATTTTTGTATTGTTTATAATTTAATATTGTTTTGTAGGGGGTTGGTTTTTTTTTGTTTTTTTTTTTTTTTTTTTTTTGGGGGGGAGAGAGAGGTTCGATGTGGGCTCGATCTCACAACCCTGAGATAACGACCTGAGCTGAAATCAAGAGTCAGATGCTCAACTGACTGAGCCATCTAGGCACCCCAGGAATTCTTGACGTCCACTGGATTTTAACCCTTTAGTTGTTTCTGTGGTATAGACACATACAAGTGTTTTCTTAGCGTTGTGATGAAACCCTTCAATGTAGTTTGTACTTTTAATACAATCAAACTGATATTTGTCCTTTATGGTTTGTGTTTTTTAGGACTTCCTTAATAAGTCCTTCCCTACACAAAACACCTCCATACATTTTCTTATAAAACTTCTAAAGATTTGTTCTCCACAATTAAGTTGGATCCAGGATCCACTTGGATTTTATCTTTGGGCACAATGTGAGTCAGGATCTGGTTTTATTTGATTTTTCTCCGCATGGACAGCAAATTCCCAGCACCGTTTACTGAATCCTTTCCCCACTGATGACAGGGGTGCTGCCTCCCCTGTGTCGGGTTTCACAAGGTTGGAGAATCTTTCTGAAAAGAACGTGCATTCCTTCACTCCTGGGTGGAGCGCTGAGGGAGTTTTGTGGGGCAGGTTGCTGGACAGTGTTGCTGAGCTCCCTGCCCCTCCCCCCGATATTCTGTCCACCGTCCACCTGTTCCGAGAGGCGCATTGTCATCTCCAATGACATTTGTGGATTTGCTTACTTGGCCTTTTAATTGTTCCAGTTTTGCTTTGTGTATTTCGACGCGTCGTATCCTCTGGATGAATTAACCCTTTTATCCTGATAGGATGTTCCTCTGTATTCCTGTTGACGTTCTTTGTCCCGAAGTCTGCTTTGTCTGATGTTAATAGACTCATGGGCTTTCATACAATTAGCCTTCACACAGCATATCTTTTCAGACCTTTTTGCTTTTGTTCTGTTTATGTCTTTATATGAGAAGCGCATTTCTTAGACAACTTACAGCGAATCTTGTTCTTCGATCCAATCTGAGAGTTTTGCCTTTAATTTCAAGTGCTTAAATGATTTATAGTCATCCTAATTATTAAATTTAATCCTGCCTGTGGTGGAACTCTCATAACACATTGTTTTAGTTGAATGGCTAATTCTTCTAAAAGAATTTAAAACGCAAGCATCTCATATTTATCTACAAAGTTGCCATTTCTGAGGCTTGTTATTCCCATGGGGACCCAAGTATTTATGCTGACTTCTAGCCTCCGACAGATTCGCCCACCAGCTTGTGTCATTGTGCCTTTGAGATGACATTTGTGCACGGGGACTGCCCTCATGTTACAGAGGTGACCGCTGTAGGCATTCCCCAGTCTCTAGAAAGCAGATTCAGGACTGGAGCCCAGGTCTGTTTGCCAAGTGATCAGTGTTTGCCTTGGGAGCTGGAGCCATAGGCAGTGACACTCAAAAGGTCTGAAAGGAGGAAAGTGGAAAGTACCTACCTCCCAGTAGGTAGAGAGATCCCCATAGGATGGGGGCTGGGAATGTGACAGGGGCTTAAAGGAAGAGCCCATGGAGGAAAGAGTCAGATGGTACCATCTGGGCAGATGGCTGGCAGAGACAACCAGGACGGGCCCCCTCTTCCCCGGGGTCAAGGGGCAGTGGGGCGGGAAGAGAGCGGGGTACGTACTGATCGCCCATGGTGCACTTGAGCTAGGGTAGAGAGCTCTGCAGGGCAGAAGGGAGGTGGGAGGACGTGTGGGTACAGAGGAGGTGGGCTCACTAGGCCACTGTGTTGGGGCTGGACATGCCTGCCGGCTCTGAGCTGAGGCTGCCCTCTGCTCCTTCCAGGGACCCAGCACAGAAGTCTCCATGTCCCCTCCCTGCCCCCGCCTCTCCCCCTGGGCACTGTTCTTTCCCTCTGCACTGGGAGGCTCCTTGGTTATTTAGGTTTCTGGGAACCCCTGAGCGTGGACCCCCAGATTACCAAACACGGGGCAGACTTAGACCCAAGGGCTAGTCTTTCTGTGATGCGCCCTGTGACCTGGGCAGGGCATCTTCTGGAGCAAGCCCAGGGAAGCTTTGGGCCTGGACCACCTCACGGGGCCAGTGGGGGAGGAAGGCAGCTTCCTGTCTGCTCTCCCGGGCCGAGGGGGTCAGCCAGCCACATCAGGCTTTGGTCTCCCAGGTAGAGTGGGGAAGCCACAGGGCACTGGTGAGACTGGCACCCCAGAGCCAGGCCACCTTGGTTAATGGATTTCTCTATCCCATTCAAATGGGATTTGAATTCCCAGCAGGTGGGAGAACAGGGTCAAAGGTGGGGGGGTCAGGCTGTGGGTGGCAGGGGCCGTCTCTGTTGAGGAGACAAGGACACACGGAAGAAGGAGAAGTTCCTGCACATCTGTGGGTCTGACCCCGGCACTCACTCGGCTGTGCTGAGGGGGGATGGCAGGTGTTTGTGCAGGTGGGGTCCTGGAAGCAGCCTCAGAGTCAGGGGCAGTGTGGGGATCCCAAAGCCTGGAGCTGTCCTGTGCCATGCCAGGTTGGGCAACTGTCAGATCTTTTGCTCTTCCTCTGGCCAGGCTCAGGGGCCGCCACCTCACCGGCTTGCGATGCTGGGACCCTCCCAGGGGGATCCCGCAGGTTCCACAGGACATCTTCCCCAGAGGCCCTCCCGGCCCCATCGCCTCAGCTTCAGGGCAACCCTCCCAGACCCACGGGGCGGCTAGACAAGTCAAAATACAACTTCTGGTGTATCGGATCCCAAAATGAGTTGTGAGAGCCTCCCCCAATTCCCACATTCCAAAGTGTCCCCATTCTCGATGTCCACTGCGAGGGTGACAGGAAGACAAGGAGTGATTCAAACTTGTCTTCAGAATGCCTGCCCACACAAGGGTCAAGGGCTGCTGTCACTGTCCCTACTCCCTCTATGCTCCTGGGAGGGGCTCTGTGACAGTTTTATCTCACTTGCTCTTGAAAAGTTGAGAATAGAAGACTTCATTGCACCAGAGAACAAGGAATTAGATGTGGGGATTAGGGAGCGCACTTGTGACCAGTACAGGGTGTTTTGTAGAAACAATGACTCTGGCACTAATATCACATTGTATGCTAACTAACTGAAATTTAAATAAAAACTTGAAAATAAAACAAAATAACTGGGACTTCCAGTGTCAGTTGCGGAGAAAGAGAGGGATCTGGAGCGGGAAGGGGACACTGTGAGTGGGGGGCTGTGGTGGCCTTGACAGGGCGGGACAGGAGCGTGGCCCCTGAGGGAAAGGGTCACAGAGGTCTGGCTCAGGGCAGGGGTGCTGCTGAAGAGAGGGCGGACTCCAGGGATAGGGGCTCTTCTGGGAGCTAGGAGTCGAGAAGGGGTGAAGCGGGTACGGGTGAGCTCAGTGTGCAGAGAGCCCCACGGGGACGGAGACCAGGCCCCTCAAGGCCTCGTGGAGAAGGGCCAGCCATGCCTGTGCTCTGCTGAGGACCCGCGCATTGATAAACCCCTGAGGGGAGGGCACGGCGAGCTCTCACGCTTGATGCTGTTGGGGCGACCGCTCAACCCGGCTTTCCCATTGGCCTTTATGTCCCCCCCAACAGAGCACCTTCCAGGCAGATTACAGAGGCCGTGGTGAAGACAGAGTCACAGACTAATGGGAGTGACCCCAAGCAGGTGTCTGATATCATGGGCAAGGTCTTTCTACACACAAAACCCCGGAAGAATAAGAAAGTGATGGCTTTGTTTCACCGCCTAAACGGAGACATTCACACACCACAACACAATGCAAACACAGGGGCGCGTGTGCTCAGGAGAACCTTCCTTCAGTTCTCCCAAGATGTGGCTAAACATGCCATAGGGGACTCAGAAGGGCTGCTGTGAGGGCACGGGCTCCCCTCCAGGCCAGGGACTCCGGGCAGTCATTCAGATGTGCTCTCCTACCCCACCCCTGCATATCCCCAGTCCCACCTGCCCTGGGTCCTCCCAGACTTATGCCCCAGTGAGGCTATCCCTGACCACTGTCAGAAGGTCTATTCCCACCCCCCCTGGCATTCCCATGCCCCTTCCTGGCTTCATTCTCTCCAGAACACTTCTCATGAAGCAACACAATCACTTTTGTCATTTATGGGTTTTCTGTCTGCTTCTTCCCTGAGAAATTGAACCATCGGGGGAGGCATGCGTGGACTGTCTGGCTCACAGCTGTTTCTCTGACCCTCTGGGGGTGACAGGCACGGGACACGCTCCAAGCATGTTTGCTGAGCGCATGAAGGGCCCCGTGTGTTCCTCACAGTGAGTGGCTCTGCTGGCGTCACAGCTCATCAGGCGCAGGAGTGGGTGTCAGCCATCCTGTGGGTAGCTCCCTGGAAGGGCCAGGGGCCATGGTCAAGGCTGTTCTGGAATGTCGGGACCAGGCACACGCCCACTGGGCCACAGCGACTAACCCCCCACCAATGTTTCCCACCTGGCTTCACGTGTAAGGAGACAGGTCCCAGAAGCCGGCCCAGAGTGGACGCAATGGGAATGGTCCTCAAGGACCCTGACTGTGCCCCCACATGCTGGCTTTGTGGGGTGCTTAGTACTGAGAACGGTGAGAAACTGGGGTGCAGAGGACTCACTTGCTCACATCCCAAGAGCAACCTTGTCCTGCCAGGCTGGGCGCCTGCCAGCTGCTCCCGCTCTCTGCCAGCAACTAATACACGTCATCGGCTCTGGAACCAGGCGGGTTGAGCCCGAGGCTGTTCCCGGGAAGGAATGTGTGTGTGTGTGTGTGTGTGTGTGTGTGTTTGTGCATGCATGGGAAATTGAGAAAACGTTTGGAAAGTGGGGGAGTGGAAACTTCTTCTAAAAGCAAGACCAGCCCCAGAGTCAGAGTGGAGAGGGAAAGCATGCAGCTCCACTGGGCTGGTGGGCGGGAGCGAGAGTTCCATGCATGTCTACACTGGTCATGCTGACACGGAGTTTGAACTCGGGCGTCTGGGGCCGTCTGTGCTCATTCCTGGTTATGGCCTGGCCCTGAAGCCCTGGGACCGATGGATAGGTTCAAACACCCAGCCTCAGATAGGAGCACCAGGCCGCAAGGGCCTTAAACAGGGGTTGGGAGGAGGTCTGGCAAACCCGTGTGTTGCTCCACAGGCCTGGGGACTGGTTTTCTGTAGAGCGCTGGTCTCACCAGCCAGCGGACATTTGGCTGCTGACAGTTGGCTGCTGGGTGTTCACTCTTGCTCTTGCCTGGAAATGTCACGTCCAATTCCGTGACCTGGCTCATGGAAAGTGTGACCTGGGCCCAGGGCCTCCAGGGAGGCCAAGCCTCAGCAGATGGGAGGGGACCCTGGCCATTTCCCGCAAACACATCCAGATCAAATCCCACGGACCCTGTTTACTTGTTAATTCTGTTTCTGATTTGTGGTTCTTATTTGACTTTCAGATGAATTTAATCATTGCTTGAGACCACGAAGGGGCTCAGCCCCGGCCGCCCCCGGCCATCCGCAGCTGCCCTTGCGTAACCATCTCCAAGCCGCGGGCAAGCTGCGTGTCAAAGCGGCCCGCCTGGCTAGCCAGGGAGTGGGCTCACCACTAATTCTCTCACTTTCCTGGAGGCCACGAAGCAGCTCTACGCTCTCCCGACAAGAGGGACTCGGCCCTCCACAGACACAGAGAAGCGTGTAGGGTCCCCCGTGGCCTTGTGCTGGGCCCAGAGTCTGCTCACTGGGACTTTTCTCCACCGCAGGAAGGAGGGTACACGGGCCGAGTCCTGTCTGAGCCGAACAAGGGGGTGGGGGCTGGTGGTGAGGCTCTGGGGGCGGGTCTGTCTCCTCAGGACCAAAGGCTTTTCTTGGTATCCTGCTCCTTTTGGTGCATAAATGGTGGACCTGAGGGGGGCAGGGAGTGGTCCACAGAGGATCCCTGACCCGGGAGGCCCTATGAGCAACCAGCGGGATCACAGGGCTCTTTCTGATCCTAAAGCACGTCCCAGAGACTTTAAGTGGCTCTGAATTTAAAGGATTCCCAAGCAGAAACATTAGGAAGATGAGTTATGCACACTAACTTTAAGACACGTGCAGAGATTTGACAGCGGGAGGAAAAGAACATGTGTCTTCCCCTGGGGCAACGTATGATTGTGGCGTGGGGTTATGAACATGGCCCAGACCCCACCGGACCCAGAGACCCCAGAGCCCTGTGTCCACAATGGGAGTGCAGTTGGGAGGGGTGAAAGAAGAGCCACCATCCTACACACGGGAGCCTCCTCTCTAAAGCCAGTTTGGGGCATCTTTCCTCCCAACGAGCACACTTCCTGGGGCATCCCCAGGACCCAGGGAAGCAAGAGCAGTGTGCACTGACAGGCAGGGGACAACCTGAAACATACTCCCTAAAGCAAGAAAAAGCAAACAGAGCCGGGAAACACACCCTCCTTCCCAGCACCCAGACTGGCACTGAGGAAGGCTTGATGGAGGCAGGTCTGGATGGGAATCTGTGTGTGTGTGGGAGCCCCCTTCTGGCCCCCGCCTCCCCCACACCCCCCACAGCCCCACCCCAACCCCTCTACCTGCCACCCCGAAGCAGCTTTGGCCACTCATCTCCTCCTCCTGCACCATCCAGCTGCAGAGCCAGCTAAGCCAACACTAGGCCGGGATATAGCAGTTGCACCCTGGACAGGACGGGACCCCGGCATGCCTAGCTTTCCCGTTCCACTTGGACCCCGTCCTAATTTCCTAATTTCCGCGGAGAAGCAAGGTAGGCCCTTTAGTGGAGAACTTGTCACAGACACACGGACACATGCAGCCCACAGAAACCCCAGCCTGCCCCGGAAACAGCCCTGGGCCTGGAGCAGCTGGCATGGGCCCGGAGGTCTGCCTGCCGGGGAAATGGGTGGACCTGCCTGGCATTGGCCAGCACCATCCCTCCTGCTGGGGCTGCCTCGGCGCCCTCGGGAGAGGAGCCAGCCCTGGGCGGGGCGGACGGTGTGTGGGGGAGTCCAAGGTCTGAGGGGGCTCAGGGGAGTCTCCCAGGCCCCACCAGGCCATGGCCCTCCTTCATGCTTGCCTTTCCTTTCTCCTGGCTGGGCCAAGATCCCCAGGTCACAGGGACAGGTCCAGGGACCGGGTGGGGGACGGGGCTCGGGAGGCCTGGGCTGGGTGGGTGCTGCCCTCTGGGGTCCGGTTAGTACCAAGCGGCAGCAGAGGGCCCTGCTGGCCAGTCCAGAAGGGGTGAGGCTGCCGTGTCTGGGGTGCTCACAGGAGAAATGGGAGGAAGCATGGGTTCGAGGGCTGGGGCCAAATGGCGGGAAGGTGGGGTCCTAAGAGAGACTCTGACCCTGGAGGAACTTGGGGATTCTGCAAGGTTCCCCGGGGTGCAGGCAGATGGGCCATCAGCAACCCCACCCCCCAGGAGCTGTTCGTGGGCTGCCTCAGGCTCCAGGACTGGGAAGGCTCGGAGCATCCCAGGGTGGGCACAGGGGCTCCAGGGGGCCAGATGTGGGAGGGAGAGAGAAGCAGAGCAGCAGAGGCAGGAGGCTGGCCCAGGGAGAGCGCCCATGCCTGAGGGAAGACACACTAAGCAGGGAGCTGCCCCACATCTGCGGACTGAAAATGTGTCCCCTACCTGCGGGGAGGGACTGTCATTTCTCCGGCTTCCTCTTTCACATGGAGACAAGGAAAGAGTGGGGCTGCCTGGTCCCCACACCCCCGGGTGTCTCTAGGCCCCTGCCCCGAGCCCTGCAGCACAGGATTCCCACTCTGCCCCGCCCCCTGCCGGCTCCAGCCCCAGCCGCCTGGACCCCACTGTGTGAGTGTGAGCACGCACCGCTCTTGGTCTCCAGGCACCCTGTGACTGTCCTGGGCCGGTCACATGGTAATTGGTGATCGTGGGTGCGTCCAAGCCAGGCGCTCAGGTGACCGCTGGCACCCAGGGGAGCTCACCTATCCCAGAGTTCCTCTGCCTGGCAGCACCCACTGCCTCCTCTCAGCCGGGTTTAAACCTGAGCGGGCTGACCGCCCCTCATTCTGGCTTTCCTGCGGGAGACATGGGCAGCGAGAGGCCTGCAGCCTCGGAGATCCCAAGCCCAGGGCCCAGCTCAGCAGGGAATTCCCTCCCAGGAGCCAGGTGGGCGTCGCAGGTGTTTGCCTGGAGGGACTTGGCTAAAAGAAGCTGTTGAGAG
Source organism: Lontra canadensis (assembly GCF_010015895.1). NCBI lineage: Eukaryota > Metazoa > Chordata > Mammalia > Carnivora > Mustelidae > Lontra > Lontra canadensis. The sequence goes on from NW_022631007.1 coordinate 17,299,688, forward strand.
GCGAGGCTAATTGGCATCTCCCGCCCCTGGGGTGCCTCTGATGCTGGGTGCCTGGTAAGAGGTCGTGGCGTTGCTCGTCCCATTTGGCATGTGTGGTTGGCCGGCCCACTGGCGGAGTGCGGAACTGGGCCCATTGTTTCTCCGCTGTCTCTGGGAATGGCTCAATCCTGCATTCCTGCCCTTCCCGCCAACTGCGTGGGCTCCCTAATGCCCGTCTCCCCACTGCCAGGAGAGGCCAAGGCGGGCGGAGACCAGGGGAGATGCCAGCAGGCCCCCTGAGCTCAGGGCGCGTCCCCAGCCCGAGGCAGTGACAGCGGAGGCAGCTGGCTGGCAGGTGTGCAAAAAGACTTCCCTACTACCCTCCTGAGTGCAGGCAGGACCGCAGGTGCCTCCCAAGGAGGAGGAGCCCTTTACTCAGAAGTGTCTGGAGTCCCAGGGATAACTGAGCAGAGGGTGCCAATGGGGCGATGAGAGGGGACCTCTGTTCTCCCCCCCTCAGAGTAATCCCCAGTGGGAGCCGGGGAGCCAGCTGCCAGTGTAGAATGAGTGGTTGGATATCAGACTTAGGGCTGTCTCCACCAGTGGGGACCCCTTTAGAGATCTGGCTCCTCTCCTGACACAGGACACAGGGGTGGAGTCCCCAGATTTTTCCCCGGGGCTTGGCTATGGAGTCCCCTGCGCAGGACCTGGATCTGAGGCCCCCTGCCCGGGACCAGGATACTGAGGCCCCTGCCCGGATCCTGGATCTGGGTCCCCTGCCTGCATCCCTACATACTTTGCCTCTATTGGCTATGCAATGACAAGGTCCCCCCCCACAGCTCGCTCTGGTGAGCACTGCCTATCCTAAGCTCTGAGAAGTGTTTGATTTGAGTCCACAGACAACCCATGGGGCCTCTCAGCCCCAGGTAACCACCCAGCTCTGTGCTCGGGTCACACAGTGACACGTCATAAGTCTCTATTCAGCGGCCTGCCCCTCCAGCTCTCCTGGGCCCAGGGTCAGCCTCTCATCCATAGGGCAGTGCCGGCCCAGGACTCAGGGCCGGACAAGCCTGACCCTTTAGGTGACACAGCAGGCAGGTGACACAGAGCCAGTCCTGCACCCCCGTCCCAGAACTGACTCAGGTGAACTGCTGTGTCTACAGAAGGATTTGGGCCATTGGAGTGGTGGGCGTAGGTGCCCAGGCTGGGAACTTGCCAAGGAAGGAGCTCATCTGAGGGCTTGCTCGGTGGGAGCGGGGCCCCCCTTCTGCTCATGTGGACAGGCTCAGGGAGCCCAGCTGTGGGCCAGGCCGTGCTGGGTGGGGGGATGCACGATGGCATCAATGCGGCCCCTACTCAGGCAGCAGACCGCGGGGTGGGCTCCAGGACAGGAGACAGAGGTGCAAAACGGCATAGTCAGCTTCGTCAACCGTGAGGTGTCCAGGAGTGGAGGGAGGCCTGGGATGGGCACCCGGCCCCATTATAAGGATGAGGGCTCCCAGGAGGAGGTGACTCCCACATGGGACTTGCCAATGAAACTCTTATGATTCTGTCCCTACAGGACCCCATGGCCTTCTGACCTCGTGCACCAGTCTCCCGAGCTTGGCGAACGCCCCTGAAAGCGCTTTGCTCTCTCTGGGCAGGAAGAGTCTGATCTCTGCCTTTGCAGGATTGAGCCTCTGGGGTGATGAACCTGCTGGGGGCCAGGGTGGGGCTCTGGGGGCGGAGCCAACTCTCAGGACCCCTGCTGCGACTGAGGAAGTCCTGCAGGGTCTCCCGAGATGGCCCCTCAGCCCAGCATGCATCTCTGCCACCCCTTCTCCCTCGCCCGGCTGTCCTTTATCAGCCTTCGGCCAGCTGGTCCAGCCTCCCCACCTGCAGTAAGTAGGGGAAGACTGGGTGGTCCCTGGTGAGGGGGTTAGGGTGGAGGATGCCATCCCCTCCACCTGCCCCGTGCGTTAGGACTGGAGCCGGGACATGGCTGGATCCCCAGCGGCTCTGGGTACCCCCAGCAATGCCTGGGAGCCCAGAGCCCCTTTCAGTGGGATCCTGCCCTCACCCCACAGGTATGAAAGACAAACCTGGACCACGAAGCCATGGGCCAGCTGGAGGGTTCTAACTTGGCTTCTGCCTTTCTGTTGTACTGGTGTCCCACCAACTGCCACCCGCCAACAAAACCCCAAGTTCCCACCTAGGGAGGAAAGTCCTGTCTTGTGCCAGGTGGGAGAGTCACTGCCAGGTCAGGGTGGTCACGTCTGGCTGCAGGGGTCAGTGGCGGCAGAGGTCTGCCAGACCCCTGAGTGCTTGCCGACAAGCCGTCAGCCTTCAGTAAGCTCAAGACCCACACACCTGCGTCCTTCTCACCTGTCCTTTCTGCTTATTTGGTGACACCAAGGCCACGCAACTGACTCTGGGCTGCCACATCCCTCCCGGGGCCCCGACCACCGCTCCAGGATGCCCCACAGCCACCACAATTGCATCAGTTGGTCTGCAGATGGAATCGCTGTGTCTGGGCCCAGAAGGGGCCCCCATGTGGGCACTGGTCCCTGAGAACACGGTGGCTTTTAGAAGGGGGGCAGGGTGGAGCCCCAGCTTCAATGCACACTCTACAAGCTGCAGACACAGAGGGCAGTTGTCCAGCCAGCTTCGGTCGCCCCTGCTGTCCCCAGAAGGGATGGACAGGGACTCTTATCTCATGCCTGGTGCCTCCCAGGCCATGAGCTCCAAGATGAGGCCACACCTTCCTCCTTATTGTGTGGTACCCTGAGATCCTTAGACGCTGCTGGAAGGACCACTGAGCAGTGAGGGGACCGAGGTCATTGCTTCCCACCGGTGCATTCTTCTGGGGCCAGTGTGAGCCTCAGTCTCTTCTCTGTGAAGTCCGACTGTCCTGCCTACCTTGCAGAGGGCTGAGACCTCAGGAGCACGTGGTCGTCCTAGGAGACTTGGTGGCGATGCCTGGAGGTTTGTTGCTAAACGGCCTAGGTTTAGCATCAAACCATTAGCAATGGGTCCAGCTGTTAGGTCCAGTCTTGTGGACAGGTCCGCTCCCTCGTCAGCCCCTCTTGGGCATAGATAATCCTTTCTAGTGTCAGGCACCCTGTCATCCTGAGTCACGAAAGGCCCCATTGATCTCCATCCACAGAGCCAGTGTGGGTCTGACCCTTGTGCCCACAGTGTCCGCACAGCATGGGCGTGAGCTCATGAGCAGCAGAGTCTGGCCGGGGGTCCAGCCTAGAGCAGGAAAAGTCCCCGAGGAAGGGTTTGTGGCTCGGGGAGAGGACCTGGCCCAGGCTGGCAGTGGGCTCCCTGTGGTGGTGGGGACTGTTAGGGCTTCTCAGTTGACTGGACCTGCTGAGCAGGGGTGGCGATGGGCACAGGTTTGGGTCTCCTGATGGATTGCAGACTGGGGGTCGGGAATACGCCTGAGGCCACAGCCCTGCTGAGCCCCGAGTCCCCCCAGCCCTGAGCCCAGCATGGATCCCCTGGGCCACCAGCCCCTCCCCTCTGGAAACGAGTCAATGAGTTCATGTCTGAAATTGCTTGGCACAGAAAAAGTCACCTCAGGGGGCCAAGGCCTCGGTGGGTGGTAACAGCTGCTATGGTCCCCCACCCCACAGTGTTGACATGGTGATTCTCCAGGATGAGGGGGTCAGCCCATGGTGGGGGCAGTCTCAGATCACGGGGGTCACCTTCCAGGCTGGGAGCAGGGGGGACAGGCAGACGTGGTCCTAACCTCACTAGGCCAAGCCAAGGGGATGAAGCCCCGCTCCATGCTTGCTGGGGAAGGTGAGTTTGAGGGGGTCTGGGTCCCTGGCAGGCCCTGCTCTTGTCGCTCAGCACACAGGGAAAATGCGGGTGTGGGGTGGGGTGTGCATGTGTGTGTGCGTGTATGTGTGTGTGCATGTGTGTGTGTGCATGTGTGCAGAGAACTCGTGAATGGAGGCATCTGGAGAGATAGGAGCAAATTTCAGGGCTCCTGCATCACTGTAGCCAAGCCATGAGCCTGAACAGAAGGCCCTGTGTAGGGGGTTTGTGCAGGGAGAAAGTGGCTGGAGGGTCACTGCCTGGGGAGAATGGGTCTCTGCAGTGGCCACCCTGCATGGCTTTATCCCATCCTCCAGACACGAGCAGAACCTCTCTGTGGCCTGTTTGGACAAACGGCCTCCTATCCGCGGACGCCTCTTTGCCCAGGTCATGCCTTCTCCTCCCCCAGGCCCACGTAACCCACCTGGATGGCGGTACGTCCCTGGAGGGCTCCCACCCCTCTGGCAGTCCAGGCCCCAGCCTGGAGTGGGTGACTGGCCGTGGTTCCCTCTGTGCGCAGTGTGGGCTCCAAGGGTCATGCTGGGCCAAGGCGGTGAGCTTCCTGACCTGAGAACCAGAAGCCGGCTCCCCGGCTCTCACTATGTTCGTGCTCCTGGCAAAGTTAAAGGTCGCACACCTGACCTCAGGTTTTCGGTCTCCAATCCTCAACATTCCATGACCCCTGCTGCTCATCTCCCGTTGTGGCAAGGGCAGAGTGGACCCTTTCTCAGCCAGGATCCCATTGCCACGTCAGCCACCTGCAGGAGCCCTGGATAGGCCTTGGGCTTCTTTAGGGACCAGGCACCCCATCGTGATGGGGGAAGGTGGTGAGCTCGTCCTCACTTGTCCCTCCACACAAAGCCAGTCCGGCCAGGCTCCATCCCCCACCTTGACCGGGGTGTGGCATGGGCGACGCTGCCTCCCTATTCTCCCCATGGGGGTGGCTGTGTTTACCCAGCCTGCCTCCCACAGGTGTCAGGGGTTCCAAATGAGGTGACCCCTGGAACACAGCATCACATCCTAACCACAGCTCTTTGGGCCCTGGCTTGGCTGTGTGCGTTTCCAGTGGACAGCTACCCTGAGCTCTCCAAGCAGTGGGTTCTTCTGTGAAACAGGCATCACGGTACTTTCCACGAGATACAATCCGTCATGTGGCAGTGTGCTGCCTGGGGCCTCATCAGTGCAGAGAAACTGAGGTAGTGTCACTCTAACTAGCTCTCTGCGTCCCTTCTCTGTCATCTGCCCACTTCTTGTCTGGTCCCACCTGGCAGGCAGTCCTCACCCTCCTCCTTCCCTGCTGAGCCCGGGATCCCCAGCTCTGCTCCTGGCTGGGCCGACCCCTCCTACGTTGCTCCTGCTGGTGTCTCTGCCCCTAGGCCCTGAATCTGAGTCCCCCTGTCCTTCCAGGCTACAGTCCCTGCCACCACCTCCATGGGGTCTCCACTGGCTGGGGGCCCCTCCCGTCTCTGGATGTCCACAGTTGTCTGTTCTTCCCACAATGTATGTCACCAGATTTGCATCATGGTCCCTATGCCCGGGATGTGAGTCCCACGAGATCATGTACGATTCTCCTGAGTCACCAGGAGCCTTTCTTGCAGTGGAGGCCAGGAGGATCGGCTAGGGGAAGCCAGGAAGGAGGGGGACAGGAAGGCTTGTCCTTGGGGGGCTGGGGCCTTCATCTGGGCATGAGTGTGCACCTGCTGGGTCGTGGGGGCATTGGGTCCCAGGTGCTTGGGCCTCATTAGACGCAACACCAGGCCCCTGCTTATTTACACCCTGGCACATGGCCAAGCCTATGAGAGCCGCGTGGACACTCCCGCCCCGCCAGGGGCTCTGGTGGCTACTGTGACCCACACATCTGCACCGGCAAACCCTCCTGGCCCCATGCTAGGCAGGGGCCCCCGTGCCTCCAGGGCCAAGGCTCAACCGGGCCAGCGCTGAGCATCAAGGTCAGCACATCCATCCCTTTCCCAAGGGTCTGATTTGCACCAGTGTGGCAAAAAGTGGGAGCCCGGCCTCCCTCCTTCCCTGCTGCTTGCAGACTAAATCCATATTTAAGAGAAATTTCCTAAAGCAAACATCATCCACAAAGATGCCGTTCTACCCCCAGGAAGACAGCCGTTTACCTCGTTACCAGAGCAATTTAGCTCCTTGCTGACTAGAGCTTTTCTGCCGCAGACAGACGGGATTTGCTTTCCCTTCGCATAAGCAAAAGGCCCATTATGGTTATTTTCCTAAGACAAAAGAACTTTATGTCCTTGGAAGGCGAAACAAGCCACTGTCTCTCTAGAAAGTCAGAAAAAACTGCTTGGGGGAGGTCACCATCTTTAGCCACCAAATTTTGAGGATGTTTAGGGTCTGACCTCTGCCGGCAGCCGTGAGTGGGGATTTGGGCCCCTACTCAGTAAGACCAAAGAAAGGGTCTCATTCTGGGCGCCCACAGCTCAGCCAGGGCCTGCCATGGGGGAGGGCCCGCTGATATTTGTAGAGCAAGTAGATTTTATGATCATTTCTCACGACTATTTCCAGCTGAAACCGTGGGTCTAGGGGTGAGGGAAGCCAAAAACACGAAGAGAGGAAATGACTTCCACATAACACAAGAGAGATCATCAAGACAGGGTCCATGATCAAAAAGGATTATCATAAGACTAAATGCTCCCCTAGCTCCCTTATGATCCAGGAATTCCACCCTGCCTGGACAAGAAGTCCTACAGCTGTACCGTAAGAACCAAGCACCGGTCCCAGCCCCGTGATCCAACAACCGACAGGGGTTGGGTCCATGTGCTGTGGGACACCCGTTCCATGCAGAACGACTCAGCAGAGGAACAGTCGTCCTTACATGTGAAGCAGCAAGTGCATCTCGGAAACGTTCCCGAGTGGGGCTTGCCTTGAGTGCAAGAGTGTGTTCTGCACAACCCTACGTGTATGTGAAGCCCCAAAACCAGGAAGCCTAACCAGCAGTGCCCGACTTGGAGCAGGGCTGCCTCTGTGGATCCGTGAGGTTGGAATAGGAGGGAAGGGACCTGGGGGACTTTCCAGGGCCATGCTCTGCATCTGTCGGGGTTTGGGTCACACAAGTCCACAGTCTGTCCAGACTCATCGATGGTATGCTTGCGGGATGCCACAGAGACGGTGCTCAGAGGAGCACCTGCCACTGTGAGCTGAGAAAAGAAGGCAGACCTCCTATCAGGGACCACACCTCCCATCTTCCAGAGCTAGAAGCAAGCCAGGAGGAGGGAGGGGATGACGAGACTTCAGCAGAGGGAGTGAGCCCAGCCCTGGAGGGATGATAGCAGCAGTTGGATGGACAGACAAGCCTTCAGCCGAGCTGCCTGAGCAGAAAGATCTATTCATTTCACTGTCTACGAAACTTGCACGAAAACCCAAAACCAGCCGTTGGGCTCTGACTAATGATAATCATGCAAAACTCCCTGGGAGACGGGCACTGACATCCATCACTTACCTTGAAATGCATAAAATAAAAGATGGGTTGCAGAAGGGACAGATGGACGGACGGACGGGTTGGGCACGTAGTGATGCAAATCCGGCATCTGTTGGATATCTGGATGTTCATTATAAAATGCTATCGACTCTTCTGTTTGCTTGAAAAACTTCACAGAAACATTGGAAGGAACAACCGTCAAGGCGTTACTCTGCCCGCGGTGCCCTCCGGCTCCAGAATGCACTTCCACCGTGGAAAGAACTGAATCGTGTGTCTTTGCTCATTCGCTGCCCACCTTGAGTATCCACAGCCATGGGCTCGCCACTGGCTGAGGGGCTGGAGCTATACCAGTAAACCCAGTAAAATCAGGCCTCTGTGCTTGGAGAGGTTGCAGTGCAGAGAGGAGAGAAACCCATGGGACGAATCAAGGCGCATGCAAGTTGAGGGGGTGGTTGACGAGATCCTGTGTACCTCGATCTCAGAGCAGCAGGGAGGCTGTGCCCACAGGTGAATTCTCCAGAAGAGCCCTGCCCTGCCCCATGGTGGATGTGGGGTCAGAGGGAACGGTCCTTCAGCTGCACCAAGGTACACAGTGATACTTCTGAGGACAGCAGTGTGACAGCTGTCCCGGGTTCCCAAGTGACCACAGCTCCAGTGGAGGCCACTCGCAGGGCAGGGGTCTGACCCAGTCCGGCCACCACGGGGCACCCGGCAGGAGCAGGCCCGATGTGCCCCTCCCCCAACACTCACGCCAACCAGAACGAGTCCCAGGGTGATGGCCTGGAAGGAAAGCCCGTTTCGAGGCCCAGCCTAGAGCCTCTGGGGAACCCTTGGGTGCTGGCTTAATTAAGGTCTTCTGGTGCCACTCGGTATTAATAGAGTCTGGTTTAATAGCTCTCCCATAGTAACAAAGGTCATTCAGAATGTATTGCTTTTCGAAAGTAAATGAATTCGATGGAGCCATCAGGGGGGTCAGCAGCTGCCTGCCTGCTAGGAGGGCCATGTGTGCCCCTGCTCGGCAGTCCGAGGGTCTGTGCTCGGTCGCCAGCCAGGGCTAGGGTGAATGGGGCTGCTGTCAGTATTTGTCTTCATGTGGACACACATTTTCATGGCTTCCCTCAACGTCCATGTGTTTAAAGACTTTGTAACCCAAAGTCTAAGACCCAGGGCTGGAGGAGAGCAGAAAGTGCCTCTCAGGGGCAGGGAGCAGGAACAGGGAGGGCTCCCCAGACTAGAAGGAGGAATGCAGAGCCACTGAGAAATCTCTGTGGATGACCTTGGGGAGAGAGCTGTGCACCCATCCCCGGGTCCCAAGACAGTGCCACTGCAGACTGAACAGGCTGGCTGCCCTGGACGTGGGACCTCAAATGTGGTCCACCCACATGCCTGGGAGTCAGGAGCTCCACTCAGCGTCATGCTGATGGACAGGGCTGGACAGCCCTGGACGGGATGCTGCCAGAGGGAATGGCCGGATGGAGCCTCATAGAAGCCTCCTTGGAGGGAGGGACTGGAAGGGCAGTGGCTGGGGCACCCATGGGAGCAGCTTGGGGGTCTGTGCTCCTCCTGTGGGGACCCACCACACCACTGTCCTTTCACGTCGGTCTGGAAAAATGCATTCATGGCCACCAGAATTTCAGCCTAATATTGCAAAGCTCTTCTGACAGAAGACAGTTCAGAAGTGGGAGAAGCAGAGGAGGACACACGGGCTCTTGCTATAGAAAGACCAGGCCTTGCACGGACTGTTCTCATTCGAGGGGAGTAATGAGTTAGCGCGAGTAAGCCAGCCCTGAAAACACCAACAGGCCATCTAAGAAAGAAAGGAAAGCCATACCGACAAGATGGAGTTTCTTTGGAAAGCAGAGGACATTTTGAGAGTCCATGCCACCTCCTCTCAAAATTCAGAGAGACGTAGAAAATATGGAAGAGAGAGGTCATTAAAGTGCCAGGGGCAGGGGCAGATGGTAATAGCTGGAAAGGAGATTGAAATAAAAGTAAAATAATAGGAAATAAAGTGAGTTCAGGCACAAACTCAGTTTGATAAGGCAGAATATTAAGCAAGGAGGGAGAAGCACTTTCAGAATCCAGACAACAAGAAGGAGGACATTTTTAAAATTCAAAGATGAAGAAAACCATAAAAGAAGGCCTCCACAGGAGGAAAAAACATTTTTGACTCAAATGTCTCTTCCACTATAGTGAATAGAAGAAAATGGCATCTTATTGATTTGTAAGAGCTCTTTATATTTTAAGGTTAACTACGATTGGTCATATATGTTGCTAATATTTTCCTCATTTGCTTCTTTTTGTTTTTTAGGTGTGCTTTTCTTTTGCAAAATTTTAATTTTTTATGTATATTTCATCTCTGCCTTTGGTGTTGTATTCAGAAATATCTTTTATCACGTGTAGCACCTTAAAAATATTCACCATGTTCATTGCTAGGTTATTCGTGGCTTCTTTAACTTTTTAAATTACACTAAATAAATACATTTTTATGGTAAACAATACAAACAGTATGAGGACTCACATTTCCTCTTCCTGCTGTCTCCGTCCTTGGCCTTTCCACGAGAAACACCAGCAGCGAGGTCTATAACTTGTATTCTCTCAGAGCGTGAGCTGTGCACTCATGTACACGCATCTGTAAGCGACACACCAGAATCCCCGTGTGTGCACGCTGGTGTGCTCTTACATAAGGAGCCACGCCATCCACAGTATTCCGTAATTAGAGTTTTCCTGCCACACCATGTCTTAGACTGTTTCCATGTCACTGCACACCTGTGTTGTATGTGTCCCAGCTTCTGCAAGGCATTTAGAGTGTGGCTAGCCTGCATTCGTTCAAACACTCCTGACTGATGGGTGTTTGTTCACTCTTGCAAATACACGAGGACAAATGCCTTCCAGCTGCATCTAACAGCGGCACTCTAGGCTGGTACTGCCCGCACCAGGGGCCTGAGTTTGTACTCAGACATACGGAGCCGGTATCCCTCATCCCTCGCAAAGCCCATGGCTGTTTGAGCCCCACCCCGTGGACAGAGCTTCCCCAGTACGGGGTCCCACCACCGGTCACTGAGGCTGGTCTCATGGGTGACAAGTGACACTGTCTCTCATCTCCTGGAGGGCTGGCGAGGGATGTCCCCTTGTGGTTTTTGATCACTTGTGTGCTTTTCTGCATGAAGTGCTTATGTATGTCTTTGTCCATTTGAAATGTATGTTTGCCTCTCACTTCTCATTTTTGGGGAACTCGTTATACTTCACAGATATTTATACTCTGTTATTTAAGTTGCAAATATTTTCTCTCTTTTGTCACTTTTTCACTTCAGTGGGGGTGGATTTCATTACACTGAAGTTTCCAAAGTTCCAAAATTCCAAATCACCAACTGGGTGATCAGTCCCATAACTCTGAGATCATGACCCAAGCTAAACCCAAGAGCTGGATGCTTCATGGACTGAGCCACCAGGTGCCCCCTCCTCCGTTCTTCAGTCACCGAGCATTACCTTCTGCGTCTAGAGTGTTAAGATGCCATGACATTTTTCCATGTGGGTATCCATTTCTATGAGGCTATCAGCTTGCTGGTCATTTACCAGCTCTTTGATCTATTACTGTTTGTCCTGTATCGAATTCCATACCTACAGAGGCTTTGGCCCACTGACACATTTGTTTATAACTGTGCCAATAACAAATATTTTATACGACCACTGATATATCGATATGTATTAATAAAGATAAATATATAAGCACATATACACACGTACTTTATGTGTGAATGTAGCTGTATGAAAATCTGTGTTTTCTATGTGTGTATGTGTGTACATACAATGTAAGTGTAACTACAGGCCCAGAAAACAGATTGGAAGAGTATAATCATGATTCTCTGGGAAGCAGTGATCATATGTAATATAAACGTAATGCGATTTTATGTATTTATATACCTCTCTGACTCTCTAAAAACGTAAACCCTCGCACCTGGCATGCATTTTAAGAGAGCATTCAGGCAGGCATGCCGTGACTTGGGGGCCCTGGAAGGCTGTCTTCCTTGGGGCTGCAGGGCCTAAGCTGGGTGGCTCACAGGGGTTTAGAGTTACGCACCTTAGGATTCATCGTGGAACAAGAACATCCAAAGATTTCGTCATTTCAGCACACGTCACACCCAGAAGACTTTTCCAAGTGGGCCCACTAGGGCATCCTTTCAACCAGTGCTTCCAGCATCTGGAACCTCCCCTCCCCTGGCCTTCGGTTCCCCAAGAGACCCCTAAACAGATGCCTAAATGCCAACTCAGAGGACCAAAGTTACTGCAAGTGTTTGTCTGACTCCCTTGTTCCTGTGGTGGGGCAGTCAGGGGAGCACGATCGGACGCCAGCTCCCCTGCCCCAGCCCCTGCCCCAGCTGTACGTTGGCCTTGCTCTGAGAACTGGTGGTGCATGTGCCGTCATTTTCTTCTGTCCCAGGGCTCCCCAGAGTCAGTACCTGGAGGGCTGACCTGAGCATGATGGGGCTCTTGACTGGGACAGCAACAAGGACATCTAATACTCATTCAGTCTCACACTGTACCACATCCCGTCCCCGCTGCCTTCCACGTGCAGGGGCATCCTGTCCACCTGCAGCCCCAGGAAGCCAGCCCAGGTGGGTTGAACTGACCTTCATCCTCTTCCCACCTGGCAACGAAGTCTGTTTCGATCAGAAGTGCTCCATCCACTCTCCACATGTTTCAGGTCTCCGGGAGGTGGGCCTGAGGGATCAGGCTTGGACCTCTGACTCAGTTATGGTTGTGAGGCAGTGGGAGTGTGGAGGGGCCAGTCTGAGGACCCCAGGCAGGATTTCCTCACTTTTCAGAAGCATCAGATACTGGTTGAGCATTAATATGAAAATATCTGCAATGGGTTATAACACTTCAAATACATTTTAATCTGTGAGTTCATAATAATAATAATAATAATAACCCAAACTTAAGTGGTCAATTTTAGCTGTGCTGGAGAACCATCTTATTATTCTGAAAAATGGTAAATGAACAATAAAAATGAAGCATTTACCCTACCTTTTCTCTGTAAATGCAGTGCAACCAAATTGTTATTAAGGGACAGTTTGTGGAATGTCTCCAGCTGATAAAGAAAGGAGGAAAGAGAAAGTTGGAGTGGTGTTGTCTTACAGCCCTGAGTCAGGGCGACCGACCGTCGGTGGCAGCTTCTATCAGAAACAGAGAGAACTAGACAGCAGGTGCCTCTAGAAGGATGGGAGCCGTATTGCCTGGAATCAGTGCCCCATAAGCACCTGCTGGAGCCTCCAGATCTAAGGACCAGTGTTCAGGGACTACAGGGGACAGAGGAACAGTCTAAATGACACCCTGAGAATGTAATCGGCAAACACAGTGAAATATGGCCCATTTTCCTTTTTTTATTTTAAATATTTATTTACTTATTTTAGAGAGAGAGAAAGAATGCAAGCAGGGGGAGGGGCAAAGGGAGAGTGAGAATCTCCTACAGATTTCCCACCGAGTGCGGAGTCTGGCACGGGGCTCAATCTCACAACCCCCGAGATCACCACCTGAGCCAAAATCAAGAGTCACACACCCAACTGACCCAACCAGGTGCCCCTGGCCCATTTTCTATAACAACGATCACCACCAGAAAAAAAAAAAAAAAAAAGGCAGGGGAGAAAAGAAAAGAAAAAGAAAAGTCAATATCTAAAAAAGAGACAGAGGGGGTTTATAGACTAAAACAGGTTTCTCAACCAATTATAATGCGTGGCCCTTAATTGTGTTCCCCTCAAATTTTTAAAAACTATAAAATAAATGATAGACAATCCAGAAAGCAGGAACAATGAGATTGAGGAATTCAAGTAATTTTCTACAAGTATGAAAATGGCAGGTGTGGACACGTGAGAACATGGGTGGAGTACAGAAGGAAGCAGACTGTCCAAAGTTGATAATGGCTGAAACTCCGTGGCAGCATTCAGGTGTTCATTATATAATTCTCTCCAGTTCTGTCTGTGTCTGAAAATTTGTGTAATAAAAACACTGTCTTTTTGATGGATGGGCAGAGTCACTTCCTGCTTCTTGGGTCATCATCTTACCAGGAACAGCGGACAGCCTCTGGACAAAGACCCTGGAATGTGTTTGGCCCCTGGTCTGACTGGCTTTCACACCAGCTGGACTCAGGCTCCCAAAACCCAGGGGTCCCAGGGCCAGGGCCCCGGTAGGTAAGCCAGTGAGGGTCTGTCTGGTCCCAGAGCTTCAAGAGGCGCTGGCCTGCCATCATGGCAGTTCTCACAGTCAAATAGAGGAGGCAGGAAGGGCTGGTTGTGGGTGCCGTGTTCCTCAGTGCACCAGCCATGCGAGGACCCTTCTTCATTCACCCTCCTCAGCCTAGGAGCCCCACCTGGGCCCACTGTGTCCACTAGCACCACAGAGATCGTAAGTACACTGAGCATGCAATTTCAACCACAGACACCCTCCTTTCCTGACCTTGAGCTACTTTTCCTTTTTTAGCAACTGAGGTTCAGGGCTCCATAAACAAACAAAGCAAATTTAAGATACAAAGAGTGGATGTGGTTTTCAAAATAACACTACATCTACTCAACCAGCCTTTCCTCTTGAACCCTTTTGGGGAGAAATTGGAACATGTGTGCCTGGTGGACATGGCCAGCACTGGGGCTCCATCTTGTTGTTTGATCAACTTTTTAGGGTCTCAAACCCCTCTAGATCCTAGGTCCTGGAAGGGAAGCAGGATGGGTTGCGGAGAGTAAGACTGCTCTGGAAATGGGCTAGGAGATCATTTAAGAGGGACTGACAGCCCCCAGGCCAGGCACTTTATACATCAGTGACCACAGTGCTGTCAACACCTGGGCATGGTCAACAGAGAAGGTCACTGGAGGTGACCTTGCTGGAGGTTAAGGTGCGGTCTGGTGGACAGGGGCACCTGTTCCACCTGACAAGGTCACCTCCAGCATAGGAATGGTCACAACGGCTAGATGCTTCTCAGCAGAACGCCTCAACCATCCCTCTAGCTCTGAGTCCTTGCTCGTTCTGCTCAGGGGAGGGATATGTGGGCTTTTGGCTGCAAACATGGCTGCTGGACTGCAAACTCTTCCCATTTATACGAAGCTGCCATTCACGACACCATGTATGCGCCAGTCTCCGGCTCCATGCTTTACTCACCTTACTTCATTCAGTCCTTATAGGGACCTTACAGAGTCAGAAGCAGGATGGAGCCCGAGACATACTCTTCTCCCCAAGCTGGGAAAGTGTTTTTGACCACCCCCCACTGCCCTTTCTAAATGGGACTGAGGGTCTGACTCTGGTTCTGGGATTCCGGCATGGAGCCCAGGACAAAGTAGTAAGAAGAAAGTAATTTTCTTATTTCATTCTCCCCCAAATTTTATGCACAAGAAAACAGGTTTACAAAAGTTAGGGCAGCTCAAGGTTGGAGAGCTAGCACTGAAAAAACCTGGAACCAGCCCTGTTGAGGCTCCACACCCAGGGTCCCCTGGGGTTGGGCCCCAAAGAGCTGCTTACATGGACACTGAGCCCAGAGAGCACCCTGTGCTGCCCAGGTCAGGTCCACACCCACGGTGGGGGTCATGATCATGATTATCCCACATCTCTGGGGATTACCACTTCCTGTGAAAGGACGCAGATGGTATCATATGTTCACCAATCTTCATACGACCCAAGGCACTCCCTGTCCCCTTGGACTTGGCCCATTCAAGGAACATTCTCAAACATCTCCCTCAGTCACCCCCAAGTCTCCTATACCCGACAGATACAGGCTTGCTTCCTGTTCACGCCACATGGGGTGTGTGCGTGTGTGTACAATGACTCCTTCTTGCCTACAAAGATCAGGGAGCAGCAAGCACCAGCCGGACAGCCCTGGGCCTAAACCCTTGGTTCAGTGCTACTGCTATTCCTGCAGCAGTGTTTGCGGAGCCCCTACTATGTGCCAAGCCCCGTTCTAAGCTCGAGGGCCAAAATGGAGGACAGAGCCCATGGGACCTTCACAGTCCCTCCTGTCCCCACCTTTGTGGGGAATGGGCAACCTGCTGTGTCTGCTTGTCTCAACCCCCCACGGGGACTCCCTCAGACACTCGGCCCCAGCGGCCAGCTCCGGAAGCCCTGCCAGGCCGCTGCGCAGAAATGGGGGTCACCGTCATTCGGCTTGCTCCGCACATCGGTCCTGCCAGATGAAGTGTGATCGCGGCCTCTGCCAAGAACTTAAGGCAGCTTCACGGTTTCATTTATATTTGTTATGTTTTTATTTTCCCCGTCTCCGTTAATCGGGATTGATCACCCTAACTTGGCCACAGATGTGGGAATTTTTGAGAACACTGATGAAACCCTACAGCAGCATCGTAGCTTCCACTCTGTGAATGATCCATGGACGGTAGAAGTCCACCAAGTGCCAAGAAACAGAACACAGATGCACTGGACTGGAAAGTGGGCAAGGCTCAACTCCGCGGGTCGTGACAGAGGCAGCTGGCAGCTGGTGGGCTTGGCTTCCCCCTGCCCTCTGGACATCTGGTCTAAATGGCCCTACTTTGGGCCTGATGGGGGAATGACCAGCCCCCATGTGACATCCTTTGTGCCTTTGAGGTCTCACAGCTCATGCGAGGTCAGCTCAGTCAATCCATTGACATTTCACGTCATTGTGATTGTGGTCGGGAGCACAGGGCCCACAGAGGCTGACCTGGGGGCTCATGAGAGCTCAAGGGCAGAACCTGAGCCTGACTCCTCCATGGGCTTCAGGACGACAGCCAGTCACCCCACCACTGGGGTTGGGGGTGCGAAGCTGGCCCCTCAGACCTGAGTCTCCAGTCTGGCAAAGCTCGGCTCCCGTGTCTGGGTCCCCGAGCAGACGCGGTCCACGTGCCCTGCAGGGCCCTTCCTCCTGGCCAGTGGGGTGCTCTGGCCTCCAGACCACATGCACTCCTTCGCCTGAGGGCCATGGCATCCTCTCCCATCGTCCTGCTAGGCTGGATGAGACTCTAGGCCCTGGAGGAAGGCTGGATCCCAGGAGAGCCTTCCCTGCTCCACTGAGAGTGAGCTCAGCCCTGGGGAGCCAGAGCCCTGGGAACTCCATGCAGAGAGGAGATGGCCCGGTAGAGGCGATAAGGCGTCCTGGGGGCAGCCCCGCATCCCAGAAACCTCAGAGCAGATGCTGCCAGATGCTGGGGTTCAGGGAGGCCACCGCCCAGGAGGGATTTGGGGCGCAGGTGGGCTTCTCCCCCCAAGAAAACACACACATCGGTTTCTCCAGTTTTGGGCTGCATTTGAACTTAGAAATAAACAGCAATGGCAACCAAGTCTCTTTAGTGTGTCAGGAAGCACGGTGAGCTGGAACGTAGCTCATTCCCGAATGAGAAGTCCCGGGAGGCTCACCTGGACACCTTTACCCTGGATGGAACCCCCTGGTCCTGGCACGGCCCCTCCTGGATCGCCTCCCTGGGCTGCGTGCATGATGCCCTCGAACGAGGATGTTTTCCCTCACGCCAGCCTCAGCTCTCCTGCACAGAGACCAGCCCCGGCACACACACAGAGCCAGCCCGAGGACACTGGCTGCTTCCATCCTGGTCTCCGGCCTCTGCATTTTACAGACAAGACCTGACACAGGGAGATGGAGCAAGCTGCCCAAGGCCATTTCCCCCAGGAGAGGTGCTGGGGCACAACCCCAGCTCCCACGTGGTCGTGTCTGACGTATGGGTGTGGGCAGGCTTGGGGTCAGCTCCCATGTGGCCATGTCTGCCCGGGGGATTCTGAGGTGCCTGGCATTCAGGTCTGGCCCCGCACCCCCGCAGACCCTGGGGTGCTCTCCATGAAGCTCTAAGGCTCCTTGCAGACATCGTCATCCTCTTCAAGTCCCTCCCTCAGGGGATTTTGCCAGAACCTGGACAGGAGATGGGGGTCTGCTGCTCAATCCTTCCACAGGGCCCAGTCTGTCTCAGCACCAGGATGGAAGCCGGGTGTTCAGATGGTCCAGTGAGTGAAGCCAGAGGAATCCATGCACAGCTGCCAGGCCCGGGAACGTGGACCTCCTTCTCTGTCCTTGAGGGCACCCTGGCCTTTTCAGGACGCTCTCTCCTGCCAGGCCTGTTGAAAGCATTATGCATGTGACTCTGGGTAATCCTGCTACACCCAGAGACGAGGGTCAGTTCCCATGAGGGACCTGAGGCTCAGGGAGGCAGGAGCAGGTTATGATGGCGCGCCATGCTCCCAGCACGGCTGACATGTGCTCCGGGCTGCAGCTCTGGGATCCTGGGGTGGAGGCCGCTGGGGCCCTGGGGAGACTGAGTGTCCCCAGCCAGAGAGGGAGCCACCCCCAGCAGCAAATCTGTGGCCCCGTAGTCCCTCTGAGCCTCCCAGACCTGTGGCAGACATCACCTCAGGGGACCCGGGCCAGACAGGAGGGGGACAGTGGGATGTCAGGTGCATTTTCTGCGGGGAGGGGTCTCAGAGGGCGGCGCTGGAGGGCTGGTCCCTGTGTGACCACCAAGTCCCTGTTGACAACTTGCAGAAGTACCAGCGTATCCCTGGGCCCAGCAGCCTCTCCCCTGGATGTAGCCTCTCTCCTGCATGCAACCTCTCCCCCTGCATGCTGCCTCTCCCTCTGCACGCAGTCTCTCCCCTGGACATAGCTTCTTCCCTGCACACAGCCTTTCCCCTGGATGCAGCCTCTCCCCTGCGCGCAGCCTCTCACCCTGGACACGGCCTCTCCCCTACACGTCATCACGGCCATGGCAAGACTCTCACTGAAGTTTCAAGTTTACCCTGTGGGGCAGGGTGGGCTCGCCCCTCCTGAGTGGGCCCACCCTTGCTCCATGGTGACCACGTAGGGAAGGATCATCGCTCCCTCCCAGCATTTCCAGTGCCTCAGCCTCACGGGGATCCTTCTCCACCATAACAAGCACCTGCCAGCTGCTGAGTGACCCCCAGCTCCCGCAGAGCATCAGGATCGCATCGGAGAACGGCGAGCGGGCCCGGGGCTCTGCAGGGCCTCCCCGCCCCAGCGTGCCCCGACTCCCTTCTCTTCAATCTCCTGATGCCACTGTGGGAACCCCAGCCCATGGGCCACGGGTCAGATGGGTGCAGGAAGACACTCTGCTCCCAGAACCTCCGAGCCACCTCTCCGTCCCCTCCTGCCCCCAGATAGAGGCTGTTGCTCCGAACAGAAAGCCGTGTGAAAAGGCAGCCCCGACTGTTAGTAACATTTCAGATCAAGCCTTCGGTCCTTCTGTGGGTGCACTGCACTCTCGCTCGGCTGGGGTTCCACACCTCTGCACTTCCCCTCCGGCTCCTGCCATCCTTAGGCCCAGTGGGTGGCAGACCCCCACCCTCACTGGTGGTCCTGGTCCTCCAGGGCCTCGTGGGGTTGGGGGAACATCCTCCCTATCCTTGGTGCCACTGGCACCCTCTTGCAGATCCCCCTGCCCATCGGGGCTGGGAGCAACCAAGACGTCCATCAACGGTGACCTCATCCCCCACCTGATAAAATATGCATTATTGCTCTTTCCCTTCTACGACATCTCCAGGGACCCTCAGATTGCAGCTGCTTATTCCAGGCCGAGTAGGAGGTGAAAGTGGGGCAGACCAACAGCCCCCAACCCAGGCTCCTTGCCCAGGCCATTGACCTGCGGACCCTCTCAGCCTCTGGTTTAGACTCTCAGGGACCTTCCTGAGCCATCCACTTAAGTAGGTGTACAGTCAGGACCCACTGCTGTCTTGTGTCAGCCTCTTCTCAATGCCACCATGCAGGGACACATCTGATTTGGGGAGCCCCTCTTGTCCTTCCCCACCAATGCATACCAGCCCCTCGTAATTGTGTGATGATATCTGTTGAATTGAACTGGTCAATGAAGTTACCAAGCAGTGGGCCACATGCTTGACATATGTTCTTTTATGTGCCTCAACATTTTTCAAAATAAGTATAATTGTCACTGGTTTATAGATAAAAAATTAGATTCAGAGAAATGAATAACCTAAAGCTGGAATTCCAAATCCAAATGCTGTTCTGTCTAGGGTATTTTTGATGTAGCACCAATAGGGTGTTGCTCAAAAGTCCACCTAGGTCAGCTGAAGGAGCAATCGTCCAGTGGCCAGGTCAGGACCTGATCTTTGGGTCAGAAGTGACTACTCCTTCTTGTTAAGTCCCAGGACACCTGGTCTGTGCTGTTCTTTGACGTCCCCACACAGCTTCTCACTGATCTGCATTCTCATGATTTGTGACTATCTTCTAGGTTTCCCCTACAATCTCAGCTTTTGGGGGCAGAGGCCACATCTGAGTTGTACTCACAGTATCCAGGCAGAAGGAGTCCTCCCGATTCCACACTGAGATAATTGCATGTGTCACATTATTGTAGGAGTTACTTGCTAGCACATCTGTCTCCCTGCTGGAATGTGAGCTCCTGGTGGTCAGAAGTTATGACTTATTCACCAGTTTCTTCTGAATCCAGCATAGCCATGGCCTATAGTGAGGGCTCAGTAAATGTTGGATGTATGGATGATGGGTGGATGGATAGATGGATGGATGAATAGTTGGATGAGTAGATGAGTAATGGGTAGCTG